>NC_089271.1:8510030-8835768 GCF_963930625.1 Muntiacus reevesi | reverse complement strand
AATAGCCAGTTTATTTCCAACCATCTCTTCAGTCATCTTGGTTTGACCAGCCTTGTTCCAAACAGCACTGCTCTTCTTTCTTCAAGGTCAGTGTAAAGTGTCACATTCCGTCAGATCCTCTGGTCCAAGTGTAGGCTCTGACTCAGTGGGTCTGAGGTGAGGCCCACGATTGCCTATTTCTACCAAGTTCCCAGGAGGTGCTAGTGCTGCGGGTCCAGGGACCACACTTAACCTTTTCTAATGATGATATCTGCTCAGATGCTTTGGGCCTTCCTCTCCACAGACTGTCTGCAATTTACCAGTGTCCTGTGGAGACAGGGCTCTTCCAGGTCTAATCAGACATTGAGGAAGATCTCCTCTGATGGGAATTTCAGACAAACTTGAAAAAGAGGATGGGGAAATGGTGAACTCTTAGTAGAGGCCTTTCTGGCAGTGAAGATATATGAAACATTCCCCATCCCATAGTGTGATTGTGCATGAGGATAGGGTCAGAACCTTCCAGAAATAGTCTGCTCTGCAGAAATGAAAAATATACATGAGCCCAGAGATGACTGCAGAGGAGCAGTAGGAAGAAGGGACACCTGCAGTCGTGGCAGCAAACACCCTCCGGCCCTTATGACAGTACCAGAGTGTTCCCCCCACCCCCCATGGGACCCACATGTCCTGTCACAGGTTTCTCTGGCACATTTAATTAATGAAGGTGAATGTACCAGTGGTCATACCCCTGTTTGTCCAATAACCCACCATCTACTGCACACTGTGGATAAAGCTGTTTTTCTTTGGGGCGACATCGCATATGTGCAACGTGACCACCATGGTGTGTATTGATAACCTTGAAATTGGTTTTGCATCTCCTTAAACCCGGCTTTGTTTTCCATTCATTGATTTCATTATAGTGATGATAAGTTTTCACTAGCTTTGGAGGATGGATTAATTCATAACAATAAATGACTCAAGTGAGAACACACCACCAGTAGAGTCACTTCATATAAATAAAGAGTTGTCTTACTGTAAAGGCATCAATAACCTATAAATCTGCACTCATCTATAACTCAGCTCTCCTTCTGAGTTGTTCAGGCTAGTGTATAAATCTTTGAGACTAGCCACATCGACCAGCATGATCTCAACTTGCTTGTTGTTTAATTTCAGACTTCACAGAGTGCACTGCATAAATCAAAGGTGTGTTTTCACATTTAGTTGTTTTCTGTCCCATGAGAGAGGGCTATAAATTGAACCTGGGCCTGGGACCATGCAGCTCTGCCTTTGCTGGCTCTGTGTCTTAGCATCATGACAGTTGACTTGATGGGTGGGGGCTGAAGAACAATGGGACTGCTTGAAGGAGGGCCTTGTGGACAGCATGCAGGGGAGAGGCCAGCCCAGTGGGAAAAGCTGGAGTCATTTGTCAACAGAAATATATGATTCCTGGGGGCAGAAAGACTGGAAGTTCCTCATGATTTGGGCCACTAACATCTCATGAACACTGTTGTCTCCAGCTCATTAAATGGATCCCAAAAGCTTGAAGAACTGATACACCTAAAAAAAAACTTTCCTCTTTTTTTCCTGAAAATTCAGGCCTAATGTCTGAAGCTTTCAAAGGTATGATGGGAGGATTTTTTTCCAAAGATGTGTGCAGATCTTACATGCATAAACATGTCTCCTCATAAAAGAAGTTTCACAAATTTGGGGCTCAAAAGAGAGACTACATAATGGATTGCTTTGAAGTGCAAACAAGAAGGAAGGGAATATGAGGAAGCCTTCCATGAAGAAATGAGTTTAAAGCCTAGAGAAATTTTTTAATACACAAACACACACAAATGATCCCTTTATTGTCTTATCATGCATAGCCCTTGACTTAATTAGGAAAATTTGTATAACAGGTCAGGCTTCCCCAGGTGGCAGTAGTGGTAAAGAATCTGCCTGCCAATGCAGGAGACACAAGAGAGGTGGGTTCGATCCCTGGGTTTGAGAAGATCCTCTGGAGAAAGGAATGGCACCCCACTCCAGTATTCTTGCCTGGAAAACCTGAAAGACAGAGAAACCTGGCAGGTTACAATCCAGGGGGTCACAAAGAGTCGGACACATCTAAGAACATGCACATATAGCAGGTTTATGAAATCTTGAAGTAGCAATTTTTGAAAAGCTGCTTTCACTTGAAATTCACAAATATTTGGGTTTTAAAATGGACTGTGAATGTTATGGAATCCTCTGACTCATAGATTGCTAAAATCAAAACAGAAAAACAAGCCCTCATCTCCCAGCTGCCACTGCATTAACTCTCATGATCATGGTAATCCCCGTCAGCTCTGTCTTCAAAGATAATGATGGTTCTTGTTTCCTCTAGTCTCCCCTCTCCCTTCCAGCCTTCCCCATTCCCTGCTGTGCCCACTAACAGATTAAACCCCTCACCACCAAGCCCCAACATCTTCAATGGCTCCCTTGTCTGCATAGCTGGATGTCGGGCCCAGTGTATCTCATGTTCTAGCTACAGTCCTTGTTGCCTCTCTGGCTCTTCCCAAACATGCTTTGTACACTGTCGAGCTACCTGACTCCATGAGTATGTTGCTCAGGAAGCCCTCCCAGCTCTTCTCTGCCTGCTGAAAGTCAAAGCTCAGATCAAACATTATCTTGTGTCTCCTTCTCTGGCCTCCTCCCAGATGTAAATCATCATGTCTTCCTCTGGGAATTGACTGCTCTCTTAGTCGTTGTCTCTGGGTCTGTTTCAGTGGATGGACTGCAAACACCGTAAGAGTAGCAATTGTGGTTAATTTCCCTGGTAGCTCAGAGGGTAAAGCGTCTGCCTGCAATGCAGGAGACCCGGGTTCGATCCCTGGGTCGGGAAGATCCCCTAGAGAAGGAAATGTCAACTGACTCCAGTATTCTTATCTGGAGAATCCCATGGACAGAGGAGCCTGGTAGGCTACAGTTCACAGGTTCGCAAAGAGTCGAACATGACTGAACGACTTCACTTCACTTCCCTTCCCTAAGCTCAGTGCAGACATGTAGAAGATGCTCTGTACATTAATTGACGGTCTGAATCTCTGCTGCTTCTCTCTCTTTTCTGCCTGTGTAGAAATGGCTTGGTCACAATACCAGTTCTCTTGCCCTTTTGTTGTTTAGACTCTTTGCAGCCCCAGGCTGTAGCTCACCAGGCTCCTCTGTCCATGGAATTCTCAAGGCAAGAATAATGGAGTGAGTTGCCATTTCCTTCTCCAGGGGATCATCCCAACCCAGGAACTGAACCCATATCTCCTGAATCTCCTGCATTGACAGGTGGATTCTTTACCACTGAGCCACCAGGGAAGCCCTCCCTTCACCTCTAGGAGAATATTAATAACTCTTCCACACATTCTCAAACTCTCTAGAGTTTGTACTTGTCAAGAATGGAAACTTCTTGATAGTGCTGTAAACACAAAGGGCAAACTCAGTTTCTACCACTTGCCAAAGCGATACTTAGTCTTAACCTTACCTGTGGTAGAATCAGGGCCATGATTTAGTCTCTGTCATGGTTTTGTCCAGTCCTTTTCATTGAGCTGTTTGGATTTAACTTAGTGAAAACCAGGAACTCTTGGCCACTAGGATTAAATCCATCGGGAGGCCGGGACATCTGGGCAGTCACAGTGAGTCAGGTGGTACAGTTGGGGTGACCTCTGTCTCCCCACCATGTCCTCTCTCCTCCATCCTGGACAGGCCACTTTTCATAGGACTCAGTTAATAAATGGGGTGAGAAGCAACCACTCCAATGGACTTCTTTACTGGAGTGGGAGAGAGTATTGATCTAAACATTTATGAAATACTCCCTGTCGGGCACTGTGCTGAAGGTTTGACAGACGTTTTCTCATCTAACTGTCATGTAGCTCCATGAAAGGTGAGAACCAAGATGGTCTCAGGGAACTCAGGAACTATAGCCAGGTATTTGCATGATCTGAGGAACTTCTTTCTCCCATCTGTGTCTTTGCTTGTCAGTGTCATGTTCTTCCCCCGTAGATCAACTTTATCCATGTGATGGGAATAGTGGTTGCCAGTAGCCCTGCCAGCTTCACCACTGGAAATAAAAGGTCTTCGCCTGGACATATGTGGACCCTGTCCCCCAATCTAGTTCCAATCCCAATGGCAGGATTCTGGTCAACCAGGTTGAGTCATTGCCCAAATCCTTGGACCAGTGACTGTCACTGAGGTAGAGGTGAGGTTGGCAGGTGTTGGTATTCTACTTGTAACCCCCCACTAGAGCCTACACTGGCTAGGGATTTCTCTGAAATAAGAGCAGGGAGGACTGTTACTGGAAGAAAAGGGTCACATGGTGCTAGACTGAAAAAGAGCTTGTACAGAGGGTATATTGTTACGCCCCTTTAAACACAGTGCTGGAGAAGGAAATGGCAACCCACTCCAGCATTCTTGCCTGGTGAATCCCCATGGACCGAGGAGCCTGGTGGGCTACAGTCCATGGGGTCGAAAGAGTCGAACACAACTTAACAACTAAAATACCACCACCACAAACACAGTGAGGACTCGGAGACTTGACAAGTTTGTGTTACAAACTTGACAAGTTTGTCCCCAGGTCATTGGGTAGAAGGATCAGAATCTGAACCCAGGTTAGCCAGACCCCAGAAGCTATACTCTGGGCCACTGTGCTGGGCTGATCATGGCAGTTACATAATACAGAATATCCGTTTTAAGACTCTTTGGAGCTAGTTGACTAGTTAGCTCAGGGCTAAAGTCCCTTTTTCCTTTTTCAATTTTTTAAAATGTGTTATTTTATCATTTATATTTGACTGTGCTGAGTGTTTGCTGCAGCAAGCGAGGGCTACTCTCTAGTTGCAGTGGGTGGGCTTCTCATTCTGGTGGCTTCTCTTGTTGCAGAGAACAGGCTCTAGGGCATGAAGGCTTCAGTCATTGCAGCCTGTGGGCTGAGTAGTTGTGGCTCATGGGCTTAGTTGCTCTGGCATGTGGGATCCTCCTGGACCAGGGATCGAACCCGTGTCTCCATCATTGGCAGGTGGATTCTTTACCACTGAGCCATCAGGGAAGCCTCCTTTTTCCTCTTGATGAGGCTGGTCAAGTCAGGCACATGGGTTGGCTCCTGGAGTCCTGAGCAATGAACTCACAGGGCCCAGTTCTTTCAAAGACCTCTGGGCTACCAGGTGAGCAGGTGGCAGAGTGGAAAGCAGTCTCACCCACCCGCATTAATAGTAGAAAATAGCACAAAGCTTACCTTTTCCCACAAGGCACCATCTCAGTAGGAGAGTAGCCTCAGGCTTTCATTTCCCTTTCCAGATCTTCTTACATTTTCCCTAACAAGACTGCCTTCCTTTTCATTTTCCCCACCGCACTGGCCCCTGCTGGGCTGACAGGCAGCGCTATCATGGCTGATGTTATCACAGCGCATACCCCCTCTGGCCATTATTAAGTGGCCATCTGTGTTCAGTTGCATGTTTCTTAGCAACCGCCCAACATCATGTCCTTCCTTTTATTTGCGTCTTCCTTCTCCAACCTAGGGGGCAAATGTAGTAAGAAATGAACCCCTGCCTTCTCAGATTTCTAAGCCATGGAAACCAGAAAATTGACAATGATTGCATTTTCAGTCTCTCAGAATGATGACCAATTTCCTGGGCCGGGCGGGGGACGTGGGGATGTGGGGGAGGTGGGGCTACATGGGGGAGCAGAGTCCTATTCTTCCATATTGGCAATGGCCTCGCAGATCCCACGTGATTTATAGCACATGTAAACTCGTCTTAGGAAAATTGATTTAAACTGAGATTCTTCCCAAGATCGAACACGTCTACTGCATTGTTAGTCGCTAAAGTGCTAGACGTGCATTTAAGCCTAAATGTTTCAAACCATGAAGACTGCTTTCTTACAAGTTTCTATCAGGACCAGCCAGTTCGCCTAGCCTATTCCCTTTCCTGTGGTGTGCTCTCAATATGGTTCTGTTTGGGGAGGAAGTTCCCAGGACAGATCCTTAATTTCTTATAGCCAGCCAACTGCTTGTTCTTATTCCACAATCATGGGAATAAATAACTTACCCCTGCTCCCCCCCCCCCCCCCACCACCACCACCCTGGCCCTAAATACTGTTGCAAAGATCCTGGAACATGCAACAAAGACTAGAATTTTTTCTCTCACAAAGCTTGAATCTTGGCTTTAATTTCTATTAATCTGGTTTTGTTTGCTTGCCTTTATTTTGCACTTTTAATGCTCTGCTTCCTATTTCTCTTTGGCTTATCCCTTCTTCTTCCATCCTTTACTCTCGTTTTTTTGTTCTCGGCTATAGTCATTCAGGTCATTTTGTCCCTACGTGCATTTGGGAAACTGCAAAACAGTTTATCAGACGGTGTTCCCAGCACAGATCGTAAAAACGGTCACCCAGCCCTCAAATCAGCCTCTGAAATGCATCGTGTTCCTTCTAAGCCACAGTGGTATTCTTTTGTCTAGACACAGTCTGTTCTCTAGAACAGATGACTGTAATTGAATATGTCAGCTTGCAGGGGAGACTTGCTCCTAATAAGCTTTTAATTCCAAGTAACAAAATTTTAGCAAAATGCAAAGACAGTTTGTTGTTGAAAGGAAGGCTTTGGGAGTGGATGTTTTTGGCTTGGCTCTGCTGAATTGTTGGGTAACCTTTCCTCTGAACATAATCTTGAAAGGACCAGAAAAGTCAAGTTCACCTCATTTGTTTGAATGCCCCCAGTAGGCTTATCTGTAGACCAAATATTCAAACAGGCTCGGTTTTAGTTCATTCGATCGGCTAGAGTTAGCGCATTAGTCATAGAGACTGCCAAAGTCAACCAATTGTTCCACTGACTGGAGATTTGCAATGCCACAGGGCCACTTATGTTAGGATGGGGACTTGAAACTCTCATAGACTTGTGAAGAAAATGAGTCTAATTTTTCTACTGAGAATAATTTGTAATTATTTGAAGAAATCAAGAAGTCAGGGATAAAGTATCTTGCTCTCTGGATGTTTAAACCACAAGCAATTTGTCTTTACTATTGAACGTGTTTTTAAGGTACTCCCAAAGAAAAGTCATAAAAAGGTATTGTAGAACATTCCCTTTCATTGCTATTTGAGAAAAGTAGATTTAGTTCGGTTGGTTGGCGGAAGGGCTAAATTTGCCCTTCCGCAGTAAGCCCATAGTGCCTTTGGCAGGACTGTGCTCCACATGTGTAGAAGGGGTTCTTATTTTTAACGTAGTGTGCTTTCACGAAGACCTTTCTGTTGGTCCTTTCCTTTCCTTCTTCCTTATTCCCTCTTCCCACTTTCTGGCTGCAGCCTTGAGTGATATGTAAAATCATTACTTTGGCATTAATCTCTGATTCCTATTAAAATGCATTTCTGGAAAAGGGGAGGTAAAATATGGTCAGCTTATATCAGTTTTTATAACTTTTAATGCCAGAGTTTAAGACTCTTATCTGAGATCAGTAATTGGTAACAAATCCTGGAGGTGTGGAGAGACAAAGGCAGTGGGCCACAGAGAGAGGTGGGGGTGAGGTCTCTTAGGAGCAACAAGAACCGGAAAGGGGAAAAGGGAACTAAGTTGTAAGACTGAGGTATCAATATCAAATTCATCTTATTTTAAAATGTTGCCTAGGTTTGCTTATTCCTCCTGTTTTTTTTTTAACCAAGAGTTTTATAGACCTATAACACACTTTTTTCTTTACCTTGAATATAGCTAGTTTTAGCCACTTCTTCCTTCAGACATTCTACTCAATTATAACCTTGAGTATCATGTATTCATAAACTAATTTCCCTAGAAAAATGAAGCATCTAAATTAAATGTTAGTCACTATTTTTCTTTTTAAATCCTCTTTCTTCTTGAAACCTCATTTAACAAAATTCATTTCACAAGTTGCTCATTTAGTAGAATGTCTCCCTGCCCCCAACAGAGGAATCAATCTTCCATTTGGCTTTATTCTGTGGTGTACCTACTGCAAGCTCAGCAGATTAACAATTGTCTCCTTCCCCTGTGGACAGGCTTGGGACTACCTTTCTCTAGATTCTTAACAGCTGTAAAAAGAACAAAAATTATTTTCAAAGACTGAAATCTTTTTTTTAAAATAAACTAAGACAAAAAGTCTTCCCTGGTGGCTCAGTGGTAATCTGCCTGCAATGCAGGATACCTGAGTTCAACCCCTGGGGAGGGAAGATCCCCTGGAGAAGGAAATGTCAACTCACTCTAGTATTCTTGACTGGAGCATCCCATGGACAGAGGAGCCTGGCGGGCTGTAGTCCTCAGGGTTGCAAAGAGTTGGACATGACTGAGCGACTAAGCAACAAGAAGACGAAAACAGAGTGTTGGGAAGAAGAAAGAAAAGAAAAGAAAGCCTATCTTTGTCTTTCCTACCTTGTTATCACTTACATTGATTCAGGGTGCAGCTGAGAGCCCAAAGCTACTGTCTTGATCTGCATATTCTGTTTGCACACAGATTCCTAGACTGTAGGTCTCTCACCATCTCAAAACATTTCCAGAATAACTCCATATTTTAAGCCTCTTAGGGTTGAAATTGGTAGTCTTCATTTATTTCCTGTTTATCCAAATTAAATAACAGTGTCATGCAATCCTTCATCTTCTAATACCCTATCAGCAAAATCCTAGCTGTAAAAGTCCAAGGTTATCTTCTGGGCTTCAGAAATTTGGAGGCATTTAAGCAAAAATGATGTTGACAAGACATAGATACCCTTGGCAGGAACACAATGAACTGTTTTCTCCTTTTTTTTTTTTTTTTTTTTTTTGCACATTTCCTCTAAGTCAAGCTTCAGTTGCTAATAGGCTTGGTTCCACATCTTGCATTTGATTTCTGATCATTGTGCACATTTCTCACCAATGATTAGAAAGCATCTCTATGAATTGCTTTGACTGAACTTTAAGATGAGTTACTTCTTGATGAAGCTCTTAATCTCTTCTTTCAAAATGCCTAGTGCTCTCAGGGCAAGCCCACAAGTAGCATCCTAGACTGATGGGTAAGTCCACATTGAAGGAAAGAGTATAATCCACTTCTTGAGATAAGCATACTAAAAATCGTAAGTACAGGTGGAGAAGTTTTCTACACTAAGGCTTTACATACATGAATTTATTTAATCCTCACAACAGCTCAGTGAAAAGATTATTTTTAAACCTATTCTACCATTAGAGAAACTAAGGCTGGGAGAGGAAAGAAACTTGGTCTTGGACATACAGCCAGTAATGATGGAACAGGGATTTGATTCCAGGACTTGGGAATGAATCACTGCACTGCATTTCTTCTCATACTTACCCACCTTATTGATCTGTCTGTGCTTGGACTTTGTTGTGGCATACAAGATCTTTACTTGCATCATGCGTACTCTTAGTTGCAGCATGTGAGATTGAGTTTCGATCCAGGGATCGAACCCAGGCCCCCTGCATTGGGAGCACGGAGTCTTAGCCACTCGGCCGCCCGGGAAGTCCCTGTGCTACCCTTCTTTCTCGTTTCATTAACCTCTGTAAGTTGCCTGAGTATAAATGAAGACCATAAAGGTCAATTTGCTTCATATCAGCCATGTGGCATTGTGAAAGGCACCTTTGGTTTGGTGAGAAGAGCATGGAACTTGAACATTAAAAGCCCTGCTATTGGTCCCTGGCTGGGCCATTACTTCCTAAATTACTCTCCCCTTATCTTGAAAATTCCATGAATAATTTCTCCCTCATCACAAAGTAGGGAGGGCCCCATGTCCTGTGTAAAGTCTGATTTACATGTCTCTTGCCTCTCCTGCATTTGCAGGCGGGTTCTTTACCACTTCACCACCTGGAAAGGAATACATGGATGTATTCCTCTGTAAAAACTCCCTGAACTGTGCCCTGAAGACCTTTGCCTTTTGCTGCCTATACATTGTGTTTATTAGAAATTTCTTCTTAATGGGTGATATACATTGTTGCTTCCCTGCTTTCCCCATTCATAAGAAAATTTCCAGAATATACATAGGACAATCACAATCTTAGAAAGTAAGTTATATTGTTTTCAAAGGCTCCAGATAGAGCAACATCCTAAGATATTACAGCAATTGCTCTACCATGGTTTTACTAATGTTTAGATTCTATATTTTTAAAAAGGGCAGAATGCAATGATAATAATTGAATCCTCTGCTCTATGCTACTGTGGGCCATAAGAGCATGGACCGTATGCAGGCACAAGGTCACCTAAGGAAGAGCTAACAGCATTCCTTCTTTGCAGTTCACCTGTCGTCATTTATCTTGACCCCTCATGCCTTATGGCATCCCAGTTCTAAAAATAAGAAAGAAAAAAAAAAGGTGATGGACGGTGCAGTTCTAGAATGTCTTTAACTGGTATGCCAAAGACACAGAAAGTTTGTTTTCAAGTGTGTAAGTGCTTGTGTAAGCATTTTCTACATCAACACATCTTCTTGTATTGCAGTTCAGAGGCCTCTCTGACAGGAGGTCAGTGCCACGTGTGGGCCATGAACATATTCAAAACAGATGCAACCTATTCTTCAAGGCCTAGCCTCTGGCTAATTCTTTCCCGACTTCTCTAGTACTGTGACTGTATATGCTCAGAAAAGAGAATCTACATTTAGAATGGGGTGGGGCAGGGCGGGGCTTCCCTCATAGCTCAGTTGGTAAAGAATCCACCTGCAATGCAGGAGACCTGGGTTCAATCTCTGGGTCCAGAAGATCTGCTGGAGAACAGAAAGGCTACCCACTTCAGTATTCTTGCCTGGAAAATCCCAGGAACAGACAGCCAGGTGGGCTTCAGTCCATGGGATAGAGCCAAAGCAAAAAAAATACCCACTTGTGAATTTGACTGGTGATAGAAGCAAGGTCCAATGCTGTAAAGAGCAATATAGCATAGGAATCTGGAATGTTAGGTCCATGAATCAAGGCAAATTGGAAGTGGTCAACAGGAGATGGCAAGAGTGAACATTGACATTCTAGGAATCAGTGAACTAAAATGGACTGGAATGGTTGAATTTAACTCAGATGACCATTGTATCTACTACTGTGGGCAAGAATCCCTTAGAAGAAATGGAGTAGCCCTCATAGTGAACAAGAGAGTCTGAAATGCAGTACTTGGATGCAATCTCAGAAACAACAGAATGATCTCTGTTCATTTCCAAGGCAAACCATTCAATATCACAGTAATCCAAGCCTATGCCCCAACCAGTAACCCTGAAGAAGCTGAATAGTTCTATGAACACTTACAAGACCTTTTAGAACTAACACCCAAAAAAGATGTCCTTTTCATTATAGGGGACTGGAATGCAAAAGTAGGAAGTCAAGAAACACCTGGAGTAACAGGCAAATTTGGCCTTGGAGTATGGAATGAAGCAGGGCAAAGGCTAACAGAGTTTTGCCAAGAGAACGCACTGGTCATAGCAAACACCCTCTTCCAACAACACAAGGGAAGACTCTACACATGGACATCACCAGATGGTCAACACTGAAATCAGATTGATTATATTCTTTGCAGCCAAAGATGGAGAAGCTCTATACAGTCAGCAAAAACAAGACCGGGAGCTGACTGTGGCTCAGACCATAAAATCCTTATTGCCAAATTCAGAGTTAAATTGAAGAAACTAGGGAAAACCACTAGACCATTCAGGTATGACCTAAATCAAATCCCTTATGATTATACACTGGAAGTGAGAAATAGATTTAAGGGACTAGATCTGATAGACAGAGTGCCTGATGAACTATGGACGGAGGTTCATGACATTGTACAGGAGACAGGGATCAAGACCATCCCATGGAAAAGAAATGCATAAAAACAAAACGGCTGTCTGAGCAGGCCTTATAAATAGCTGTGAAAAGAAGAGAAGCAAAAAGCAAAGGAGAAAAGGAAAGATATTCCCACTTGAATGCAGAGTTCCAAAGAATAGCAAGGAGAGATAAGAAAGCCTTCCTCAGCAATCAATGCAAAGAAATAGAGGAAAACAACACAATGGGAAAGACTAGAGATCTCTTCAAGAAAATTAGAGATACCAAGGGAACATTTCATGCAAAGATGGGTTTGATAAAGGACAGAAATGGTATGGACCTAACAGAAGCAGAAGATATTAAGAAGAGGTGGCAAGAATACACAGAAGAACTGTACAAAAAAATCTTCACAACCCAGATAATCACAATGGTGTGATCACTCACCTAGAGCCACACATCCTGGAATGTGAAGTCAAGTGGATCTTAGAAAGCATCACTATGAGCAAAGCTAGTGGAGGTGATGGAATTCCAGTTGAGCTATCTCAAATCCTGAAAGATGATGCTGTGAAAGTGCTGCACTCAGCATGCCAGCAAATCTGGAAAACTCAGCAGTGGCCACAGGACTGGAAAAGTTCCATTTTCATTCCAATCCCAAAGAAAGGCAATGCCAAAAAATGCTCAAACTACCGCACAGTTGCACTCATCTCACACGCTAGTAAAGTAATGCCAAAATTCTCCTAGCCAGGCTTCAGCAATACGTGAACCATGAACTTCCAGATGTTCAAGCTGGTTTTAGAAAAGACAGAGGAACCAGAGATCAAATTGCCAACATCCACTGTATCATTGAAAAAGCAAGAGAGTTCCAGAAAAACATCTATTTCTGCTTTATTGACTATGCCAAAGCCTTTGACTGTGTGGATCACAATAAAATGTGGAAAATTCTGAAAGAGATGGGAATACCAGACCACCTGACCTGCCTCTTGAGAAATCTATATGCAGGTCAGGAAGCAACAGTTAGAACTGGACATGGAATAACAGACTGGTTCCAAATAGGAAAAGGAGAATGTCAAGGCTGTATATAGTCACCCTGCTTATTTAACTTATATGCAGAGTACATCATGAAAAATGCTGGGCTGGAAGAAGCACAAGCTGGAATCAAGATTGCTGGGAGAAATATCAATAACCTCAGATATGCAGATGACACCACCCTTATGGCAGAAAGTAAAGAGGAACTAAAAAGCCGCTTGATGAAAGTGAAATAGGAGAGTGAAAAAGTTGACTTAAAGCTCAACATTCAGAAAACTAAGATCATGGCATCCAGTCCCATCACTTCATGGGAAATAGATGGGGAGACAGTGGAAACAGTGTCAGACCTTTTTTTTTGGGGGGGGGGTTCCAAAATCACTGCAGATGGTGATTGCAGCCATGAATTTAAAAGACGCTTACTCCTTGGAAGGGAAGTTATGACCAACCTCGAGAGCATATTAAAAAGCAGAGACATTACATTGCCAACAAAGGTCCGTCCAGTCAAGGCTATGGTTTTACCAGTGGTCATGTATGGATGTGAGAGTTGGACTGTGAAGAAAGCTGAGTGCTGAAGAATTGATGCTTTAGAACTGTGGTGCTGGAGAAGACTCTTGAGAGTCCCTTGGACTGCAAGGAGATCCAACCAGTCAACACTAAAGGAAATCAGTCCTGGGTGTTCATTGGAAGGACTGATGCTGAAGCTGAAACTCCAATACTTTGGCCACCTCATGCGAAGAGTTGGTTCATTGGAAAAGACCTTGATGCTGGGAGGTATTGGGAGCAGGAGGAGAAGGGGACGACAGAGGATGAGATGGCTGATGGCATCACTGACTCGATGGACATGGGTTTGAGTAAACTCTGGGAGTTGGTGATGGACAGGGAGGCCTGGCGTGCTTCGATTCATGGGATCGTAAAGAGTCAGACACGACTGAGCGACTGAACTGAACTGAACTGAACTGGGGCAGGGCAAATATTGCTGTGGTATATACTGAACTCCACGTTGAGATAAGTTGAATCAGGCTTCTCTTTCCCCATGGTCAGAGTCCTCTTTGCCCCAGCTATTCTTTCTCATCTTCATTCTCCATTCTCACTCTTAAGCTGCTACACTGTCATATGCTTATCCTTCTGCTTACAACCTCAACATTCCACTGCACCCACTGGCACTTCACCAAGGCACGCTGGCACCATTCCAGAGTCCATAGCGTACCCTGATATTCTCTGAGAATATGTGATGGGGAGTCTAAAATTGTAGGTCCATCATTTTTTTTTTTTTACTTCCCAAATTAGCTATGTTCATTTCATCTAAAGTCAAATAGGAGGTGTTTCACAGTACCACGAGCCTCGATGGTAGAGTTTTTCATTGGATTGAAGAAAAGACACTTAAGAGTACAAAGGGGCCCATTTTTCTAATCAATGCCAGAAAAGTCTAGTTAGATGGAATCTTAGAGGTCATTTATTCTCACTTTCCACCCACCACTCCTCCAGGAAGGCAGTAATACAGTTCCTGGACAGGGAATCCATGCTACCCACACACAGGAACAGGATGTCTGCTTGTGCAATTCCATCTCCTCAGTGGCCCCTCCTCAATCGTATTTCTATTCACTTGATCTTAACTCGACAATGTATCCCTTCCCGTCACAGACCAGGTGTTCAGATATTGGGAAAAGCAAACATAGTGCCTTTCCTCCTGATAAAATATTGCTTGAACCAAAAGAGATACTAGAATTAAAAGCAAGACAAAACATAATAAAACCCTGACACGTGGGACAAAAGTTTAGGAAATTTTTTTGCATTTAGCAGAAAACTTCTATATGTGAGGGTGAATCCTAATGCATGCATGCAAGCTCAGTTGCTCAGTCATGTCCGACTCTTTGCTACCCCCATGCACTGTAGCCCTCCAGGCCCCTCTGTTCACGGGATTTTCCAGGCATGAATACTGGAGTGGGTTGCCATTTCCTTCTCCAGGGGACCTTCCTGACCCAGGGCTCAAACCCTGGCCTCCCGCGTTGCAGGCAGATTCTTTACCATCTGATCCACCTTCACTTTCAAAGTGTTATTTATGCATTCAGGTTGAACTGGGCATCTGCCTGTGTCTCTGCTAAACGTGGTAATTCCAGCTAAATGCCCACTGACTTTCCAGAGAAAGGTTTCAGAAAAAGTGTCCTGACACCAGCGCCTTTGTCATTTGCTTTTCAGATCTGGGTCTTCCTGGGCTGGGCTTCCTTCTGTTTACCAGCTGGAGATGGTATGACTCGTACAATCTGCCCATGACCTTGTGAAAGGCAGTAAGGACTGCTCTGGGTGATTCTACTTACGAAGACAGGTTCTGCTTCCCCCTGCAGCTCTCCTGCCTTTACTCTGTCATTTTCTGTCCTGTGTGAGCTCTTCTGAGCCGTAACCAGGGAGGGAAAAGATACTGCTTGTGTAACTCATCAGGACAATGAGAAAGCCGAGCAGTGCTCTCTCTACATTTGCACTGAGATTAGGACCGCCTACTGATGACAGGCGAGACGTGATCGCAAGCTCCCTGGACTCAGCCCACTGAGATTTTGCATTTCACAAGAGAACCAACCCAAGGGGTGGATCACAGTGTTGTCCAACCATGCAGCTGGGCCCCCCCATACTGCTCCCAGCCGCAGCCTTGTTTGGTGGCTCAGCTGCCTGCACGGTTCCCCTGTATGGTGAGGTCATTCCACATGGCTGCTCTCTTGCTCTCTGTACATCCCCTGCTCCTCCAGTCCCTGATTCACTCATATCACTAGCCAGTCTTCTTAATTATGTGTGCTAAATCGCTTCCATTATGTCAGACTCTGCAACCCCATAGACTGTAGCCCATCAGGCTCCGCTGTCCATGGGATGCTCCAGGCAAGAACACCAGAGTGGGTTGCCATTTCCTCCTCCAGGGGAATCTTCCCAACTCGGGGATTGAACGCATGTCTTCTGCCTTGGCAAGCAGGTTCTTTACCACTGGCGCCTAATTAGTAAGTGCTCATGTGCTTGCCCCCTACCCCAGCCACTGGTTTCCTTTGTAAGCGATGAGCCACCCTGACGTCAGTTCCCCCTACAAATGGCAGCCCCCTTCTCCCCCCATCCCCTCAGTAGTGAAGACTGCTGCCATGTCCTGCCTGTCTGCTACACACGGACTCCAGGATCCTGCTTCACGTATTGAAGGTCCCTGTCCAGTAGACCATCGACGCCTCTGTTGCTGATTCTGGGCTCTTTCTTTGGTCTCAAAGCTGGGCGGGTACAGGGCTTGCAGACCCTCGGGGTGCGGGTGCGGACCAACATCCTCACTTGCACAGCCTCTCTCTGACCCTTTTCTCTCCCTCCTTGTGTCTCTGTAAATCTGCGTGTCTTCTCCCCTGTATCTTTCTATCTCCTTCTCCTTTAAGAGTGTCTTTATCTGTCCATCCCTCTCTTTGTTCTGGTTTAGTCTCTCTGTAGTCTCCCTTGGCCCCTTTTCCACCCTGCCTCTCCTACATCCCTCCCCTCCGTTGTCTCCTCAAGCACTCTCTGGCCTCCCTCTCCTCCGCCCTCCCCCGCATTCCATCATTCCTGGCTCTTCCTCTTTTCTTGCCCATCCTGCCCTTTTACTGCCTTTGTCCCTCTCTCCCATCTCTTCCCCCTTTCTTCCTGTCTCTCTTTCTTCCCCACTGTCTGGCTCATGCATTGCATCACCATCAGGGTCATGCTCCAGAGGGGTCATTCCTAAGACTGTGGACTGGGACCTTCTGTGCTATTGCTGTTGGGAACAGCAACATCTTCTGTGAGGGGCTGGCCCAAATGTACACACCGAACTGACTTCATTTGGGGCTGGCTGCAGGGTCCATGCAGAGAGCAGATGTATGGAACCTAAGGACAGGGTAGTTTCTAGCATCCACTGAACATCTCTAGCAAGGGCCTCATGTACCCTGGCCCAGTGTGTGCATTTGATGGGTTTGCTTGGTTTGGGAGAAACCAGTTTCTCGAGAATTCTGAGAAAATCTGTCAAGTTGCTCTTATCCTTGGGGCTTACGTTTGTTCCTAAGCATATTTTTGGTGGGATGAGAATCAGGTTTTCGTAAGCTGTCTCCCACTTCTTTGTTGAGAATGAAAATCAATATTCTTAGGCTCTTTATGCCCCAAATCTGGAAGGGAAATGAAGAGACTATTTTGAAATAAGAATGTGCTTACATATGTGTGTAAGAGGCTATATGTACATACATATATATCCCATGTAAATATAATAACTATACATGTACTTCTTCAAAACATATTTTACATGTATAAGCTATATCTGAACAAAAATCTGTACTGTACACATATACATTGTTGTTGTTCAGTTGCAAAGTCATGTCAACTCTGCGACAACATGGACTGCAGCATGCCAGGCTTCCCAGTCCTTCACTGTCTCCCAGAGTTTGCTCAAATTCATGTCCATTGAATCAGTGATGCCATCCAACCATCTCATACTCTGTCATCCCCTTCTCCTCCTGCCTTCATCTTTCCCAGCATCAGGGTCTTTTCAATGATTTGACTCTGCATCAGGTGGCCAAAGTATTGGAACTTCAGCTTCAGCATCACTCCTTCTAGTGAATATTCAGGGTTGGTTTCCTTTAGGATTGACTGGTTGGATCTCCTTGCTGTCCAAGGGACTCTCAAGAGTCTTCTCCAGCACCACAATTTGAAAGCATCAATTCTTTGGTACTCAACCTTCTTTAAAGCCTGTGGTTATATATAAATGCCTGATTATACAAAAAGACTGTTTAGGTTGTTATCAGGAAGCATGGTTAGGAATGAAAAATGAGGAATTTGGGGGGCTTCTGATTTTATTTAAAGATATTATGCCACTTCTTGGTTTAGGTTTAAATTAGGTTTAAGCACTTTTGTTAAAAATAAAAAAGGTATCTTAAGTAGCTCTCACAAATAAGTGAAAGAGGAACTGACTGAGCCTTAGCTTAAAGAATTCTTTGGTAGCAGGGGAAGATAGACACAAAGAAAGGCAATGCCAAAGAATGCTCAAACTACCACACAATTGCACTCATCTCACACGCTAGTAAAGTAATGCTCAAAATTCTCCAAGCCAGGCTTCAGCAATACGTGAACTGTGAACTTACAGATGTTCAAACTGGATTTCAAAAAGGCAGAGGAACCAGAGATCAAATTGCCAACATCCGTTGGATCATCATAAAAGCAAGAGAGTTCCAGAAAAACATCTATTTCTGCTTTATTGACTATGCCAAAGCCTTTGACTGTGTGGATCACAGCTAACTGCGGAAAGTTCTTCAAGAGATGGGAATACCAGACCACCTTACCTGCCTCCTGAAGGTCAGGAAGCAACAATTAGAACTGGACATGGAACAACAGACTGGTTCCAAATAGCAAAAGGAGTATGTCAAGGCTGTATATTGTCACCCTGCTTATTTAACTTATATGCACAGTACATCATGAGAAACATTGGGCTGGAGGAAGCACAAGCTGAAATCAAGATTGCCAGAAGAAATATCAATAACCTCAGATATTCAGATGACACCAACCTTATGGCAGAAAGCAAAGAAGAACTAAAGAGCCTCTTAATGAGAGTGAAAAGTTGGCTTAAAGCTCCACTTTCAGAAAAGTAAGGTCATGGCATCCAGTCCCATCACTTCATGGCAAATAGATGAGGAAACAATGGAAACAGTGACAGACTTTATTTTGGGGGGCTCCAAAATCACTGCAGATGATGACTGCAGCCATGAAATTAAAAGACGCTTAGTCCTAGGAAGGAAAGTTATGACCAACCTAGACAGCATATTAAAAAGTGGAGACATTACATTGCTAACAAAAGTCCATCTAGTCAAGGCTATGGTTTTTCCAGTAGTCATGAATGTATGTGAGTGTTGGACTATAAAGAAAGCTGAGCACTGAAGAATGGATGCTTCAAAAGCATCTATGGTGTTGGAGAAGACTCTTGAGAGTCCCTTGGACTGCAAGGAGATCCAACCAGTCCATGCTAAAGGAGATCAGTGAATATTCATTGGAAGGACTGATGCTGAAGCTGAAACTCCAATACTTTGACCACCTGATGGGAAGAACTGACTCATTTGAGAAGACCCAGATGCTGGGAAAGAGTGAGGGCAGGAGGAGAAGGGGATGACAGAGGATGAGATGGTTGGATGGCATCACTGATTCAATGGACATGAGTTTGAGTAAACTCTTGGTGACTGCAGGCCTAGCATGCTGCAGTCCATAGGGTTGCAAAGAGTCAGACATGACTAAAGGATTGAACTGAGCTGAACTGACTGACCTGAAAGAGACAGCCCTGGGCAAAGCCTGGACACCTCAGGTTTTAGAAGTCTGATGTCCTGGTCATGAATGGGTGAAGTTCACATGTTGACATATCTTCTGCTTTCTGCCACATGTTCAGAGGAGCCTGGTGACATTGAGAACAAAACTCCACCTCCACCATCAAACCCTGACACTTGTGAACGGCCCAATCTTGGGCTCTCTTTGAGGAAGGAGGGGTGGGAGTTGGAGTCTTAAATAACAGCAACAACAGCAAATGTGGCTTATGAATATCGTAGACAAAATGTTTCTCACCTCTTTTCAATGAAAAACTCAACAGTAGACCCATTGGGAAGTGTTACTTTAAGAAACAACCGCTCCCACCCACCTCAGAAAAACCCTCTGAATTCAGACTCAGTGTGACCATGCATCATTGGGCTTCCCAGGTGGCTCAGTAGTAAGGAATCTGCCTGCCATGCAGGAGATACAGAAGACATGGATTCTATCCCTGGGTCAGGAAGATCCCCTAGAAGAGGAAATGACAACCCACTCCAGTATGCTTGCCTAGAGAATCCCATGGACAGAGTAGCCTGGTGGGCTACAGTCCACGGGGTCATGAAAGAGTCAGATAAAACGGCAACTGAGCACGCATGTACGTGAGCATCATATCTAAGGTAAAATCAACAGTTTTAGATGAGGGATATCATAACTAACTCTTGAGAACCGATTTTAATTAATTATAATATTAATATGTATCCCATGGTAGAGGTTAGAAAAATATTACAAGATAACACCCTGACAGTGTACCTCAAGAATCACAACTAAGTGTATAAAATTATCTGCAGGAATTCCTTGCCTTTAAAGGCATAATACTTTGAAGTATGAAGAATAAGAAATTTAAACAAAACTTCAGCCTGAGACTCACCTATACATAAAATTTTACAAAACTTCCCTAACCTGTGAGAGAACAAATCATAGATTTTCCTTTAGTGTAGAAAAAAAAAAAAGGCATACAGTATAAATAACAAGAGCATTAAGGACAGAGGTAAAGTAGGATATAATGGCTGGCCACTGATTGGGACGATCCCCTGGAGGAGAGCATGACAATGCACTCCGTATTCTTGCCTGGAGAATCCCAAGGACAGAGGAGATTGGCGGGCTACAGTCCATGGAGTTGCACAGAGCCAGACACAACTGAAGTGACTTACCAACTACAAACATTTGCATATAATTCTTTGTGAGGACATGTGTTTTCATTTCCCTTAGGTAAGTACCTGAGAGCAGAATTACTAGGAACAGCATAAATGTATATTTAGATGTACTAGAAACCGCAAAACAGTTTTCCAAAGTGCTTGTAACCTTTTGCACTCTCACCAGTAATGTATGAAGTCTCTTTTGATTGCTTCATGTCCGCGCCAACATTTGGTGTTTTATTTTTTTCATCTTTACCATTCCGTGGAGTATGAAATGACATCTTGTTGAGTTTTTATTTTAAATTTCCCTGATGACAAACAGTGATGTGGAAAAAGTTTCTTTCTGTACTTATTGGTGGCTCATGTACTTTCCACTATAAAATTTCTCTTTATAATTTTGATGCATTTTTATTGGGTTATCTTTTTATTTTTGTGTTGTAGAGTTATTATATATATTCTGGATACAATTACTGTGTCAGATGTAGGTAGGTAGGTAGGTAGGTAGATAGATAAAATATTTTTCTTGGTCAGTATCTTGGCTTTTTATTTTTTTAACAGTGTCTTTGATGAGCAGAGCTTTTAAATTTAGATGAAACACAATTTCCTTTTTTTCTATTCATTATTTTTGTTTCCTCTATAAAAAACATTTTCCTACTTTATAGTTGTGAGATATTTGCTTATGATTTTTTCCCTAGAACCTTTAATTTTAACTTTCAGGTTTAGGTTTATGATACATCTTGATTTACTGACAGTGTGTAATATGAGGTAGAGGTCAAAGTTCATTTTTTTATCATGTGATTTTTCCAGTTATTCCAGCACCGTTTGATGAAAAAACTGGTCTTTTCCATTATTTGATTACGTTGGACCCTTTGTTGAAAATCTACTGACCATATACATGTGGACATATTTCTAGATTTTGTTTTGTTTCATTGATCTCAGACTGTCCTTAAGGCAGAAACAAACTGTTGACCACTGTAGCTCTATAGATAGTTTTAAAATAAAGTAGGGTGAGTTTTCCAACTTCGGTAATTTTTTAAAGATTGGCCATCCTTAAAATCAAACAAACAAAAAGATTGGCCATCCTTGTTCCTTTGCATTTTCATATAAATGTTGGAATCAGTTTTGTCTGTTTCTACAAAACAGACTTGAGGCTTTTAATAGGAATTATATTGAATCTATAGGTCAATTAGAGGAAAACTGACATCTTAGCAATATTGAATCTTCTAAGCAATAATCATGATATATATCTTCATTTGTTTCTATCTTTTAAACTTTATCTCAGCTATAATGTATAGTTTTCAACCCCCTCCATTTTATCCTGCTACAATTATACAAAATATGATTGATTCTATATTAATTTTACTTTCTATGATTTTGTTCAATCTACTTATTAGCTTGAACAATTTTTTGTTGGTGCCTCAATTTTATTATATAAGCAATCATGCATTTTGAAAAAGGTCAGATTTACTTCCTTTTAAAACTTTATGTCTTTTATTTACTATTCTCATTTTATTTCCCTGGCTATAGTAAGCCAGTGGCTTCCCAAGTGACTTAATGGTAAAGAACTTGCCTACCAAGCAGAAGATGCAGGTTCAATCCCTAGGTCAGGAAGGTCTCCTGTAGAAGGAAATGGCAACTCCAGTATTCTTGCCTAGGAAATTCCATGGAGAGAGGACCCTGGTGGGCTACAGTCCATGGGGTCACAAGAGTGATACACGACTTAGAGACTAAAACACTACCATAGGATGCAGTACACTGTTGAATATGAATCCTTAAAATAGACATTTTTACCTTTTTCCAGATCTTGAGAGAAAGTGTTCAATCTTTTACAACAAAGTATTATGTGAACCATAGGTTTTTCCACAGATGCTCTTCATCAGGTTGACAAAATTGACTTTACTGCCTAATTTACAGAGTTTTCTATCATTGAGTGGATGTTGAGTTTTATAAAGCTCCTTGTCTGCCATTATTGAAATGATCATGCTTTTTCTCCTTTCTCCTCTTAATGTGGTGAATTATACTGGTTGATTGATTTCAAATGTTAGATTAACCTTATGTTCCTGGTTGTCATGTGTTATGCTTTTTACATGTTGCTGGGCCTGAATTGCTAACATTTAGTTAGAGACAGTCGTGTATCTCTTCAGGAAGGATGAAAGTGAAAGTCACTCAGGCATGTCCCACTCTTTGCCACCCCATGGACTGTACGGTACATGGAACTCTCCAGGCCAGGATACTGAAGTGGGTAGCCACTCCCTTCTCCAGGGCATCTTCCCAACCCAGGGATCAAACCCAGGCCTCCCACATTGCAGGCAGATTCTTTACCAGCTGAGCCACCAGGGAAGCCCAAGAATATACTGGAGTGGGTAGCCTATCCCTTCTCCAGGGGATCTTCCCAACCCAGGAATCGAACTGGGGTCTCCTTCATCGCAAGCAGATTCTTTACTAGCTGAGCCACCAGGGAAGACAAAATTGTTTATAATATTATCTTATTTCTTTGATGCCTGCAGAATGATACAGATGATTCCTATTTTCTCTCTTTTTCCTTGATCAGTATTGCCAAGAGTTTGTGAATTTTATTACTAAGGTAAAAAATAACAACAACAACAAAGTTTGGCTTTGTTAAATAACTATTATTTATTAGCTATTTTATCATTTACTCTTTTTATGTTTACTTTTCCTTCCTTCTGTTACTTTGTATTTAAGTTGTTACTCTTTTGTTAACTACCTAAGGTGTAAACTTAGATCACTGATTTTATTTTTTAGGGTTTCAATTCAGATTTATTCTTTTAAGTTTATTTTTAATTGGAGGATAATTGCTTTGCAACGTTGTGTTGGTGTCTACCAAACAACAATGTGAATCAGCCATAAGCATACACATATCCATCCCTCTTGAGCCTCCTTCCCACCCCCATCACTGATTTTAAATGTTTCTTCTTTTATAGACATTTAACTGTACAAATTGCCCTCTAAGCCATGTTTTAGCTTCATCGCACAAATTTTGATATATTGATATTTCTTTTTCATTCAGTTCACATTGCTTCCTAATTTTCCCTGTGATTTTTTTTCTTTTACTTTCATAGATTATTTAGCAGTGTGATGTTTACTTTTTAAATATTTGGGACTTTTTTTTTAAGATCTGACCTTTTTTGTCTTAGTTGTTTTATCCATTACTTAAATAGAAGTATATATACTGTAGAACTATAAAACTCCTAGAGGAAAACATAAGCAGAACATTCTTTGCCATAAGTTGCAGCAATATTTTTTGGAATCTGTCTCCTAGAATAATGGAAACACAAACAAAAATAAACAAATGTAACCTAATTAAACTTAAAAGGTTTTGCACAGCAAAGGAAACCATAAGCAAAATGAAAAGACTACCTACGAACTGGGAGAAAATATTCGCAAACAATGCTACCAACAAGGGATTAATTTCCAAAATATACAAACAGTACATACAGCTGAATATCGAAGAAACAGCCCAGTCAAAAAATGGGCAGAAGACCTATATAGACATTACTCCAAAGAAGATGTACAGATGGCCAACAGACATATGACAAGTTACTCAATGTTGCTAATTATTAGAGAAATACAAATCAAAACTAGAATTTCCTCACACTGGTCAGAATGGCCATCATTAAAAACTCTACAAATACAACTATATTCCAATTTAAAAAAAACTGTAGAAATAGTAAATGCTGGAGAGGGTGTAGAGAGAAAGGCGCCCTTCTACACTGTTAGTGGGAGAGTAAATTGGAGCAACCACTAAAGAGAATACTATGGAGATTCCTTAAAAAGCTAAAAATAGAGTTACATATGATCCTGCAGTCCCACTCGTGGGTATATATCTGGAGAAAAATTTGTCTCCAAAAGGCACATGCACCCCAATATTCAATGTAACACTAGTTACAATAGCCAAGACATAGAAGCAACCTAAATATCTATTGACAGATGAATGGATAAAGATATAAAAATAGATATGTAAAGATATAGATATATAAATTGATAAATAAATAGGTATTTAGATAGATGGTACTTAGATAAATAGATGCATGCATGTTGAGTTGTTCAGTTGTGTCCGACTCTTTGGTATGGCAAGTAGCCTGCCAGACTCCTCTGTCCATGGGATTCTCCAAGCAAGAATACTAGAGTGGGTTGTCATTTCCATTCTCCAGGGGATCTTCTTGACCCAAGGATCAAACCCATGCCTCCTGCATTGTCAGGCAGATTCTTTACCACTGAGCCACCTGGAAGCCCTCAGATAAATAGATAGGTAGATAGATGTATAGCTGAATCACTTTGCTATATACCTAAAACTAACACAATGTTGTATTTAACTATGCTTCAATTAAAAATGGTTAAAAATTTTAAAATAAATAGAGGTATAAAATCTCCAACCAGTAACATGAATTTATCTTTCTCTTCTCTAGTTCTGGCAGTTTTTATTTTGAATTCAGTTTATACATACACATTTATTATTGTTATGTCATCCTGATGATTTGTCCTTCTGTCATTATGAAATGTTCCTATTTGTCTCTCACAAATATCCATTGACTATCCTATCAGGGCATCCCTGATGATTCAGCAGTAAAGAATCCACCTACAATACAGGAAATGCAGGGGTTGTGAATTCGATCCCTGGGTCAGGGAGATCCCCTGGAGGAGGAAATGGCAACCCACTCCATTCTTGCCTAGAAAATTCCATGGACAGAGGAGCCTGGCAGGCTACAGCTCATGGGTTCACAAAAGAGTTAGACACGACTGAGCATGCATGCACAAATGAACAATTCTTAGCTTATATTGGTGGTTCAGATCATCTCCCTCAAAATATTTTAACCAGAAGTAATATTTTGCTTTAAATCATGAGTGTGGGACTAATAGAATAGTTACTAATAACTTTAAGTATTCTTTTCATCTCAAATATTTTAGAATTTAAATTTAATATTTTTTCTGTGTATCTGTGCAGCTGAGACATCACATAAATTAAGATTAAGTTAATCATATATAAACAAATTTTAACATTAAAGGGCAGTGAAAGTAATAAGGGAATTGTTACTCAGATTTTAGCCACATTTAAATTTTCAAGATTCCCATAAGATATGATTTTTTTCTCTCAAATATCCAATCTCAAAGTTTGGTTGTTTGGAAACATTTCTAATCTACTTATATGGGCATCATATACTTTGATTTCATGCTTCTTTCATGTTTCAAAAGCAATGTAATTTTTTTTCAGATTAGATCTCAATTTATATTTCTATACACTTACTTTTGCTTATATTCTTCTTGCCATACATAAAGCATGTAATTAAATATTCAAAAATCACATGTCATGGTTTGCAGTCAAATCTGACTCTATCCTAACAAATATATACTAAGGTAATCATGTTCAGTTCAGTTCAGTCACTCAGTCGTGTCTGACTCTTTGCGACCCCATGAACTGCAGCACACCAAGCCTCCCTGTCCATCACCAACTCCCGGAGTTCACCCAAGCTCATGTCCATTGAGTTGGTGATGCCATCCAACCATCTCATCCTCTGTCATCCCGTTCTTCTCTTGCCCTCAATCTTTCCCAGCATCAGGGTCTTTTCAAATGAGTCAGTTCTTCTTATCAGGTGACCAAAGTATTGGAATTTCGGCTTCAACATCAGTCCCTCCTATGAACACTCAGGGCTGATCTCCTTTAGGATGGACTGGTTTGATCTCTTTGCAGTTCAAGGAACTCTCAAAAGTCTTCTCCAACACCATAGTTCAAAAGCATCAACTCTTCACACTCAGCTTTCTTTATAGTCCAACTCTCATATCCATACATGACTACTGGAAAAACCATAGCCTTGACTAGACGGACCTTTGTTGGCAATGTAATGTCTCTGCTTCTTAATATTCTGTCTAGGTTGGTCATAACTCTCCTTCCAAGGAGTAAGCGTCTTTTCATTTCATGGCTGCAATCACCATCTGCAGTGATTTTGGAGCCCAAAAAAATAAATTCAGCCACTGTCCACTGTTTCCCCATCTATTTGCCATGAAGTGATGGGACTGGATGCCATAATCTTAGTTTTTGGAATGTTGAGCTTTAAGCCAACTTTTTCACTCTCCTGTTTCACCTTCATGTTACATTTTGTTAAATGCAAAATGCAAGTTTTAAAAAAACTTTAGAAACATAGATCCTCTGGGCTTCCCAGGTGGCACTAATAGTAAAGAATTCACCTGCCAATGTAGGAAACATAATGAGATGCAGGTTTGATCCCTGGGTCGGGAAGATTCCCTGGAGAAGGGAATGGCAACCCACTCCAGTATTCTTGCCTGGAGAATCCTACGGACAGAGGAGCTTGGGGGGCTGCAGTCCATGGGGTCGCAGAGTCAGACAGGACTGGAGCAACATAGCATGTACACAGACAGAGCCTCTAAGTGCCATTTCTAGAAATAAAGGAATTCCCACTGTACAATCTATTGTGTTTATTTTAAAGAATTAATGTCCAAGTTCTACAACATTTAGCATGCTTTGTGTTTTGTAATTGACATCTTGAACAGTTGATATAGGAAAAAAAATTCACAATTTTATCAATAATCCCAGATACCTTTTCACAAGCTGGATTAGGATGGCATCTGGAGGGGACTTCATTATTATAGCTCCCTTTGCAACATTTTAAAGTCAAGCACTTAATGATTAAGTAAAATCATCTGTTTTCCTTTTCACAAAGACACACAGTGACATCTTTGGATGTACATAGCAGTGGCTTCAACTAAATTTTTTCAGTTTATTTTCCCTTCATACTTGTGACCCAAAGAAGAATAAACATTGGGAAGCCAAGGTTGAAGAGTGTACCACTGATCCACCCAGGCAGTGGGTTTGGAATTTAATTTGGTCAGCCTCTAGTCTAGCCGGACAAACAGAAAGAAAGGTGATAGCCTGCCTGGTGCTTGTTGTTGTCAGAGGAAACGTGACCGCCCTGCCTTTGAACGGTTCCCCGTGTGTCTGCAGGAGCCAGCCCCTGCGACACAGGAGAGCAGTCAGAGAGGACAGTGAGTGAACGTGGATGACAGAAGTGTGTGTGCCACTCATTCATTAGGGACTCACAAAGGGGCATAGAAATTCTGGGCTTTTGTGGGGATTGAGAGCTTCATATCAAATGTCTGTCGGGTAATTTAATTACGTGGGCATGGTCGGAATGACACAGTGGCTACATTAATAAACTGAAGCATTAAAGAATAATAGCCCAGTTATTGCTGAATTATGGGAAACACGCTGCCTATTCATTCCTGGTGATATTAGAAGGGAGAGGGAGGGGGCTTTCCACTTGGCACTTCTCAATGTAGAAACAGTTTCTCACCTTTCCTGACCTGGGGAAAACCTGGGACAGTGGAAGATCCAAAGTTGCAGCCCATGGCATAAATCTCGCTTTGTTTAAGAGGCTTAAAATATCATAAGCTAAGTCTGTTTTTATGGTGCTAAATAAAATGGACTTGAGCCAGACATAGGAACGAGCCAGCCCAATGCAAACATCTCCAAATAGTCTTTCTGACACATCTCAGTCCGGATCTTTGTGGCTCGTTGTCCTAGGTCTCTTGTTAATAGAATCCATTTTTATACAATCACAGGCTACCGGGTTGGCAACTTCAAAGAAGTAACCTATTATTTAATAGAAACCGAAGTAATTTTTCATCTTCCCTCGTCCCTTTTGGCAGACTGTGAGAAAATGCCTTTTTCCCTCCTGTAGGAGCAGGGAAAAAAGGAACACATCTTTTATTTCATATCCTTTAAAAAAAAAAAAAAAAAACGTTGCTCAAACTGTGCCAACACTGTTCCCAGAACTGTGATGTGAAAGGGAGATAAGAGATGAATACGATGTTGTCCTTGATTTCTGATCCCAGTCAAGGAACTTCTATCTTTGCCACTGGTCACCTTCTCTCATTACCCCCAGGAAGATTTCTCTGCGTCACCTCTCACTGTCTGCATCTTGTGACCTGAGTTGCTCCCTCCCTGGGTTTAAACAAAAGAAAATGGTGACTAATTGTAAAGATCCAACTCTAAAATTCTTTGAGCCGATGAATTGTGAAAATTTATTTTGGAGGAAAAATAAGCATTTTAATTGCACAGAAACCAACAACAGTATATGGAGTATGGTTCCAAAAATTACTATTCAATCATACAAATGATGGGACAAAGGGAATGGCAGCCCACTCCAGTATTCTTGCCTGGAGAATCCCATGGACAGAATGGGCTACAGTCCATGGGGTCGTGAAGAGTCAGACACGACTGAGCAACTAACACTTTGACTTTCATACAAATGCTATTTTCTGCTTTGGGGCTTTTAGGAAAATCTTGGGCAATTTGCATTTGAACAAGTCAAATGATACAAGTTGAGGGAGCAGACGGCTTCTTTTCTTCAGCTAAAGTAGAATGGTCTGCTGCCGTGGCCACAGTACAGAGTGGAAGTGCCCCTGGTAACACATTCGCAGGCAGCCCATTTCCCAGGGCAGGTGACACTGTCACAGAAGTCACCTCTGCACTGATTCCTTAGCTCAGTGGTTCTCGAGTTGTGCATGCGTAGGCCTGAGATGGGGCCAGGAAGTCTCCTGCATTTCTCTGCATCTAACCCCTCCCCAGGCTGCAGCCACTGCAGGGACCACACTTTGAGAACCCCTGCTTCAGTCAGAACGATGATGTTCTTGAGTCCTTTTTTAAAAAAAGGTGCAAAATCCCCCTCTCCTCAAATAGAATGAAGACCGATTTTCATTTCATTTGGGTGAATCCATGGCTCTGATGAGCTCACCCTTCGTAATTCAAAAGACAGTGTTGAAGAAGACTAGCCCTGAAATACACCCAGTGAATCGTCATTGTGCCACGTTAACAGAGACGTTACACGCATGGAGGTTTGATTGCCGGCCTGGTTCTTTGCTTCAGCTCTTCTGAGCACTCCACGGGAATCCAGAAAGCAGTTCTGTGACTTGGGCTGATTGTTCCCCTTCCCAGTCCCACGGTGGCATGTGCTCTGAGCACAGGAGAGGAATCCAACCATTGCCCGCTGTTCCAACGTAGCCACAAGCTGCAGAAAGAGTTGAGTCAGCAGTTCCTGGCTCCCTGGCCCACGCTAACCACAGTTTGGCCACCAAAAATGTGGGTCAGGAGTTGCCAGAACGCCACAGCATGGTTGTTATAAGGACCAGAATGCTCCAGTGGGAAACATGTGACACAGTTCTTAAAAATGGGAAACGAGGGCAAAGGTAAACCATGATATTCTTGGATATGCATTTCTTCTGCCACCCATTGCTAAAAGCTAACTGCTGCTTACACGGTTTTCTTTTTCTCTCATAAATTCCGCCAGACGGTGGTTTCATTCAAGCAGGCTTGACTGTTGAATTGGAGTCAAATGTAGCTTTAGTATTCCTCTCTTTTCTCAGAGAAAGAAACACTCAACTAAATTTGATGTTGTAAATTGAATACTTGATATACCTGACATTCCATCTTAACCTGAGTCATAAAACCTACCGTGTTAAAAATGCCTACTTTTCTGTCTCAATTTTCTCACAAAGGACAGGTACATAATTTAATTTCAATGTTTATTGATTCTCCCTCCTGGGGAATTAGATTGTTAACTTCTTAAAATAATAGGAGCTCTCTCTTAATTGTATTCTACGGGGCAAGCCAAAATGATCAATTTTGTAAGAAATGACAAATGCTGTTTTGTTGATAGCCAGAGAATCTCTGTTTCTGGTTCTGGTTTAAATATCTAGTGAGAAATCAAGCTTAGATAAGGCAAGACTGGAAAAAAATCTCAGAACATATAATGTATTGTATTGTACCCTTGCTTGCATAGCTTTATCCACGATCAGAGGCTTAAAAAGACATAGTGGAATTTTTTAAACTTCTACTTTGTTCCACTAGGAATTAAAGAGACTAAATTCTAGATATATAGAACATATTAAGGGTAACTATGAAACAGCAGGAAAGAAAAAAATGTTCGCAGGCCCTGTGAAGTTCACTGACTATATTATTTCTTTTGTGTAGTACCTTCTTTTTCTAAGGATATTGACCCAAAGCATGGTATGTGGTTATATCCATTAATGTATGAAGATTTTTAAAATTCACATTTAATATTGAATGTGGCCAAGATTTCTCCAGAGGCAGGTCAGGTAGTCTGGTATTCCCATCTCTTTCAGAATTTTCCACAGTTTATTGTGATCCACACTGTCAAATTCTGAAAGAGATGGGAATACCAGACCACCTGACCTGCCTCCTGAGAAATCTGTATGCAGGTCAAGAAACAACAGTTAGCACTGGACATGGAACAACAGACTGGTTCCAAATAGGGAAAGGAGTACATCAAGGCTGTATATTATCACCCTGCTTGTTTAACTTATGTGTAGAGTGCATCATGAGAAATGCTGGATGAAACACAAGCTGGATTCAAGATTGCTGGGAGAAATATCAATAACCTCAGATATGCAGATGACACCACCCTTATGGAAGAAAGTGAAGATGAACTAAAAAACCTCTTGATGAAAGTGAAAGAGGAGAGTGAAAAAGTTGGCTTAAAGCTCAACATTCAGAAAAGTAAGGTCATGGCATCCAGTCCCATCACTTCATGGCAAATAGATGGGGAAACAGTAGAAACAGTGGCTGAGTTTATTTTGGGGGGCTCCAAAATCACTGCAGATGGTGACTGCAGCCATGAAATTAAAAGACACTTACTCCTGGGAAGGAAAGTAATGACCAACCTAGACAGCATTCTAAAAAGCAGAGACATTACCTTGCCAACAAAGGTCCATCTAGTCAAGGCTAAGGTTTTTCCAGTAGTCATGAATGTATGTGAGAGTTGGACTATAAAGAAAGCTGAATGCAGAAGAATTGATGCTTTTGAACTGTGGTGTTGGAGAAGACTCCTGAGAGTCCCTTGGACTGCAAGGAGATCAAACCAGTCCATCCTAAAGGAGATCAGTCCTGAGTGTTCATAGGAGGGACTGATGTTGAAGCTGAAACTCCAATACTTTGGCCACCTGATGCGAAGAGCTGACTCATTGAAAAGACCCTGATGCTGGGAAAGATTGAGGGCAGGAGGAGAAGGGGATGACAGAGGATGGCATCACTGACTGAATGGAGATGAGTTTGAGTAAACTCCGGGAATTGGTGATGAACAGGGAGGCCTGGCATGCTGTGCTCCATGGGGTCACAAAGAGTCGGACACGACTGAGCAACTGAACTGAACCGAACTGTTGACCAAGATATCCTAAAAATATTTTTTAATTGGTTACGTGCAGCTTTATCCCTCCATGTATAATTTTATCTCCGATCTTAGAGAATACTCATGTATTCTCTTGTGCTGAGTTGCTTTAGTCATGTCCAACTCTTTGTGACCCCATGGACTGTAGCCCTGGCCAGACACCTGTATTCATGGGATTCTCTAGGGAAGAATACTGGAGTGGGTTGACATGCCGTCCTCCAATGGAGGCCTTCCCTACCCAGGGATCGAACCCACATCTCCTGCATTGACAGGCAGATTCTTTACTGCTGAGCCACCAGAGAAGCCCTTGGCTTTCCTGATAACCTAATATCTTTTAAGCAGAGGGTTTGCTAGGAATGCTCTTGTGGCAGTTGAGAGAGAGACGATCTGGACCTCTGGGTACAACACATTCTAGCTTTGATGCCTCATTTTTTTTGTTGAGCTTCTTTGGGGCCCTGAAGTGAATACAGTTGGCTTTCTAGATAGTAGTGAGATGATAAGACTTGCCCACCCTGTGGGTATCTGAATCGCGTACATGATACTACAGATTTTGAAATCATCTGCCATCTCCAATGAGGTTTGCAAGAGGCACACACATTGACCCCATCCTCCAATATTTAAAAATTCAAACTGTTTTTCTCTACTGAAGACCACACTTTATGAGTACAAAAACACCGAAATCCTATGCTTAGAACTCCAAAGTCAACTAAGGTGACTGAGAAAAAGGAACCAGTAAAACCACAAAGTGGCCCAGATGTTACAAAAGGAAAAGTACCTCTATTTATTTTCTTTGTTTTTCTATTTTCCTTCAGAGAAATAAGCACTAAAGAATCTGTTTGAAAAGCCCAACTCAAATGACACCCCATTCATGAGACATTTCAGGTTTTCCCAGCTGGAAATGATCTTGCCATCATCCTCTGAACTACAGGCCTCTTTTATTGAATTATTATATTTGGCTGCATTTTCTCATGGTCCTTGGACATGTCTCATCTCCTTTCTTAGATGGTAAGCTCACTCAACAAACACATCATACTTTGGACATCACTGTGTTCCCCAGGAAGGCCAGCATCTTACTCTGACAGTGCTCAAAACTACACGCCAAATAAGCTTATGTATGGGACACACCACCCAACTTACAAAGCCCAGTGCAAAGTGAGGACATGGAGCCCTTTGTTTAAAAAGTATTAAGAATTTCAAGGTGGTGACAGTAAGGCATTCATCCAAGCTGGCGAGCCTTCATAGCATGGAGCCCTATGCAACTGCCCAGGTTGCACACTCATGAGGCCAGCCTCACAGGTGTGTAGCTGAATGAATGAATCCATCCGTCTCACTCAACCAAAGCCATGGTTTTCAGTTGTCTAGTCATGGCTTAAGTTTTAAAGCAAACAGCAACAACAAGAAGAAAACAGCCAGACTAACCGGGAGATCACGTGTTTTGATTCCTTGACGCAATTATGTTTTGTCTCTGTTACTCCTTACTTCTGTTTAAGCTCGTATATGTGTGTGCTTGTGCATTCTGCACACTCAGTCTCTCAGTCGTGTCCAACTCTTTGCAACCCCATGGACAATAGCCCACCAGGCTCCTCTGTCCTTGGAATTTTCCAGACAAGGATACTGGAGTGGGTTGCCATTTCCTACTCCCGGGAATCTTCCCGACCCAGGGATCGAACCCATGTCTTTTGTGTTTCCTGCTGGCAGGCAGATTCTTTACCACTGCACCACCTGGGAAACTCATTTAAGCCAATGTTTCTGTAATATCTCAGAGGTTAGCAGACATTATTAAAGATCACCAAGAAGCAGTATGCTCTTTACCAAAAGTTCAATAGGCATGAGGTTCGTTTCAACAGTCTCATTTTACTGTCCCGTATTTACTTTTGGCTATTTTGGGTTATGGGTAGTTTCAGTATTTTAACTGTGTATCCAGAACTGATAAATGAGGTAAAGAATCTACTCTTTGAATGAAGTATCACTATTTTCCTTAACTTTCTCAAATGGCTTTTTAAAATCAGCTTTTGGCCTTCCTCTGTATTTCTCAGAAGCCTGGGAATGTCATTGTGATGCGTGCTTTATGTAACAAGTTCTTCTGATAGTTTTTAGTAGGCGAATCATAGACGGTCGAATAAGGCTGAACCTCAGACCATCCCTTCCTTCTCTAGTGGGCTTGTTTATGCAAGTCTGCAAGAGGGGAGCTCTACAAAAGGAAAATGGGAAAGCAAAGTCTGCCCTGGAAAAATTCAGCCGCTAGAAATGTGGTCTTGTCCAGATAGTGAGAAAATAATTGTCTCCAGGTTTGATGAAGGGTTTATAGCGCTAACATTTTAGGATGAAATACAGCTGGTTTCAAATTCCACTGTCAACTCAGAATCAAGCTAATTTCATGTGGTTTGGGGTTTTGCAACTACTTTTCTACGAAGTACTTCTCAGGACTTTTTGTTCCAGAAACACCCTGGAGCCCTCCCCCACCCCCTAACCCCCCAAAATCACTTGAGCTCCGGTAGGAAACTTACTGGGCGGCATTACTGAGTTTCTCCAGCAGAGGGCACCATTACACCTCCATCCGTTCTTTATGTCCTCAACTTCAGCAACCCCCAAGGAGAGATTCTTTAGATCCTCATTTTGGACACACAGCCTTTCTGATAAGGTTGGGGGAAGGGGTGACCAGCAAGAAAAGGACAGTTATACTCTCCAGAAACAGCAGTTTCTGCATTTCTAATGGAGGCCCTGAGTGTCAGAGATTGTTGCAGGGATTTCTCCTCAGAAAAAAACCTCAATTTTAAGACGTGATTTAGGTTCAGTTTCTGACTGCCTAGCCTCCCTTTGTTCCTCTGCATTTTCTGAGTTGGATCTCCAGTCATCTAAGGCGTTTCTTTTTTGCTTAAATAAGTAAATAAGTAATAAAAACTAGTGCATGCATGCTCAGTCGCTTCAGTCGTGTCCGACTCTTTGCAACCCCATGGACTGTAGCGGCCAGGCTCCTCTGTCTATGGGATTCTCCAAGCAAGGATACTGGAGTGGGTTGCTGTGCCCTCCCCCAGGGTATCTTCCCAACCCAAGTAAATAAGTAATAAAAACTAGTATGATAAGATAAATTTCCGTTTTCCCCTGGAGGGCTGATATTCATTAACCCTGTAACTTAAATTACAGGATGTTTCTCAACCAGGGAAGGCGTTTTTGCTGCTTTTGTGGTTGCTTCGGTGGTAGAGAACAATTGGCTGATTCTGTTTGTCTCAGATTTTTTTCCCCCTTTTGGAATGCTCATTTATGTCCTCAGGAACTGTTCAAAGATTTATCATCTCCAGTTGATTAATAATAAATCGGTGACCAGCATTACCAAATATCTAGATCATATCATATATTCCTAAAGGAAATTTTGAGACTCCAAATTCACATTTGCTTTTATAATTTGCTATATATTTATAATAGCAGTCTATCCTTCATGGGATAAGCCAGTGGAGTGTATCCTTTTACATGGCAAAAGAAAATACAAGAACTACAAAGGGCTTTTGAGAAATTTGCATCCCTTTGCTCCCAACTCTGGACAACAATCATCATCTATGATGTGATTTTTATGCAGCCAGGTGGTGCTAGTGGTAAAGCAACCTTCTGCCAATGCTGGGGACATAAGAGAGACAGGTTCGATTCCTGGGTGGGGCAGATCCCCTGGAGGAGGGCATGGCAACCCACTCCACTTTTTCTTGCCTGGAGAATACCATAGATAGAGGAGCCTGGCGGGCTTCAGTCCATAGGGTCACAAAGAGTTGGGCAATTTAAGCACATACATTCTTACTTTTAAAATTGTACCTGGCATAGGATAAAATGTTTTTCCTAACTGTACATTTACTCAGAGGTGTAAATACATGGCCAAAGAACTGTGTGCATGGCAACTTGGAAGTATTTCTATGCATAATCCCCAAAATAGCAAGTCTATATCTTATGAAAGGAAGTATTCCGGTTTGAATGCAGATCTATTGATTTCGCCTTAATTTTCAGAAAGATATGTGTTTAGATTTAATCTCATCTGTCCAAGAGAATGATTCTTGAATTTTGCTAGCATCATTTGCTAAAGAAGATTTTGCCCCCACAACTGTTATATTCTAAGTTGAACTTTGGATGATGGAAAATTTGATCCTGTGTTTTGGGCACAGAATGACCATGGAAAATATTTGTTGATTGATTGATGTTGCTGAAACATTAGCAAAGAGGGCTGTTATCTTTAGATCTGATAAGACAGAAACTCAAAAACTATAGTTTATATGAATTCGTCTCCGAGTTTGAAACATACAGACCTTTTACATCTGTTATTACTCAGGTCTGTGCATATGGCATTGGATTAATTACTCTTGAATTCACACTGTAGAAAACTGTCCTTTAGTTCTGATTATAGAGAAGTCTGTTCACATGTGGGTGTATGTGGGGGGGGGTATATATGTAGAGAGAGAGAGGGAGGGAGGGAAAATCCTATTTAACATAAGAAAATCTCAACATCAAACTTCATTTTTTAGTAAAAAGCTGACTCTCTAATGCATGCCATTTAAATTATTTCTTTAAAAATTCCAATATGTACAGTATACGAAAGAGAATATTATATCTTGATTAGGTAAAATTAGAACAAGAAACATGATTGGAAATTGTCATATTTTCATGATAGAATTTTATTTCATGAAAGCTTGGCATTCTACATATTATCACTGATCAGTTTAGTAGCTTTTTTCCCATTAGATGTGATGTCACTCTGTTATTTTCACAACTTGGCTGGCTCCTTAGATGTAAAATCTTTTCAAGCCCTACCAGACATGGCTTCGCTTTCATTCTCTTTTCATAATGTTTGGAGTATCATAAATGAGGCTGTTGGGTGTGTTACCTGTGCCTGACTTTTATCCATGGCTGTCTAGAAGCATGAGCTACAGTTTAGTCAGCGATGCCACTAAGGCAATTGAAACACAGACCATGTTAGACTGTTCCTGATTTGATTAGCAAAGATAGATTGCTCGTGAATTGTAAAGAGACTGGTGCCAGTTTTCCACAAGATCAGCAACTATCAAAGATGAATCGGTGCTACTTCTTTTAGAAAGGAATTCTTCGTTTGGGCATGAAGGCCGCATGATCTGTATAGATTTCAGGTTTCACAGGCACCGCGCTCACTTAGGCCTCCCTTGAAATTGAGGGTCTTCCATGCCCACTCCTTCTCAATTTTTACCTGGGCTCCACTTTGAACTGTATCCAGAAAGGCATGATTTTTCACTATGCTGGGCTGCTGGCATGATAATGAGTGTTTCTGATTGGGTGCCCAAAGACTGGCACAAAAGAAGGCTTTCCCTTCATCCTTTCATTGTATTTTTGTTTTCTTCTAAAGGTAATCTTTTGAAAAATGTGAGCTGAAAGCATCTTGATATGGAGTCTGTAAGAAGGAACTTTTGTCAGAGCATAAAGTTCCAGGTGTTCTAAGTACAGTGGTGCGCCTGGGAAGAAAGAAGGATTAAACCAGGGCAGTGCTAGAATAGTAACTGGAAACTGGACACTTCCCTCTGTTTGTGTTCTGAATCTCATTGTCACAGGCACAAAAAATACCAAAATGAATAATGAGTTTTTTCAAAACTTGAAATTGAGATGAGTGCAGGTGTGATAGGAAGTATTAGCTCTTCCCCTCTTTAATCATAAAAAGACTGAATGTGTCCAGGAACATCATCAAGAGTTTGGTCCGCCATTGCCCTCTGGCCTGAAACTTACTAAATGGCAAGACTTTACCTCTAAAGATCTTTGCCCTATCTCAGCTTGTGAGCTTTAAGTCTACATACCCATGAGATCACAGGCTGCCTTGGAAATGAGATTCTAAGTGAAAATTCCAATTCAGATTTTGTATGTTTAAATTACGTTGTTGAGGTTAAGAAAATATCTTGATTTGTTCTTGAGTAGCACAAACTGAGATCGTCCTTAAAAATTCTGTTTCTCTTTGTTTTCTTTGTCTTGCTACCATTTTTTCCCCACTAAAGTTGTTTTGAACTTGGTGATGTTATCAGCATCTCTTGGAAGACATGGTTAGTCACAGGGAGACACCATCAGTTTCAGATTCTGTAGGTCTGGCTAGGGCCTCAGAATTTTGCATCTGTAACAAGTTCCCAGGTGTTGTCGCTGTTCCAGGGAACACACTTTAAGAACCACCGAGCTATCGTCTCATCCTAGTCTCTTGTTCTTTCAGGCCTCACAGAAAATTTCAGGTGATCTGAAGGAATTGCGATCCATAGGAATCCTCCTTAACCTTCACCTTACAATTAGAATGAGTTTACAAAAGAGAGCAGCCAAATCTCACATGATTTTTTTCTAGAAACTAAAAATGTGTTCATTCACTTCTTAAAGAGAAAAGACACATTTCTCATTGTTCCTCTTCATAGTTTTCTTTCATGAGCAGTCTTTCAGAAGAACTCAAACATTACTGAGGCACTAAATACCCCTTTGTAGAGCTTTCCTGATAGGAAAATGAAGGTTTCTACCTATAATCTTGGCTAGACTTGAATTTTGTTAAAATCGCATGTTGTGACAGCTGACAATGCTTGAAATAATTATTCAGATCCTTGAGTCAAACAAAGTGAATGTGAAGTCCATTAAATCAGAATTTCTAAACCTTCACACTATTAACATTTAGGGCTGATAATTCTCTGGTGTGAGAGGTTTCCCTCAACTTTGCAGGATTATTTAGCGACATCCCTGGTGTCTACCCTTTACATGCCAATAGACCTCCATTCCAGCTGTAACTCCCCAAAATGTTCCAAACATTTGCAACTGTCCCCTTCACAGTAAAATCACCCCTTGTGGAGAACCACTAAATTAAATCATTAACAAAGTCACTGAAGTGTAGAACAAAAAATTAGAAGGTACTCTTCTAAGAACTTGTGCTAAGTCACTTTAGTTGTGCCCGACTCTTTGTGACCCCATGGACTGTAGCCTGACAGGCTCCTCTGTCCATGGGATTTTCCAGACATGAATACTGGAGTGGGTTGCCATTTTCTCCTTTAGGGGATCTTCCCAACCCAGGGATTGAACCGGCGTCTCTTAGTTCTCCTGCATTGGCAGGGAGGTTCTTTACCACTAGCTGCATCTGGGAAGCCCCCTTCTAAGAGCTTACTACCATAACTCGCTTGAACTTCCCTTTCAACATTTGGCCAGTGCAAACCTTTGTACACTGCCATTTGCATCTGGACTGTTTGCCTCATCAGTTCAATGATCCTAACATTTATTCTTTCTTTGTCTCTCCAAGAAGGGAAATAGATGAAAAGAGAAGAAAACCATAGTTTAAAAAACAGTGTACTTTTACCTTATACCACTTGAAAGAGGCATGGTCAGAACTCCTAAACTCCTAATATTGTATATGGGCTCAGTATGGGTGGGAGTGTTTTAACCACATCTCACATCACGTACAGCTCGATGTGTTTTATTCATTTATGATTATTGGAGTGGTTTGTTGGCCTTTAGAAGTCACTGTAAAAGCCCAAACATCACAGGGGGTTGAAAGAGGTCCATGAATATGGGAAACTTGTCAGACCATTCTGGGCATAGAGGTAGCTCTGAAGTCCCTCTCACTAATTTAAAAGTTAATTAGGGGCTTTTTGGAGCTTCCCCAATGGCTCAGTGGTAAAGAATCCGTCTGCAGTGCAGAAGACACAAGAGGTGTGGGTTCAATCCCTGGGTCAGAAAGATCCCCTGGAGTAGGAAATGACAACCCACTCCAGTATTCTTACCTGGAGAATCCCATGGAGAGAGGAGCCTGGTGAACTGCAGTCGTGGGGCCACAAAGAGGGACTTTTTAGTTACAGCGATATAGAAAACTCTCATTAGTTGACTGTCACTTTCCTTGACAAAAAGACCGCTGTTCATCCTGGCTTCTTCGAGCATCATGGAAAATAACTCCTTAATATAACAGATAGTCTGGCATAAGGGAGGAAGGGCCCTGAGAGATGCCAAAGCATAACCCACACACTCTTGTCTCTCTACTGCCTTGGACCAGGCATGGGGAGTGGGGATGTGGGAAAGAGACACCACAGAACTATCCCTGAGCAGGAGAAGAGGAGGAGCTACTTAAAGTGTGGCACAGTGAGCCCAGAGATGGGACATGACTGATTTCTGTCTGCCACAGTTACAGTGACACTATTTCCAGAGTAAAATCAAGGCACATGGTTTGACACAAGAATTTGCGCTACTTCCAGATATAAAAAGTATCCGAGAAAGGGAGATTGGAAGTCGACATGGTGGAATCACCATATTTATGTAGATTCCATAAGAGGGCTCCAAAAGGAGAGATCCTAGGAAACCATCACCTGTCCACGCATGTTATCTAATGTGATCAGAGGTTTGATGTCCATTGCCTGAAAGTGATAGGTGATGGATCAGTGTTTGTCAGAGGGAGGAACAGAAGGAAAATGAGAAGGCAATTAGGAAACAGGCTCTGTTCTCCTCCAAAGGAGGGAATGACCTGACTGAAAACTCTTAAAACAGACTAATAACTCTTGTTAAAAAGAGTTCATTTGAATCAGTTCTAATGAGATGGATGAAACTGGAGCCCATTATACAGAGTGAAGTAAGGCAGAAAGATAAAGAACATTACAGCATACTAACACATATATATGGAATTTAGAAAGATGGTAACGATAACCCTATATGCAAAACAGAAAAAGAGACACAGAAGTACAGAACAGACTTTTGAACTCTGTGGGAGAAGGTGAGGGTGGGATGTTTCGAAAGAACAGCATGTATATTATCTATGGTGAAACAGATTACCAGCCCAGGTGGAATGCATGAGTCAAGTGCTCGGGCCTGGTGCACTGGGAAGACCCAGAGGAATCAGGTGGAGAGGGAGGTGGGAGGGGGGATCGAGATGGGGAATACGTGTAACTCTATGGCTGATTCATATCAATGTATGACAAAACCCACTGAAAAAAAAATAACTAAATAAAATTTTAAAAAAAACAGACTAATAACTCTTATATGGTTGGTGAGATTGAAGATAAATACAAGTTTTAAGGAAAGTGCTTCATCATCCATATTAAAATGTCCACCAAAAAATATTACCATTCAATCCTAATTGTAGGAATTTATCCTAAGGAAAGATAAGTTGCTAACATGAATATAAAATCTGATGTTGATAACAATAATCCATATTATACTTGAAAGATTATACAGCCTAAAGGACCAATACTTGGTGAATTGGTTGAGATAATATATGGTATATATATATCCATTCGTGGAATATTACATAGCAGTTATAAATGATAACATAGTATTTAAAGGGCAGATTACAGAGTGGTATATATAGAATATGGAGAAGGAAATAGCAACCCACTTCAGTATTCTTGCCTGAGAAATCCCTTGGACAGAAGAGCCTGGTGGGCTACAGTCATGGGGTTGCAAAGAGTCAGACACAACTGAACATGCACAGATCCACACACCCATATATAGAATAATCCCACCTAAAAGTATTTATATTATATTTTAAAATTTTTAAACAAAAAAAAAGAATTCTAAAGATAATTCAGTGTGTGTCCACCTCATCCATTTATACTGATCATTCAGTGGTTGACTGGTTAATATACTGACAGCATTTTCCCAAGAGTTATTCTAAGGGACTCATGCATTTGTCAGGTCATTTCATTATACACAGGTGTTGATTGTTGCCCAATAGTGTGCTTAATAATTTATGTCACTTATTAGTGAAAACTATAAAAGATAATCTTGTCACTCTAAAAAGAGAAAAACTTGGTTGCTTCTTATTTTAGTATAACTTCTGGGCAAAATTAAGACAGTGAGCACAAAAAATTAGTCGTGCATTTTTTAAAAATTTAGTTGGCTGTGCCAGGTCTTAGTTGTGGCAAGTAGGATCTTTTGCTTTCAGCATGGGGGCTCTTAGTTGGGAAGTCCCTGGTTGTGCATTTCTATAGAGAAATTATGGATTGCCCCCAAATTCTAAAGTGCAGAGCAGAAAATACTAGCTGCAGTAGTAACCTCTACCTTTTATTGGCATACAGCTTTGGCTGTCTCTTGACCACCCCATTAAGGCATCCTACCTAAATTTCCTGCCCTAGGAATTCTCTCTTTGCCAGCAATGCGTCCCCACACCTGTAATAACAATTGACCATGAATGTTGGACCGCCAGGTAGCTTCTTTCCCCAGAGGACTCCAGACACATAATCTTTCCCCATCGTTAAACCCATAAATTTGGGGTAGTTAAATTGAGCTGTCTCATTTAGAAGTGAAAAATCACTTTATAAAAAAGAAAAAGGGAAGAATCTGCCCTCTACCTCTCTGCTCACAACCCACACACACTTGCTCCTCCAACCTTCTCCAGACTTGCTGACTTTTTCACTTCCTTTCCTGAGGTTTGCCTTTGGAATCACAATCATCACTGCAGTTAAAGATGAGTCTCCTAAGTCAGAACAAAATCAGAAAGTTTTACCTGGCTCTTATAACCTGTCACAAGAGGATTACAGCTTCCAAAAATGGCCTGCCATCCAAAAATATACAGAGTTCAGAAGAAAGGCCCCAGTGATAGTTAATAAATAGCACGTGAATTCTGTACCATGTAAGTGAATCCACTTGTATAAATTTGGACTCGAGTTTAAATTTCGGTGGGTGACAACTATGATGGTGGTCAGAATTTGCTAACTGCCTCTGGCCGCCTTTACTCAAATCATTTTCCTCTACTTTCAGAAACTTGTCAACTCACCAAATTCTTTCTTATACAAATGAGCCAGAAAGGGCAGAACTCGCCTAACCCGCCTGCAGCCTGCTGTTCCATCTCTCCCAGATATTAAAAGACTCAGATCTGTGACATCAGCCGTGCATTGCACACACAGTACTTCTAACAGTGGAAAAGGAAATATACCATCAGCCAACAGCTTCTTGGTGTCTTCTACGACACCAGTGACTGATCTGTCTTTTTGGTTATTGCTATCACAACTTGATGCAATCTCTCAGTTGTTAGACAAGGTCGATTTTTTTGACAATGTCAGTTTTAGGTAAAAAACTTTTTGAGCACTCACATTAAAGTGTTGGAGGTCAGAATATTGGACATTTTTAGTTACTTCAAAATAATACCCTCTGAATTATTTTATTCCATTAAATCTTTCCCCATCCAATTTGTTTGTAGTTTTTCCTGGTGGGACACAGCTTACTTTTTACAAAAGATTTGTTCCCAGAAACCGAAATCTTAACATTGTTGGACCTTAAGAAACTGCCGTTTTGCCAGTCAGAATGGTCAGATAGTGACCGTTTCATATTGTTCACTGTCAATATGTGAAAATCATTTTTGTTAACCAAAATGTTTTTCATGGGCCCCAGGGGGAAGTCACTAGTTAAACACATTTTACAGTGACTGTTGGGATAAAGGGTGTTGCTGTTGTGCAGTCACTCAGCCATGTCTGACTCTTTGTGACCCCATGGACTGCAGCACGCCAGGCTTCCCTGTCCTTCACTATCTTCCTAAGTTTGCTCAAACCCATGTCCATTGAGTCGGTGATGCCATCCAACCATCTCATCTTCTGTCGTCCCCTTCTCCTCCTGCCCTCAATCTTTCCCAGCATCAGGGTCTTTTCCAGTGAGTCTGTTCTTCGAATCTGGTGATCAAAGCATTGGAGCTTCAATTTCAGCATCTGTCCTTCCAATGAATATCATGGATTCATTTCCTTTAGGATGGACTGGTTTGGTCTCCTTTCTGTCCAAGGGACTCTCAAGAGTCTTCTTCAACCCCACAGTTCAAAAGCATCAATTCTCTGGCACTCAGCTTTCTTTATAGTCCAATTCTCACAACTATACATGACTAATGGGAAAAAATAGCTTTGACTCTGCGGACATTTGTCAACAAAGTAATGTCTCTGCTTTTTTATATGCTGTTTAGGTTTGTCATACTTTTTCTTCCAAGGAGCAAGCATCTTTTAATTTCATGGTTGCTGTCCCTGTCTGCAGTGATTTTGGAGCTCAACAAAATAAAATCTGTCACTGTTTCTGTATTTGCCATGAAGTGATGGGACTTGATGCTATGATCTTAGTTTTACTTTGTAAATTGAATAATGCCAAGTGAATTTATCCCTCTGGTTCCATGTTCTCCCTGCTTAAAGCAGGGCATACCTGTTATCTAGTGAACAGGTAAATGAGGAAAGGAAAAGCCAGTGTTGGCTCTATGTTCACAGTGAGGCTTGTGGGTTCTCACTCCAAAATACCCCCAGGATTGCTTAGGATACGTTGATCTCTTTAGTTCTACTTTCTTCTTGTTTCTGCCAGGAATTTCTGTTTTCTGAGAGGAATGAAGCAGTCTAAGGGCTTCCCAGATACCGCTAGTGCTAAATAACTGGTTTGCCAATGGAGAAGATGTAAGAGAATCAGGTTCGATCCCTGGGTCAGGAAGATCCCCTGGAGGAGGAAATGGCAAACCACTCCAGTATTCTTGCCTGGAGAATACCATGGACACAGGAGCCTGGTGGCCAAAGTCCATAGGGTTGCATAGAGTCAGACACTACTGAAGCGACTACTGAAGCAACAGCACGCATGAGGAGAAATTGACCAATGTGTGCTTTAGCTCAGAGACCTGAGACTTCTCTCTTCATTGCCCTTCTTCTCTCTGCCCTGCTAACCATCCCCCTCTGCTCTAAACTTCCATGAAGACTGGAAGGAACTGATTTGTATCCTCAATCATTCAGAGTGCACCCTGACTACTTAAAAAGTAGGAATTATTTTGTTGTCATTTGATTAATTCTTCTTTTTACCTTGCGGGATAAAAAAAAAAAAAAGACATGAATTATTTATTCATGTGTGAACCACCAGCCTACATTTCACTCCCCTACAAGAAGATTAGTTCCATAAACATTTTAAATAATGAATAAATATTAATAGCTTGGTGTACAATGCCCAGACGTTCGTTTTTATGGTTTGACTAAATCTGAGGAAAAAGAGAACCTAAGATATTCATCTGTATCAGTAAAATGACCAGATAATTTCTACTAACCATTTTCCCATTAGCTTATTTATGATTACATCTCTTTATTCAATAGTAAGCTCTTGACATTGAAAGATTCATTCACAGAGTGCTAGCAACACACTGCATTTATTTAAACCACACTTGACTAGTGGTATATAAATAATCTCCCCCAAACCATATTGATTTCCCAAAGGGAATATTAAATGCTAAATAACTTCACAGATTGGAAGCAGTCCTGTCTCTGCCTTCATTTTTGATATAATCAAAAATGATGACATTGTAGCTAGCTTTTTTGTTAAATAATTCACACGTTGAGTGCAAAAGAAAATATTACAGCACCGCTCAGGGACTTGAACTTGTACTACATAGCACATTCTCCTTTCTTTAATGAATGATAACAGATTGACCACATCAGGATGTCTGCCAGGGATTAAGAATGTGTCTATTCATAATGGGACTATAAATTAGCACAGTGTATTATTCTCCAGATATCAGATGCATACATAGCACAAAATCTTTGGGAAGAATGTAGCTTACACATCTTTTATTAGTCCTCACAGAATCTTTATAAAGTATATAATATTCTGATTTTTATAAATCTGAAAATGAGACCACATATACTCTTGAACCATGAAAATGATTTTGACTATATTGGCAGTCTGGGTAGATGTTCACCAAACAGTTCTCCTTTCTGTCCTGGACACATAGTGGGACTCCATATCCTAGCCTCTCTTGTATTGGTATCTTGCGGTAGTTATGTACTTGAGTTCTTATGAATGGAATATTCTAGTCACAGTCTATAAAAACATCTGTCACCCTCCACACACAGTGGAAGACTGGGTCCCTGTGTCTCAGTGTAGAGAACTAAGTTTTCACTGTGTCGTTTTTGAATTGCAGCAGTTCACCTACCAGGGCTAATCCCACCAGTAACCTGAAAATTCTGTGATAAACTTGGAAGTGTTAAGCCTGGCAACCCTTGGTTCTAGCTGCCCCCACAATTCAATTCTTTCCTTACCTGCCCAATTATAAAGGTACAGTTAGCTCCAACTCTAGTATGAGTCATGTGTCTGTATATGCCTTCCCATTTTTAGGGGGAAATGTGATGATTTATTTATGGTATACTCTGTTTCAGGTAAGCTGACTATGAAACATATTTCTATAGAGCCAATCTTTTTTTATTTTTGGGTTGCACCTTGTGGCTTGTGGGTTTTAGTTCCCCAAACAAGGATTGAACCTAGGCCCCCGATAGTGAAAGTGCAGAGTCCTAACCATTGGACCACCAGGGAACTCCTTATAGAGCAATTCATATCGACTTCTTTTTCCAAGCTAGAAATAGTTCCACCAAGAAAGCCTTCAATAACGGAATGTGAAACTGTTTTGTGAGGTGGTTACATGGCAGACTCTACATTATGGCAGATGGCTGTTTTTTTTTTTCTTTTTATTGAAGTAAGGTTGATTTACACTGTTGTGTTAGTTTCAGATATACAGCTCAGTGATTCATTTATATATAACTATTAGTTTTTTAATTTCTGTTTATTTATTTTTGACTGTACTGGGTCTTCATTGTTGTGTGTAGGCTTTTCTCTGGTTTTGGAGAGGGGTGTCTACTTTCTAGTTGCAGTGCACAAGTTTCCCATTGTGGTGGCCTCTCTTGTTGTGGAGCACAGGCTCCAGGTACACAGCCTCAGTAGTTCTGGCACCCAGGCTTAGTTGCTTTGTGGCATGTGGAATCTTCCCAGACCAGCGAGTGAAGCTGCATCCCCTGCATTGGCAGCTGGATTCTTAACCACTAGTTTACCAGGGAAGTCCTACATACCTATTTGTTTTCCAGTTCTTTTCCCTTATAGGTCATTACAAAATATTGAGTATACTTCCCTGTTCTATGTAGTAAGTCCTAATTGTTTGTTTATTTATATCTAGCAGTGTGTATATGTTAATCCCAAATTCGTAATTTATCACTCCCTCCTTTTCCCCTTTGATCACCATCTGTTTTCTATATGTGTAGGTCTATTTCTGTTTTGTAAATAAGTTTGTATTTTTTCTTTTAGATTCTACATATAAGTGATATCGTATGACAGTTGTCTTTCTCTGTCTGGCTTATTTCACTTGGTTTGATCATCTCCAGGTTCATCCATATGGCTACAAATGTCAATATTTCACTCTTTTTTATGGCTGAGTAATATTCCATTGTGTAATTGTACCACATCTTCTTTACCGATTCATCTGTTGGTGGGCACTTGGGCTGCTTCCATGTCTTGGCCATTGTCAATAGTGCTGCAGTGTACATTGGGATGCATGTATCTTTTCAAATTATGGTTTTCTCCAGGTATATGCCAAGGAATTAGGATTACTAGATCATATGTTAGCTGTATTCTTAGGTTTTTTTTTAAGGCACCACCATACTGTTCTCCATAGTAGCTGCTCTCATTTACATTCCAAACACCAGTGTAGGAGGATTCCCTTTTCTCCACCTTCTCTCTGACTGGGGGGTGGGGGGGGAGTTGTTTGTTTTTTAAAGAGAAATTGTGTCTTAGAAGAGCCTCTGGCTCAGTAGGAGTTTTCTAGTTCCTTAAGTACAAGACTCTTAATATTGACTTCACAGGAGCAGTGGTTCTTATTCAGGGCAATTTCCTCCCTCCAAAGAGCTATAGGAATGTATGGAGACTTTTTTGACTGTCACAACCTGCTGTCTAATTGGTGGAGGCCAGGGATGCTGCTCAACATCCGTTAGTGCACAGGACAGTCTCCATAGCCAAGGACTGTCCAGCCCCAAATGTCAACAGTGCTGAAGTAGAGAAACCCTAGGCTAGGTTGTGAGCTTCATGAGGGCAAGGGCCATGTCTATTTTATTCATCACTTCATCTTCAGCCATTCATAAAGTGCTTGAAACAAAGTACTTAGTAATATTTGTTCAGTGACTTAATGGACTGAGCCCCTCCTGATTAGCAAAGTGGTAGTGGTAAAGTAGAATGTAGAGTTGGAAACTTAGCCCTCCTGCTCAGTAAGTATGTGTTCTTGAGCAACTTTTTCTACCTTTTTAGGTCTCAGTTTCCTCATCTGTAAGCTGAGGATCATAATAGTACCAAGCTCATGGAGCTGTTGTAAAGTTTAAATGAAATGAGGCATGTACAATGCTCAGCACAGCAGCTGAGATGCCATTGATAAATATTAAATTTTATTAAGAGAAAGAAACCAGTATTTTCTGTGTTTCTGTCATGTGCCTAGTACAGACTTAAGGATGTCCACCACCTCATTTAGGGACTTCCTCAGTGGCTAAGCAGTAAAGAACCCACCTGCAAAGCAGGAGATGCAGGTTCAATCCTTGGGTCAGAAAGATCCCCTGGAGGAGGGCATGACAACCCACTGTAGTATCCTATCCTGGAGAATCCCATGGACAGAAGAGTCTGGTGGGCTGCAGTCTATAGAATCGTAAAGAGTTGGACACAACTGAAGTGACTGAGCATGCACGCACCACCCCATTTAATCTTGTCAACAATATCTATGGAGTAGGACTTTTTATTTCACTAAAGAGGAAACTGGATTTTAGGGATATCAAGCAGCCTGCCCAAGATGACAGAGCTATTAAGAGTGTAGGAATCAGAAGACCCCAAAACCCAGGTTCATTATGTCACAATACACTGGCCTCTTTGAGAAACTCCTGACTCTAACTAACTTCTGTAAAATCGAAAGGTGTGAAAGTGATCCCTTTTGGCTTTACAAAGTTCCTCTCATATGGTATTGACAATGTTTATTGAGCTCATTGACAATATCCCACCTTCTAGAACTTTCATCTCACATATAATGAACTCTAGCCAACTCATTTAGCATGTTATAAAATCATTGATCCTATATTGTACCATTCCTTGAAAATCAAAGTTGCATATACTAGATTTACTGTAACTTTGTGCCTTTCCTGTTGTATCTCCTCGGTTCTAAGCTTCTTAAAATCATGCACTGGATTCTACTTCTTCTGTGGTAATATGTCATCCAATGCTCCTAGCATGGACTGAGTACAGATTTCTCAGAACAAACCTACTGCTATGATGCCAGGGAGAAATACCGTTTACTCACCTAGATACAGTTTTCATAGTTGTCTCAATTTTTAAGATGCAAAAAAGTCACCCCAGAGTGCTATAAAACTTACAATGGTTTCATGCTAACAAAGGGATTTAATAATGCCTCAAATTTCTTATTAAGGCTTATCTAATATTCATCTAATACTTAACAAGATTTAGCAAATTAATTTTAACAATGTTTTGAGAAGCAAAATGAAATCATAAAGGAAAGGAGGCTAAGTGATTATAATCTTTCTTTTTTAGCTTTCTTTCTTTCTCTCATTCTTTGAATTTATTTATCAACTCATCTTCTTATTCAGTAACGTGTGTCAGTACAATAACATTTGGATTCTCTTGTTACTTTTACTGATATTCACATGCCATATCAGCTTGATAGAGCTTTGCTGCCCTCACAGAAGTGAATCACAACAACCTTTAGAAATGTATGAAGGCTCATAAAGATTAGGGAGGCAAAGCTACTGGTAATGGGAGGGGTAGGAGGCCATTTTGAATATGGCTGTTCCCTTGGATGCCTCATCAACAGCCACCAAACTCTGAAGCACTGCAGTCATCCCTGGGCTCTCATTGAACTGTTTTTCTTTAGAAAAAATTCCTAGAAAAGCTTTGACCTGTTAAAGATATAATGTTTGTTGTTTAGTCACTAAGTCATATCCAACTCTTTGCAACCCCATGGATTGTAGCCCATGAGGCTCCTCTTCCATGGTATTTCCCAGGCAAGAGTACTGGAGTGGGTTGGCATTTCCTTCTCCAAATATAATAAGTGAAGTTTAGAGCTAAATGCACCTTTTAAATATCATAATTATGTGGAAGAACTAAGTGTAAACAGGGAAGACTTTGTAACTGCTTCAAAAAGCAAGATGCCTGATAGAAAGCTTACTATGTCTGTTGTTGACAAGGCCCTGGAGAAGAAAGGGAATGGAATGAGTATTTGACTAGGCACTGATTTGAAAGCATTCATTTATATGTTTTCCTGTGAAACTAATACCATATGGTTTTGCTACAACAGGCAATAACTAGTCTCACAACACAAATTGTATTACAAAAGCTCTCCAAAATATATTTAAGAGATGTTTTGGCAATAGATTTGTTTTAGTGATTTATATTAGAATCAATCTCATTTCCCATTTGACAGAACTTGGAGATGGAATAAAACTGGCATTGAGTCTTTATGTATTGATCTTAAAAGAAAAATGAATAATTTTGGACCCACCCAAGGGAAAGAAAAAAATCATTGTGAACAAAATATTTTATTTTAAGCCATCCTCTTTTCTTCTCCCTCTTCTGAAGGCACCAATATTGTCTTTTACCATAAATTTAACTATTGGTACTGGTGAAAGTCAGCAGAATATAATTAACAAGTTGAATGTGAAATGGTGTATTATCTTTAGGAAAAATCATTGAGAGAGTACGGACCAGGCATCAAAATCAAAATCCTATGCGTTTACTCAGCAGATATTGATGAGAATGTTCTGTATGCTGGCCACCAGTCTACATGCCAGGGGTAGAGTCCTCAACACACAGAGAGAATAAGATGACTGTCTTTGAAGAATTTATGTCTCAAGGAGAGGAACAGTATCAACGGTGGCTAGACAATATGAAAATACATATGTAAGCCCCATAAGGATTAGAAGGTGGTCAGTGCAATGAAGAAAATGACACAAGGGTGGGATGTGGGGGAGGCTGCAGTTTTAAATAAGAAGATCATGGCGGGGGGGCTTGTAGGAAGGGGACAGTGGAGCAGAGGGAAAGAAACCTGGGAGAGTGAGTAGGCATATGGGGGAGGAGCGCTCCAAGTGTGGCTTTCTGAGTTCATTAGTTTGGGCAGGTTACATCTCCTACCTGAATCTGTGTCTTCATCTTTAAAATGGGAACAAATTGTACTCGAAATTGTATTTATTTTGAGTGGTCTAAACTGTGGAAAATTCTTGAAGAAATGGGAATACCAGACCACCTGACCTGCCTCCTCAGAAATCTGTATGCAGGTCAAGAAGCAACAGTTAGAACCAGACATGGAACAACAGACTGCTTCCAAATTGGCACCGGAGTACGTCAAGGCTGTATATTGTCACCCTGCTTATTTAACTTATATGCAGAATACATCATGTGAAGTGCCGGGCTGGATGAAGCACAAGTTGGGATCAAGATTGCCGGGAGAAATATCAATAACCTCAGATATGCAAATGTCACCACCCTTATGACAGAGAGCAAAGAGGAACTGAAAAGCCTTTTGATGAAAGTGAAAGAGAAGAATGAAAAATATGGCTTAAAACTCAACATTCAAAAAACTAAGATCGTGGCATCTGGTCCCATCACTTCATGGCAAATAGATGGGAAAACAATGGAAACTGTGGCAGACTTATTTTCTTGGGCTCCAAAATCATTGAAGATGGTGACTGCAGCCATAAAATTAAAAGACGCTTGCTCCTTGGAAGAAAAGCTATGACCAACCTAGAAAGCATATTAAAAAGCAGAGACATTAATTTGCCAACACAGGTCCCTCTAGTCAGAGCTATGGTTTTTCCATTAGTCATGTATGGATGTGAGAGTTGGACCATAAAGAAAGTTGAACACCGAAGAATTGATGGTTTTCAACTGTGGTGTTGGAGAAGACTCTTGAGAGTCCCTTGGACTGCAAGGAGATCAAAGCAGTCAATCCTAAAGGAAATCAGTCCTGAATATTCATTGGAAGGATTGATGATGAAGCTGAACCTCCAGTACTTTGGCCACTTGATGCAAAGAACTGACTCACTGGGAAAGACCCTGATGCTGGGAAAGATTGAAGGGGAGAGGAAAAGGGGGCGACAGAAGATGAGATTGTTGCATGGCATTACCGACTCAATGGACATGAGTTTCAGCAAGCTCTGGGAGTTGGTGATGAACAGCGAAGCCTGGTGTGCTGCAGTCCATGAGATCACAGGGAGTCAGACACAACTGAGCAACTGAACTGAACTGAACTGAGTGGTCTGATGAAATAAGCAATGTAAAACCTTTACATAACCTATAGCCCGTACTATACATTCCTGTCACTGTCATCATTATGATAGTTATCAGGACCCCCACTCTACTGAGGTTGTTCCTTAGGAGAGGGGTCCCCAACCCCTGGGATCTAATGCCTAACAATCTGAGGTGGAGCTGATATAATAAAAGTAGAAATAAAGTTCACAATAAATGTAATGTGCTTGAAAGTGAAAGTTGCTCAGTTGTGTCCAACTCTTTGCGACCCCATGGTTAGTCCATGGAGTTCTCCAGGCCAGAATACTGGAGTGGGTAGCCTTTCCCTTCTCCAGGGGATCTTCCCAACCCAGGGATCAAATACAGGTTTTCCACATTGCAGGTGGAGTCTTTACCAGCTGAACCACAAGGGAAGCCCAAGAATACTGGAGTGGGTAGCCTGTCCCTTCTCCACTGGATCTTCTGGACCTAGGAATCGAACTGGGGTCTCCTGCATTGCAAGCAGATTCTTATCAACTGAGCTATCAGGGAGTCATCCCCAAACCATCCCCTGGTCCTCGCATTAGTGGAAAAATTGTCTTCCACAAAACCAGTCCCAGGTGCCAAAAAAGTTGGAGTCCACGGCCTTCAGTTCAGTTCAGTCGCTCAGTTGTGTCCGACCCTTTGCAACCCTATGAATCGTAGCATGCCAGGCCTCCCTGTCCATCACCAACTCCCGGAGTCTACCCAAACCCATGCCCATCAAGTTGGTGATGCCATCCAGCCATCTCACCCTCTGTCGTCCCCTTCTCCTCCCGCCCTCAATCCTTCCCAGCATCAGGGTCTTTTCCAATGAGTCAGTTCTTCGAATGAGGTGGCCAAAGTATTGGATTTCCATGGCCTTAGGATCTAGGAAAATTGGGCTAAACTCAGGAGATGCCTATAGCGTCCAAAGTTCACTTTCCCTGCTGCCCGCATACTCTCATATATCCAGACCTCTGTCTCCCAGTTACAAACCGCCACCTGCCTAAGTTGAGAAGCTTCTATAGTATTTTTCTAAGTCCTTGGTATCCTAGATCCCCACCGATTTGGTGGGAATCCCCAAGACGGCCCTCTCTCCCTCAGGGTCATCAGTGTCTCCCCTTCAGTGGCATGAGTAGTGGTCCTGAGGTGCAGGACGGAGAGTGATTTGCTCATCACAACTGGGGTAGGAGAGAGGCTTGAGATATAGCTTGCCAGACAAATAAATACTTGGATGGAGAGAATACTGGAGGCAGTGATTGCCACTCACGGTTTATTCCCTCACAGTCCTCTCCTTCCTTCCTCCCCTCCTTCCCTTCCTTCCCCTTCCCACCCTTTTGTGACATTTATTGACTACCCATGGTGTGTTAAGCTCTATCCTCAACTCTAAGCATGCATAGATGAATAAGACCATATTATCCCAGCACTTTCCACAACCCCATATGTAAGCACAGTCAAATGTGAGTGGTACCCAGAGGAGAAATGTTTCAATTGTCCCAAGGAAGGAAAATGAGGTCGTGGGTGGGAAAGAGGAGCCGAAGTTCCAGAGAGAGCTGTATCAAACCTGAGTCTGAAAAGCAGGTTTCCCTAGAAATGAGGAGGAAAGTGAGGTTGGGAGGGGATGATTATAGCTTTCAAGGAAGAAGGGCCAGCCAAAGTTCGAAGGTAAAACACAGCCTGGTATGTGTGTGTCTGTGTGTGTTTCTGTGTGTCTCTCTCTGTGTGTGTAGGTGTGTAGATGTGTATGCACTGAAAGTGGGTAAGAGTTCTGTATAAGCAACTTGGTGTTATCTCAATACAAAGAAAGAGACATAGCATGTGTTTTCATGCTATTACTAGTGGATATTTGAAAAGTCTCTGCAAATTATTCAGTCTTGGAATCTTAAAAGAATATATGCTTTGTTATTTGTTTAAGAATTGGTAACCTACCTATATTAGTAATCTCTTAATAGAACACTCTGATCAAGATTTTGCCATGTAAAATAATATTTACTCTAATTCAGAAAAGATGTTATATATGCTAGTTACTGAATGAAAACTCAAAGTCAGAAAAACCACCCACTGTCTCAGTTTTCCCTTTACTCAGTTTTGGGTTGAAGAGTGCCTAGATCAAGAATGTAGGTTAATAGATAGCCAGTGGAAATTTGCTATGTGACTCAGGGAACTCAAACCAGGGCTCTGTAACAACCTAGAGGGGTGGGATGAGGAGGGAGATAGGAGAGAGGTTCAAGAGGGAGGGGACATATGTATACCTATGGCTGATTCATGTTACTGTCTGGCAGAAACCAACACAATACTGTAAAGCAATTAAATACTGTAAAGAAAAAATACGTAGGTTAATAGACTAGGTCCAAATGTATCTGAAGTTTTGATGGATCTGAATGAAGTTCTGAGTCTTCTGAGGTTTTGGCCTGGGTTTTCATTTCGATGGGGGACCAATGGTATGTTTCTCAGCATTTCATAGCCCCTCTCTTCATTTTTTATAAAATAGCTTATTGAAATATCATTTGCATACCATAATATTGGCTTATTTTAGGTGCACATTTCAATAAGTTTAGGAAATTGACAAAGTTGTGCAACCTTCATCACAATCCAGCTTTTAGAACATTTCCATCACTCATGAAGATTCTATTTGCCCACTGCCAGTGACTCCTTGTTTCCAGCCCCTGGCAACCACTAACCTATTTTCTGTTTATATAGATTTGCCTTGTGTGGGCATTTCCAGTCAGTGGAATCATGCAGTGTATTTCTTTGTTTCTGACTTCTTTCACTTACCATAGTGTTTCAGTGTTCATCCATATTGTTTTATATATCTCATAGTTTATTCCTTGTTATTACTGATAGATAGACCACATTTTATTTATCCATTCACGTTAGTAGGTTGTTTCTACTTTTCAGTCTTTCTCATTTTTTTTAATGAGAAAATTGTATTAGAAGAGAGGATTCAAAGCACCTCTAAAATTCTTAGGCCATGTCTTGTTTTGTTTTGTGAATTATCCATCACCTTTATTTTGTGTTGAAAGAAGGTGTTAAACATTGCCTTCAGTGGCTATAAGTCTTGACTCTCTATATAGTGAACTTATGACTATCTCCTTATGTTTTTCTGTTACTTAGTGAGATCATATATACTGATAGCTAAATATCACTTTTAATTGGTGGATTTTGTGAACTGAACCATTTTAGTATGAAACAGTAAAAATACTAAAGGGTTAAAAATACTTATGGTATGATTTTGGGTTAATTTTCCTTCTTAAATCCCAGCGTACTTCGTGCTCCAGGAATCCTACTGTAGTGACAAGATTCTAACTAAAATATACTTATTCTATTAAATTATGCTGCCCATTGTATTTGTCAGTTCAGACTGCCATAACAGAATACTACAGACTGGAAGAAAGAAATGGTAGAAATTTATTTCTCACAGTTCTGGAAGTTGAGAGGTCCAAGATAATGGTGCTAGCTGATGAGGTTTCTGATAAAGGCTGTCTTCCTGGCTTTCAAACTGCCACCTATTCATTGTGTCCTCAGTGCATGCACATGGAAACAGAGCAGGGTTTCTAGTGTCTCTTCTTATAAGGACACTAATCCTATTGGGTCAGGGCCCCATCTTTATGAGCTCATTAAACCTTAACAACTTCCATAAAGAGCCCATCTCCAAATAGTCATGGTAAGCATTAAGGCTCAAATATATGAATTTGGAGAGCACAGACATTCAGTTCATAACATTCATTAATTGTAGAAAAGAGTAAACTGTCCAATAGAATTTTTGATAAGTATCAAAGAACATTCCTGGTGATTAAGTGAATGTCAGGAAAGAATTTGTATTGGTGCAAACCTGAGTTTGCTTTCAAAAAACACAGTGGTGTTTATTCAGCTTAGTCATGGATTCTGAACATGATGTGTACTTAAAGGCAAATAAGTAAGATACCTAAAATAGGTCCTGTTGTACATGTGAGTTAAATTGTTTAAAAAAAACTTTTCATATGGATTTTAAGTAATAAAACTATGCATCAAACTCAGTTTGAAGAAGACGTGTCTTTCTGAACAAATCCTCCACAATTTTGAGAGACAAGCTATAATAAACATTCTTTTCAGAAAAACAATTTCAACCTAGGATTCTTGACAGCTTCATTTTCAGGCTAGTCAGCTAGGATGAAAACTGAGCTGCCCAAAGAGAGTTGGCAAAATAGTTTACTTGTTATAATTAAAAAGGGGAAATTTCTAAACCACAGTTGTCTTCAGTGCTAATATGAACAACCAAATGTTATTTCCAGTAGTTTTTTTTAAATTTCTTCATTTTTGGCAAGTTGATACAGCTTTGTGCAGTTAGGAATCAGAAAGTTTTCCCTCAAGATAGAAATGTTCTTTGTGTTAAACACATCGTGGTATAATTATCCTACACATTCACCACATACCTTCAACTGCTGAAACCCAAGTCCAATAATTTTAAATTTGAGCACTTAGCTTTACACTTTTAATAAAGAAAAATCATAGCAACCGTATATACTTCTGGCAGAATATTTCATGTAGGCAATGTTATTTATTTATACAATTGGAAAATGACTTGATTGCAACCATGTTGAAAATCTTTGCCAAGGTACAAGCTTTTCTTACATTGGATTTTTCTTTAGGAGAATAGGTAGCTTCATTTTGTGATTTTTATTTGGTTATGCTCAGTGACACAATCTGGCTTCGGAGACATACTTGACAGATCTTGATATGGGAAAAAAACACAAATACAAGGATTTTGATACAGATCCTTGCAATAAACAATCAATATTCGTTGGAGTGCAATATTAAAGTTAGTGTATCACCTTGGTATTGGACACACAAAAAAGTAAGTCATTGATAATTTCCAGATGTTTTACTTTTTTAAGCTGCTGCCATATCTCCTCTACTTTCCCCTGGTTCTTCTTCTTTAAATGAAACAAGTTTAAATTCTGAGCTCCCCAGAGAAACTTTTCCAAATGCCCCCACGTCCAATGTACCAATCATGAAATGGCATCATTGTGTATTTGGGAAGAGACAATGAGGGCCACAAGGGAAGCTGGGAAACTGGGGGAGGCCAGCTCCCTATTCTGTCTACCTATGCATGCAAAAGGGGTATTTGGGCAGACTTTGGCCACTGCCTTTGTGTATATGTCAAAGTCTTACACTAAGACTAAAATGCCTTTTGAATGGTCTCACCATTTTTGCACGTCTCTTCGGGTCCTATTTACCAGTCTTCAGATGCAGATGGAAGTAAAATCTGAAATCTTTTCTGGCTAAGATGTAAGGACTAAGATGGGGATCACACTTCGGCACTAATGGGATTCACACTTTGTTAGAAAATAGCCCTGTTGCTCTAACCTTTGCTTGCATCAACAGCAGCTGCTTTAGAGTGAGTATTTGCTTTTCTTCTTGCCTGTGAGGTTATATTAATTTCTTTTTCCAGCTTGATGGTCTGCCTGTTCTGGGTTTTACATTTAAAAGAAAAAAAAAAAAAAAAAACAGTTTCCAGCACTGCATTCTTAATGGTTTGTGTTCAGGCTTGCAAGCCACTCTTTAGTTGTCTAAAGAATGATGGTTTTTCTTTGTCTTCATAGTTTCAAAAAAGTTTTTTGTAGACAAATTTAAAAACTGCTAAAGTCTACAAATTTAACTTCCCCACTGATGTGGAAAAGAACATTTCCAATTCATATATAGACTTCACATCCTCATAGAACAACAGTGACCTGGGTTTTTTAAAAATTATTTAGTGAAAAATATTGATTCTCCTTCAGTTCTGTCTATCCAAGGCAGATCTACTTCTTTCCAGTGAATCTTCCTGACCCAGGGATCAAACCTGCATCTCTTCACATCTCCTATGTTGGCAGGGGAGTTCTTCACCATTAGTGCCACCTGGGAAGCAAGCACTTTCCCTAAGATATCTCAAAGCTGCCTCCTTCATTCTTTGCTCTACTATGTAAGATTTTGCCCCTTAATCCATTATTTGAAATCCCACTTTCCTAAAGGTAAAGAACTTTTAAAAAATTTTCTTTTGATTCCAATTTCTATACTTATATTTCCCACAGTCCATGAGATATAAAATATATTTAAAAGGAAGAAAATTATAACATGTGGTGTTTCAATACATCATAGGATAAATTCACCTTTCAACTACTTACAATACAACTTGATTGAAATATCAAGCTGGTCACTTTACCTAACCTGCATCCAAGAGTCTATCTAAAAACTGCATGCTGTTAATGAAAAGATCTAAGCAGTCCTTTAACATACGCAAAGAGTAGATTTGTCATTGTCATTGTTGTTTTTTAGTTGCTAAGTTGTGTCTGACTCTCTTTGGACCCCATGGACTGTAGCCCGCCAGGCTCCTCTGTCCAGGGGATTTCCCAGGCAAGAATACTGGAGTGGGTTGCCAGTCCTTCTCCAGGGGATCTTCCCAACTCAGGGATTGAACCTACATCTCCTGCTCGCATCTCCTGCATTTTCAGGCAGATTCTTTACCTCTGCGCCACCTAAGTAATCTGACTTAAATTAGAGATTCTGTGATGTCCAGAAATTTATTTTGCCTCACAGAAGCAGGGTGTGGTGGCACTAGAAAGTAGAGTTCCTCAGAGTGTACAGACAGATGCAAGACACAGCTCTGGGAAAAGACCAGCCACACCTATCAAAGCAGGACTACAGACAAGTGATGGGTCAAATGGGAGCCTCTGTGGCTGAGTCATAGGGGTAGAGCTCCATGCTACAGACTCCAGTTTGCAATGCAGCTGCTTCTCAAAAGGACAACTTTTTTTTTAGTTTTTTTTTTTTTAGCATATAATTGTTTTATAACATTGTGTTTTCTGCTGTACAGCAATGTGAATAAGCTATATGTATGCATTGTCCCCTCGCTCTTGAGCCTCCTTCCCACCCCACTCCCATCTTGCCCCTCTAGGTTATGACAGAGCAACGAGCTGAGTTCCCTGAGTTATCCAGCAGCTTCCCACTAGCTAGCTATTCTACACAGGGTAGTGTGTATGTCAGTGCTACTCTCTCAATTTGTTCCATCCTCGCCTTCCCCCACTGTGTCCGCAAATCTATTCTCTATGTCTGCAACTCTATTCCTGCTCTACAAATTGGTTCTTCAGTACCATTTTTCTAAATTCCATATATATATATATATCTGTTAATACACAAATTTGTTTTTCTATTTCTGACTTACTTCACTCTGTATAACAGACTCTTGGTCCATCCACATCTCTGCAAATGGCTCAGTTTCATTCCTTTTTAATAGTCAACTCTTTATGGATTGTCTAAGGATTTAGTTATTTAGTGACGATTAAAATTGGCAAGCCCAGATGGTGGAAAAAAGGTGTTAGTAAAATGTGTTCTAGATAGGAGGTATCAGTCCCCCATATTTGTGCAATTGCAGTATGACCTGTCATTTTAATCTGCTCTACATCCATGCAGAAGGCCTCTTCCAGGTGCCAACATGGAGTCAGGGAGGGAAAAAACTTATTCTTCAACCCTCTTAGGTCCATTGATTGGCACCCTGCAAAATAAACTAACAATGAACAGATTAACAGGAGGAAAAAAAAAGTTTATTAAATATGCACATAAGGGGCTCACAGAAGCAAGGTGAAAACCCCAAAGAGTCTATCAAACCTAGAGGACTTGTATGCTACTTTAACAAAGTGCTATAATTTGGTGGAAATGTGCCAAGACAATGGAAAAGGATTTCAGGATTCTAGGGACAGTCATTGTGTTGCAGGAAGGGGGACCCCTTCCAGGGCCCGAAACTGGGCTCTTGTCTAACACTCGGAAATGAATTGTCTGAGGAGACACATGTGCTGACAAAGCAAGAGATTTTATTGGGAAAGGCACCCAGGTGGAGAGCAGGAGGGTAAGGGAACCCAGGAGAACTGCTCTGCCTCGTGGCTTGCAGTCTCAGGTTTTCTGGTGATGGGATTAGTTTCCGGGTTGTCTTTAGCCAATCATTCTGACTCAGAGTCCTTCCTGGTGTGCACACCTTGTTCAGCCAAGATGGATGCCAGAGAGAAGGATTGTGGGAGGTGGTTGACATGTGGTGTCTCCTTTTGACCTTTCCCAAACGCTTCTGGTTGGTGGAGGCTTATTAGTTCCCTGTTCCTTACCAGTGCTTCCCCTAACAATTGTGAGGAACACATGGAGGAAACTAATGGAGATGAGGATTATTTCAGTAACATTTGTTTATGCAGATTTCACGACCATCACCTGTGATATGTTATCTCCTCTTCTTGCTACCAGAGAGTGGAAGGGGTACATCTTCCCAGAGGGAAATGTAAGCCCTGCCTTTTAGGCAAATAGGGAAGGTTAGAGAGCTTTTCCTCTATCTGCTATTTCTCAATTGCCATTGACTGAAAATAATCATTATGCCAAAGTGGTATATTTGGGGATAACATATTCAGATCCTCTTCAATGGTTATATGATTGTACAGGTGAATAGTAGGGACATTGTGGATGTTAATACCCTCACTATAAATGGTACCCCTTACCCTTTCTAAGTCACTTTTTGTACCTCACTATTAAATTGTGCACTTGTCAACATGTAGGTTGTGCAATTAATTGAGATTCATTTTTGAGAAATTATGATGGACCATTTTATTTCATTCAAGAGTGAACACAGATCAGTGTTATGAGACTACCTTGTGTGTCTGTTTCCTTGGGATGGAGGCAGGATGTGACCAGCGTCTCCCCAGTAAATGATCCCTCCAGACGGAGACTAGAATTTCAACTTGCCCCACAGGGTCAGGATTCAGTGGAAAACATGTTCTCTCCAACCTGTTAGAAAGATTTTAGAAACCCACACATCTAGGTCTGCATCACAGCACTTAGGGGTAAAAAAACAACAGGGAAAATGCACATTAATACTCTGAAGTCTGTTTCTGTATAAACACTGTATTTTAAGGGATTACACCAGTGCTTCTCAAAAGGAGTAGGAGGAGGAAGGTGGTTCTGACCTCCAGGGGACATCTGGCAAAGTCTGGAGACATTTTTGGTTGTTACAACCGGAATGTGGGGGATGCTACTGGCATCTGGTAAGCAGAGGCCAAGGATGCCGCTCAATAGCCTATAATGCACAGGACACCCCACAACAGAGAATAATCCAGTTCCAAATGTCAGTAGTGCCATGATGGAGTAAAACTGCTTTCCATCACCCTACAGCACAGGTCAGAACACACTCACCCCCACCCCCACCTCCCAGCCATGGTTCCAAAAACAAACCACCACCACAGGATCCCCGCGGACACCACATCAGATATTTAGAAAGAGAGCAAAGCCTTCAATCAATTCATAAGAGTCTTACATGCTTTTAAACAAACACACTGAATCATCAGTAAAGATATTTGCACTTTTTCTTTTTTATTAGACTCAAATTTCAAAGGGAATTTTTCATGGGGAAAAAAAAATCTCATCAGTGATGGGTGATCTGGGGCAGTCCTGGGTAAGTCATCTCTCTCACCTTATTTTGAAAGCTCCTGCCAACTGTGAGAGGGCAGTCATCCCCCAATTCCCCAGCTCCAAGCTTCTGTAGGTTTCTTTCAGTGTTTCTGTGGGTTTTGTTTGGACTTGTAATTTGGGTTTAGGGAACGTCCCCTGAGGCATTCTGGGATCCAGTCCTTTGACTGTTGATCCTCAGTTGGATCATTAAAGAGCCATTAAGAGCTGGCTGAGGTGTCCCTTTGTAGAATAAAGTCAGCATTTCACCCGCTGAGAGTAGCCCCGTTAATCCATTGTTTCTATTTCTTGGAGGAAGTAGCAGATTTTTGTAACTGAAAAGCAAAACCACCTGGTAGATTTCTGAAGTGAATGGAGCCTCCAATCTCCCAATTCTTTTGAAAATGGGATAAATGGTATTGGGGAAAGGGGGTGGGGGGTGTCCCCAGCCCTCTGCTTCTTGAAACAGAAGGAGTTAGTAACAAATGTAAAGGTCAATGAGAATTGTTCTAGTAATGACTCCCCCCCCCCCAAAAAAAAAGGTCTTTAAAAAAAAAAACACTTGAATCGATTATGGGCAAAGGTCAGTCTCCTGTTTGTTCCAGGCCATGCAGTTATTAGCCAGGCTATGGATGGTGGTGGTTTAGTAACTAAGTCATATCTGACTCTTTGTGACCCCATGGATTGTAGCCCAGCCAGGGTGTAGTTGGGTGAGATAGTTGCTAGAGACCTTTTAAAGCTGATGTTATTTTTTAGTACATCAATTGAATTGTTCTACTAACAAATCCTAATCTGGCTTTCTAGGCCCTCCCTGGTCTAGAACAACACTGTCCAGTAGAAATAACATGCAAGTTGCCTGTGTAATTATGTTTCCTGCAGCAAAGTTAAAAATAAAAGAAAAAACAGTTGAAATTCAGTGTAGAACTATATTTTATTGAATACAATAGAGCCAAGTTATTATCATTTCAACATGTGATCAGTGTTTTCAAAGTTATTAACGAGATGTTTTATATTCTTTTTCATGCTAAGTTTTTGAATGCTGGTGTGTATTTTTACATCCTCAGCACATCTCAGTCACTCAATACATTTCATCTGTCCAGTTAGCCACATAGAGCTGATGACTATCATATTGGACAGATAGTCTAACCCCTGCCTATCTCTCAGACTCCATCTATTTTTCCCACTTTCCCACATTCCAGCCTTGGTATATTTCTGTAGTCCAAGGGTTGTTCTCTCTTATTTCTTGGTTTTAGTAGCAAGTTGCTCCCTGAAACACTCTTCATCATCCGTCCTACACTACCTGCAAATTCCTACTTATTTTTCACCAAAGTTGATTCTTCTGGGGGGAAAAAACTATTGGGGAGGAAAAACTCTTCTTCTACTCCTACGGGCTTCCCAGGTGGCGCTAGTGGTAAAGAACCCACCTGCCAATGCAGGAGAAGAAAGAGATGCAGATTCGATCCCTGGGTCAGGAAGATCTCCTGGAGTAGGAAATGGCAACCCACTCCAGTATTCTTGCCTGGAAAATTCCATGGATGAGGAGACTGGTGGGCTCCAGTCCATGAGATTGCAAAACAGTCAGACACAACTGAGCCCTACCCTCTTAGGTTTGTGATTGGGAGGACTGAAAATTTAAACCGACCAAAGACAGGTTAAAAGGAGAACAAATGGAGTGTATGTACATGTGTAGGGCACAGACGCGGGCAATCTTGGTGATGAGTCATTCAGAGGAGTGCTTAAACTTGGCGTTATAGACCTAACTTAGTAGGGGAAGTGGAGTAGGGAGTAAAGACATCTGTGGCAAGAACAAATAGGTCTCTTTTGGAAAGTCAAATGGGTTTTTAGGGAAACAAATGGGAGATTTTCAAAGTTTATGATAATGTTTGCTTCTGCAAGGTTGGGAAACTCCCCCACAGAGGCGATTTATGGTAGGTTTACTCTTGGTCTGTCTCCTGGGAGTAGAAGCCACCCTGAAGAAAGAATTTATGGAAGTCTTCAATTCTGCTAAGTTTCTGCTTTTAGTCAAATAAGGGAAGCTCCAAGAAGACTTCTTTCTGTATCTGTTGAATCTCAAATGTCATCATTTTAAAATAATCTTTAGATCAACTTTGGAGTTCCAAGTGGGTGCTCACAGAACCATAGAAGAAGTTGGGTTTTGTTCCTCCATGCTCTAATGATACCTGTACCTCTCATTCCATAGTTCTCATTCACTGTATTATGTCCTCAAGTTGAGTGTTTTTCTTCCCAAATAAACCCTAATCTCCAAAAAAGCAGAATCAACTCTGCATTTCCTATATATTCATGTGGACTGACTCATCATCTAGGACAGTGGGCTGGCATATAGTAGACACAATCAATATTTGTTGAATAAATCAACCAAGTATAAATATTCTTGGAGGAAAGGAAAATATCTTTTTCTTCTATGCTTCTAAGTTTTCCACTGGGGCCTCTGAAACAGAAGACTTATTGACAAGTGAAAAGCATACATATTTATTTAATAAAAGTTTGACATGACAAGCCTTCATAAAGAAATGAAGACCCAAAGAGTAGTTAAACCTGAGTATTTTTATGCTAGGTTTAATGAAGAGCTGCAAATGCTATTTCGTGATGAAAATCAATGGAGTAACGGTATATGTTACCACATAGCTGATGCTCAAAAAACATTTTTGTAGTAAAATAAGCCACACACAGAAGACCACATATTGTATGACTCAACTTATAGGAAGTATCCAGAAAAGACAAATGCATAGTAACAGGAAGGAGTTGCCAGGGGCTACGAGGATAAACTATAAATAAGGACTAGGGTGATGGAAATATTCTAAAACTGACTTTTGGTGATAGCTGCAGAACTTGATAAATTTACTTCAGACCATTTAAAATGGATGAATTTTATTAAACTGTGCTGTGCTTAAACTATGCTTTAGTAAAGCTGTTAAAGATGTAAAAATAATAACATTTTTTGAAAGACACGATGTAAAAGTGTATGTATATCTAGTATGAACTCAGTTTGTTGAATGTTATCTCTTGCTATCTATCATTCAGCTATAAATATGTGTGGCAAATTATTAATGGTGGTTATCACTTCATCTTTTAAATTATAGGTGATTTTTATTAGACTTTTTTTTAATATCCAAAATTCCACATTTGAGCATTTACCACTTGAAACAATTCACTTACAAATTGAAAACCAAAAACTCTTTAGATAATGAATGATTGACTCTTTGGATGAATAACGTCTTGCAAATGGGGATAAGGGTGGGAGGGGGTAGATGTGAGTGTGGTATGTGCACGCCTGCGATTCAAGTGATTAATGATCTACTTCCAAAAAGGAGGATCAGAGACTCTAGCTTCCAGAGACAAGATGAACTGTGTTTATTCAGGATGTTAATGAGTTTGTCATTAAGTGTTGACAGTGGAACTCTTTTAGCTTCTAGAGAATCAGGGATGAGTTCATCAATGCATTCTTTTAGAGGAGTGACCTATCGAGGGATGAAGTAAGAGCTGCAGCTTGGAAGTATTTGAGATTGCTGTTGGAGTCAAGTAAAGGGAAATGACCACAACTGAATGCAAATATGACAAGTCTTATTAAAAGCTAATGATTGTTAAACCAGTTCGTGTGTTTAGTTCAAACTATTTTCTCCTTCTAGTGTCACACAAATGACCCTCCATTCTATCAGGATTGTTGGTAATCCAGCTTCATCCAATGCCCCAAATTTGACACTGACTATCATGGAAGAAAAGTTATGACCAATCTAGAAAATGTATTAAAAAGCAGAAACGTTACTTTGCCAACAAAATCCGTCTATTCGAAGTTATGGTTTTTCCAGTAGTCATATATAGATGTGAGAGTTGGACTATAAGGAAAGCTGAGCACCGAAGAATTGATGCTTTTGAACTGTGGTGTTGGAGAAGACTCTTGAGAGTCCCTTGGACTGCAAGGAGATCCAACCAATCCATTCTAAAGGAAATAAGTCCTGAATATTCATTGAAAGGACTGATGCTGAAGTGGAAACTCCAGTACTTTGGCCATCTGATGCAAAGAACTGACTCATTGGAAAAGACCCTGATGCTGGCAAAGATTGAAGTGGGGAGGAGAAGGGGGTGATAGAGGATGAGATGGTTGGATGGCATCACCAACTCAATGGACATGAGTTTGAGCAAGCTCTGGGAGATGGTGATGGACAGGGAGGCCTGGCGTGCTGCAGTCTATGAAGTCATAAAGAGTCACACAGGACTGAGTGACTGAACTGAACTGAGCTGATCATGGGCAGAGGAGCCTGGCGGGCTACAGTCCATAGCATTGCAAAGAGGCAGAGACATGATCAAAGTGACTTAGCACACATGCACTCATTGCTCTCTTACATTTGTTCTTGTATCGTGTGTAACATTTTAGTTAAACAGAGCCTTCAAGCTATTTGTTATGTGGAAAGTTAGCAATTTTGCTTCTAAAAATAAGTTCTCTTTTCATATATTTTAAAAACATTAATGTTCACAAAAAAGGTCCTGATTATCATGGTGCCTTTCATGCACACCACAGGTTTTCTTTTTGATATCCTGGTCCCCATTGAACAGTAGCCTACTATTTCAGTGTTTAAAGTGTGAATTTATTATTATTATTCTCCAGTGAAGTTGCTCAGTCATGTCCTACTCTTTGTGATCCGATGGACTATAGCCTACCAGGCTCCTCCATCCATGGAATTTTCCAGGCAAGAGTACTGGAGTGGGTTGCCATTTCTTTCTCCAGGGGATCTTCCCAACCCAGGGATTGAACCCAGGTCTCCCACATTGCAGGCAGATGCTTTATCATCTGAGCCACCAGGGAAGCCTATTACTATTCTCACTAATAACTAACTTGGAGACAAATTGCTGTAATTAGATATCTTACTTTTTTTAAAAAATAATTGTATTTTATGTTCCTGGTGCTTTTTTCTTATCACAAAAGAAAGTTACTATTTTTACGTCCCTTAAATACATTACATCAATTAAATGCTTACAGATACCCAAACAATCAGTTCTTTCAACAAGCAGAAAAAGGAAAACGTGCTTGGCAGGGAACATTTCTAATTAGCTTTCAATTATCTTGAAAAAAAATAGGTCAACCTTTCTGACAATCAACTCAAGTTTTTGTCCTCTGAGGTTCATTTTGAAATACCTTTTAATTTTTTATGAACATTCATTCAAAGAATATTATAAACTCACTGTCTTAAAAAAGTGAAGTTGTTAATCCCATCACAGAAATATAACCAGTGTTCGCATTTTGATGTAGCTTATCTTAGAATGTTTTAATATGGATACAAACATAAAACATAATTCATTTCTATACAACAATTTATTCAACCTATGTTTATTGAGTTTCAGTTACGTGCCACTGTTACCTCTACTGGATAGCATCATACTGGCTATCCAACAACCCAACATTCACTCTCATTTGAATATCTTTCCATGTCAATAAAGTTGGATCTGCTGTATCATCTGAATTGCTGCATAATTATGACAGATTATACTTTCCAAAATGATGACAGCAACCTTTCCATCACTCCCTTCACTTTCTGAACCTTGTCATGCCCCACTAAGAGGTAGAATCTCCATCCTCTATTCTGAACTTGGGTGAAGTTCTATAACTGCCTCAATCCACCAGATGTGACACCATATGATTTCCAAGAGAGATCATAAAAGGAGGTATGATTTCTGCCAAACTCTCCATTGGGAAACTCACCCTTGGAATTCAGCCCACCCGGCTCCTCTGTCCATGGGATTTCCCAGCCAAGAATATGGAATGGGTTGCCATTTTCTTTTCCAGGGGGTCTTCCTGACCCAGGGATCGAACCCACATCTCTTTTATCTCCTGCATTGGCAGGTGTATTCTTTACCACTTCGCCACCACAAAGAGCTTAATAATAAGTATCGCTTGTCTGTATATCTCTGAACATAATGGTATGTATAGCATTATTTGCTCAATATTATATCCCAAAAGTAGAGGTGCAGGTCAAATGATGTGCATATTTTAAGGGCTTTTAGTATAATTTTGGGGCAGTTCACTTTTTATAGGCTCACAGATATGTATGGTTTAGAAACAGTTAAAATAATTTGACAAAATCAGTTACTAGAAATTTGATAGCTGAAAAGGAAAGATCATTGAGTATAGAAAAAAACCCTGATAATTCTAACAGAAAGAAGTTCTGACTTTTATGTTAAAATAATACATTCAAATATTTAAAATAAGAAGAAAAGTGACTTTGCAAACATGAATTTGAGGGTGAGAGTCTCTTCCTCAATCTAAGTATTTGTCATGTACTCTCCTCAGATGGACCCCAAACAGATGTAGTATGCCATACTTCATAGTAAGATAAACTATGTTAGATTAATTTTAACTACTAGAACTTAAAGATATCTCAAAGTTTAGAAGTTTCTAGAGCTCTCTGAAGACCAACTAATTCTAGTCTGAAGACCTTGTCCTGAGTAGGATTTTACTTCTGAGTCAGTATTGTCAGATGATCAGATGCAATGACTTGACTGGTTGTAGAGAATATACAGGAGCTTAAGAGTTATCCTATGGCCGTGGTTGATAGAAGTATTAACTAGAAACATTAAGTGAAGAAAAGTTTAAAGGCAGTGTTGTCTTGTTGAGTGCTGAAAATTTTTAAATGTCCTGGCTATTCTGATATGGCTTGTCTTTACTGATTATCTGTGTATGTATTTGTGTATTACCTATCACCTTCTATTACAATTACATTAAAAATAAATCTTATGTCAATATAGTAGTTTAGAGTTTACAAGGTGTTTCCATATTTGTTTCATTGTTTTATTTAATCTTCACAACAAAGTCAGGGGTCATCATTTTGTAGATGATGAAAATAACTCCAAGGAAGTTAAGTAACCAGAGACATCTAGGACTTGAACACAAATATTCTGATCTCAGTTTAACATCTTTTATAGTAGAAATCCGGGACATAAACTCCATCTTCGTATGACTGTCACTTGCATTATTCTAAAAGTCATTTCATCACACAGAGTGGGGGGTCAGCAATTTTTTTTTTTTCTGTAAAGGACCACATAGTAAACATTTTTGGTTTTGTGGGCAATTCTGTTCACTACTGCAAATACTCAGGTCTGCCGACATAGCAATGTAGGAAAGCAGTTAGGGACAATGTGCAATGAATGGGCATGGCTGCATTCTTTATTTTCAAAAAGAGGAAGAGGGTCTTTGGAGTCCTTAGGCCATACAGACGGTCCCCAAGTTAACAATTTTTCGACTTTATGATAGTGCAGAAGTGATACAGATTCAGTAAAAACCGTACTTTGAATTTTGAACTTTGATCTTTTCCCCAGCAAGCAACATGCAGTCTGATCCTCTGTAGTAATGCTGGGTGGGACAGCACCCAGTCAACCCCATGATCACAAAGGGGAATGACTCTTACCCTTACAACCATTCTGAACCCAGACAACCATCCTGCTTTTCACTTTCAGGACATGCGTGCATGCTGAGTCACTCAGTCGTGTCCAACCCTTTGCGACCCCATGGACTGTGGCCTACTAGGCTCTTCTGTCCATGGGATTCTCCAGGCAAGAACACTGGAGTGGGTAGCCATTTCCTTCTCCAGGGAATCTTCCCAAACAAGGGATCGATCCTGGGTTTCTGACATCTCCTCCATTGGCAGGTGGAGTCTTTACCGCTGAGCCACCTGGGAAGTCCCACTTTCAGGACATTATTCAATAAATTACATGAGATATTCGATACTATATTACGAATATAGGGTTGGGCTTCCCTCATAGCTCAGTTGGTAAAGAATCTGCCTGCATTGAAGGAGACCCTGGTTCAATTCCTGAGACAGGAAGATTCGCTGGACAAGGGATAGGTTACCCACTTCAGTATTCTTGGTCTTCCCTAGTGGCTCAGCTGGTAAAGAATCCACCTGTAATGCCAGAGACCTGGGTTTGATCCCTGGGAAGGGAAAGGCTACCCACTCCAGTATTCTGGCTTGGAGAATTCCATGGACTGTATGGTCCATGGTGTCACAAAGAGTCAGACACAACTGAGCAACTTTCATTTCACTTTCACGTTCAGACTTGGTATTAGATGATTTTGCCCAACTGTAGGCTTAATAAGAGTCCTGAGCACATTTAATGGAGCCTACGCTAAGCTGTGATGTTTGGTAGGTTAGATATATTAAATTCATTTTCTACTAGTGATATTTTCAACTTATATTGGATTTATCAGGATGTAGATCTGACTCATTTGAAAAGACCCTGATGCTGGGAAAAATTGAGGGCAGGAGGAGAAGGGGACGACAGAGGATGAGATGGTTGGACGGCATCACCGACTCGATGGACATGGGTTTGGGTGGAGTCCAGGAGTTGGTGGTGGACAGGGAGGCCTGGAGTGCTGCAGTTCATGGGGTCGCAAAGAGTTGGACACGACTAAGTGACTGAACTGAACTGAACTGAAGCCCATCACAAGCCGAGGAGAATCTGTAGTTTGCCAACCCCAGACAGAAAAGGATAAGTAGGGAGGGGGGGTTCAGGATGGGGAACACATGTACACCCATGGCAGATTCAAGTCAACGTATGGCAAAACCAATACAATGTTGTAAAGTAAAATAAATAAATTAATTTTAAAAAAAGAAAAGGATAAGTAAACACATAAACACACAGGAATCTCATGTCCATTTCTGCCCTTTCCACTCCACTCAGTTCCTTTCCCTATGAAAATCTATTTTTATTGGATGCTGATTTATCCTTCCAGAGTTCCTTTTTTGGCAAATATAGGCACAGTTGTAGACTTTTAGTCCTCCCACTGCCCCTTCCTTATTTCTTGCAGACTCAGGCCTCTCTAACACTTTGTTTTCATGATCTGGGCATTCGTTGCAGTAGTACTTAGAGATCTGACTTCCCTTTGGCAGTTGTTCAGAGCTTTGCTATGTACGTGCTCTGGAATAATCAATCTATTGCTGGACATCTGTGTCCTTTCCATTATTTTGCCTGAACGTTGTACTGGTGATTCTGTGGAATAGATGCCTAGAAGTGGTATGGCCAGATGGAAGGGTTCATGTGTCCGTAAACTTATTACTTATTGCCCAATCCCCTCCATGTTTGTGGTAGTATTTTGTATTCCTGGTAATCTCCTACCAGCAACCTAGGAGATTATCCGTTTCCCCCCGGCCTCCCCAGTGGGATGCATGTGTGCGTGTTAAGTCCCTTCAGTTGTGTCCAACTCTTTGTGACCCCATGGACTGTAGCCCGCCAGGCTCCTCTGTCCATGGGATTCTCCAGGCAAGAATACTGGAGTGGGTTATCATGCCCTCCTCCAGGGGATCTTCCTGACCTGGGGATCGAACCTGCCTCTCTTACATCTCTTGAGTTGGCAGGCGGTTTCTTTACCAGTAGTGCCACCTGGAAAGTGCTCCCCACCCCAGTGGTATACATAAGGTCAAACATTTGGATTTAGTCCAGTCTGTAGGCAAGAAGTGATGATCTTGATGTAGTTTTAATTTGCATTTCTTTTACTGCAAGTGAGAAAGAACATCTCTCCATTACATGTTAAATCCAATTATATGTCTCCTCTGTGTCATAAACTTTTGGAAGGCAAGTTTTTCTCTTTTCAAAGTTTAGACATTTGTTCAGCATAAAGGACAGAGGCCCTCTGTCCCAGTTCTTCCTGTCTTTTGACTTGTCTTATGCTTTATTTTGTCATGCAGAAGTTTTTAATTTTTAAAAAATAATTTTATTCATGTATCTTTGGCAGTGCTGGGTCTTCATCGCTTTGTGTGGGCTTTTTCCCTAGTTGTGGTGAGTGAGGGCTACCCTGCAGCTGCGGTGTGCGGGTTTCTCATTGCAGTGGCATCTCTTACTGCAGAGCATGGGCTCTAGGAGCGTATGCTTCAGCAGCTGCACCGCACAGACTCGGTGGTTGAGGCTCCAGCTCAAGGTCACAGACTCAGTAGGTGTGGCGCATGGGATCTTCCTGGATCAGGGATCAAACCTGTGTCTCCTGCACTGGCAGGGGGATTCTCTTTACCACTGAGCTATCAGAGAAGCCCAAGTTTTTTTTATCTTTATACAGAATGATCTACTGATTGTTCACAGATAGAGAGATGAGCTAGAAAGTGAGTATATGTAAAGATGATACAGATAAAGATATAAATGAGATAGATAAAGATATAGATATCTTCTGGGTTTTTTTTTTTATTGTCCTTGAGTCATACTTCTGAAACTTAATTGGGTGAAAAGGATGGAGGTAATGAGAGTTGCAAAGATATTAGAACTTTTCTTCACAAGTAAGTTTGTCAAATGAATTTACTGAATATTACTTTAAATGTTAAAACTAGGGATGTGTACTGGTTCAGGGAGCAACTGAAACATAGAATAGAGTGAATGGCCAAGGTTAATTCAAGAGCATATATATCACTTGATAGTCAGGAAAATCTTTTACAATCAAGAAAAATGTGATATTAAGTATAATGCAGTTGAGTCTTCACATAGACACTTTAAATATCTTTGCAGTTGTTTACATATAATTTCATTGTAAATCTCTTAAAGCACATGTAACAGAAAGACATCAGTGTCCTTGTGGAAGTGTTTAAATCTGATAGGAAACATAAAATGTTACTTTTGAAGGGTTACTGTTTTACTGTCAGGTGATAAACTTTTAGAATATTGAATTCTGCACTTCTGTTTGGTTTTGTCTGAATTCTCTCCCCAGTCCCTTCAGCTTTCAGTCCTGGTTTCATTACCCCAACAAAGGGGAATCAGAAAATTGAAGTGAAGGACAGAGAAAGTTACAGCATTGCTTTGGAACCCGGGTTCATTTTTGCTATTGAGATGGCATTGTCACCAAGCAGAGGCAGTTTTCTATCAAGAAAGGAGAGGGGAGAGGAGAAGCTGGACGGGGGCCTGGGGCAGGGGTTGCAGACAGACCCGTGATGTCACAGATTGCATTGTCTCCTGGGAAACTCATCCATCAAACCGTCACCTCTGATTCTGTGCAGGGTCACTACGGAAAGAGGCGGCTTGCCCCAGTTGGGGCATTCTGGATTGTGAGTCTGTAGTAAAGCTGGTAGTGTGAAGCTGATTCATTTTGTTTCAAAGGCCCAAATGGCATGCTGCCGAGCAGAGGCACCCGCACAGCGTCTCCTTAGAAATAATGACTCCTAGGCAAACAGCCCTCATTGCGAAATGTAGAACTGTGCCATCTGCTTGTCTCCTCTTTGATTTATTCATTTCGGGCTTTTAAATGATACAGTCGAAAGGTAAGTCGTCTTTCTCAAAACTCGAGGGGAAAGGGAGGAATTCCAGTTTGATCATAGCATCTCTGAAATGTCTGTAAGATATTCGTCTTCATTTGGAAGGAGATTTGCGTTTGTAAGGTGTAAATGTTGTTGTGAAGTACAAGGGTGAACCCAGTCCTTGGGAAGACAAGGCAAACTTAAGAGCTTACAAAAGATCATGCCTTACTACTTAGCACCTGACTTTTCATTAATATTTTTGAAACATGACTTTGGGTCAACACAGTTATTTTTTTGGATTTTGGCTGGCACATGTCGATCCATGTTTTCCTATTTGCTATTCTGCCTTTTCTCGATGCTTTCAGTTGATTTTCAGTTTGGGGGCATATGAAAAGCAAAGAGCTGCTGAACATCGTCAAGGGCTTTGAAAGTGCTCGGGGCTTCCCTGGTGGGTCAGACAGTGAAGAAACAGCCTGCAATGCTGGACATGCAGGTTCGATCCCCAGGGAAGATCCCCTGGAGAAGGGCATGGCTACCCACTCCTGTATTCTTGCCTGGGAAATCCCATCGACAGAGGAGCCACCGGGTTGAAAAGAGTCGGAGGCGACTGAGCGACTGACATTTGCACTTGAAAGTGCTAGCTAGATCTGAATGGCTTATAGCTGATTGTTACACACCTTGCTTGAAATTCTTCTGATCTGGGAGGGAGTTGAGAAGTCAGATGAAAAGTTTGGCACTGAGCTGCTTCGCCCATCCCTGAGCCTGGGGAGGGTACCAAAAGTGCAAACGCACATCTCCAACCTGGTCAGGGTTCAGTCAGTACTTGATGTCCGGGTCCCTGGCCTCTCTGAGGATCCGCCTTGCAGGAATCCCGGGCAGCAAACACCCTCTTTCACCCCCTCCCCTCCCACTCCCCAGGAGAGGCGCTTCTGCAGAAGTCATTTGGTGTGTGTGCCGGTTTTCCTTGTGAGGGGATTAGAAACTAGCAGAGTGCTTTGTGAGAAGGATCCTGGGAGGGCTGGGGAGAAACCAAACAGAAGCAAGGAAGACTTCAGCCGTCTTGGTCCCCTCAGTAAAGTGACTCTGAGAAACCCAGTTGCCTGGCCTAAAGAAGCTGGGGATGGTTTTCTTTCGTCTACCATCTACGGCAGGAGAAACTGGTAAGGCGCTCTCTCTCTCTCTCTCTTTTTTTTCTCTCCTACTGCTCCTAGGATGCTAGTCTAACTGCTTTATTAAAGTCGCTGTGTTGGAAGAAAGGGAAATTGGTTAGCGATGCTGGGGGATATCTCGCTGCATTGTGTATGGCTAGTGTGTGAGAAAGACGCTGTTTCCTGCACAAAGGGCTGGTAGCCAGAGCATAATACCAGTTTTCCCAAATTTGATTAGCATCAGTTTTGAGCAACTGATTTAAACAAAACACACACAGACCCTGGACTCCGTATCTGAATGTACCTATTTGTAGGGTAATTATATTTTAAAGCATTGATTTCAAAATTTGATTCATTTGAGGATACAACCGCATGGCGGTGGGAGAAAACTAGGCCTTCTTGGAAAATTCCAAAATTGTCGATTTCCTATGAGGATGCCCCTTTCACCTGTTTTTCTGTAATGAGGACCGGGCAGACCCACAGCACTGCTGATCACTGACACAGTCAGTTGTAGGCAGTGTGAGATAACGGGAGAGTGGTCCCACTAAAATGAGAATGGAATTTTGAGTCCGTTGTGAAGAATTTCCATTTCCAATTGTTCTTCGGCCAGTGTCCTAATCGGACAGTGAGGAAACTGCCTCAGAATCAGAAAGAATAGGTACCAAGGCTTCGTCAGCATTTTCAAGGGATCGGCTGACTTATGCAGCCTTATTTGGCAAACATTATTTCTTACTCCCTCATTCCATTCTGTTATTTTTAGAATTGATAAATATAATTTTATAGCCTTTTAGTATATCTTGGTAAACTTAAGCCTGAGTAGTTTAGAAGTAGATTACTTCAACTGGAGGCAATTTTTCCCTCAAGCAAACTACTACAGTCCTTCAAGCTGGTATAGGCTTGAAGAAGATATAAGTGACAGACCACTGTCACTTTCTGTGACAGACAGGTTTCTGTGACAAACAATTCCAGAAACCGGTTCCACCCCCCCATAGCTGAGAACCAAATTCCTCCAAACCCTGCTGCCCCTCCCCCACCATTCAGGAGGGGACAGTCATCTTTGTTGTGGTTTTTTTGCCTGAGAAAGTTTGGGTGCTGCCTCACGGCAGTTTTTCCCCTTCTCATTAAAATAAAACTAAAAATGTGCAAACTAGGCAAAATTCTGCAAAATAGATGTTTGGTTTCTAAACTTCACATATACCAAATCCTAGTATCCTTCCAGTTGAATCTGTACATCATGAAAATGATACTCAAGTAAAATGATTCAACAGCAGCTAACTACCCAGTCCTGCAACTTTAACCTCAATTGAGATTGGGCCCCTGGAGTTTTTTCCCCTTAATTCTGCAGTATTAAGATGACCTGGTTATCAGAATATTCCAAAATTGAAAATGTGTGACATTTATTTCATTAACAGCAATCAATTTTTTAAAGTCTGTAACTATTTAAATAAAGTTTCTTCACATGCATATTAATATGAATGCCTGGAAAATACAGGCTCTTTTTTTAAAAGGAGCTAATTATTTGATTGAAATATACTTTGCAAAAAAAAAAAAAACAAACCAAAAACATGAAAGTCAATTCCCTTTCCATTTCAGTTTTCATTCCTTTTCAACTGAAAATGCTAATTCAACCAAACAGTTTTGTCTTTGCCTAGGAATTATTTACGGAATGAAGGCAGTTAATTTGGGGGTCCTGGGTGTGAGATAACAGTTAATCAATTTATCTGTGAGCTGTGAGGATGCCTGGGAGGGTTTTAGGTTTGATCAATGCTATTTACTATTCTCTACTGCATGTTCATTGCAGTTTCAAAGACTATTTAGCTTCATGATATTTGAGCCCAAGAGCATCAAGTATATTAGAATTGATTTTCTTTCCAGGTTGATCTTTTAAAATACTTTTGCTGGTCATTTTTCACTACCACCTTATGCATTTTTCATCCATCTGGCCTATATTTATTGAGTGTCTGGGTGTCACTAGTGTGACCCACATTTGCTGTGAGAGATAAAAACTGTGTTTTGCTGGGGCTCCCTGCAGAGGTGACCACAGCTAACAGAGGAAGAGACCAACTTTCACCACTCTAACAATTGTTTGCTTGTTCACATGGTTCAGTTGCAAATGTGGTTTCAGCAACCATAGAAAATGCTCCTTCTTCGGAATTATTGATACCTTAAAATATATGACTGGCTACTTAGAATCTGGGAGTTGAATTAACCAATAGTTCTTTCACACTGCACAAGATCCACTGTGTGTCCTTCTCATCGCTGGGTATTTGAAGAATTCAGAAGTCAAATTTCTCATGAATTAATCTGGCCATGGTGCAGGTTGGGAAAATATGAACCAGAATATTTTTGCCAGCTTACTCTTCGCAGTTTATAAATGACTGTTTGTTCTCATTTTTCATCTTGACTTACTCGCTTTTTTCCGTTTTACATGGCTTTTGCTAAATGTTTTTGTTCAATGATGCCTCACAATAATGTACATAGTTTACAATAATATCAATAGGAAAAGGGCATCATGGGAAAGAAAGGAACCTTTCTTGGATCTAACCTGTAGCAGACACTGCCCTGGCAACTTCACAGGCATAGTATCGTTTAGTCTTCTCAACAGTGCTGCAAAATAGGTGTTAGTATGCCCATTTTAAATATGATACTGCTGAGGCCCAAGAATTTAAGAATGAAATCATCTTGTGTAACTACTAACATAGCAAACCCAGATCTGTTTCCTGGTCCACAAGGCGCTTTTTAGCCACATCTATGTCATTTTCTTTTTCTGTGTTGTAAAAATATATTTATTTATTTGGCTATGCCGGGTCTTAGTTGAAGCATGCAGGATCTTTAGTTGTGGCATGTGAACTCTTAGTTGTGGCATACAAAATCTAATTTCTTGACCAGGGATCAAACTCGGGCCCCCAGCACTGGGAGCACTGGTAGTCGTAGCCACTACCAGGAAAGTCCTCATATTGCTTTCTTAACACCCATGTCTTTCTCCCAAAGTGAGTGAGTGAAGTCACTCAGTCGTGTCCAACTCTTTGCGACCCCATGGACTGCAGCCTTCCAGGTTCCTCCATCCATGGGATTCCCCAGGCAAGAATACTGGAGTGGGTTGCTACTTCCTTCTCCAGGGGATCTTCCCGACCCAGGGATTGAACCCGGGTCTCCCACACTGCAGGTAGACTCTTTACCGTCTGAGCCACCAGGGAAGCCTTTTCTCCCCAAATCCTGGATCAACTGATCATTCCCTATAGCTTAACTTAATGCTTCCAGAGAATCTCCCTTGACAGTTACACTCTGTTTCCTGACTTCCTTTATGAACTGACAACCAATCTATGTAAGTACAGATTCAACACATGCTATATGTACTTATCTGTAAAAACTGCTTTTGAAACGTCAAAGTAGAAACAGCATATGAAACTGTAGAAGGCAGCATATTAGATTTGCTTGGATAGGGGAAATGAGAAGTCAATTTGGTTTGGGTTTTGGCCATGCCTACCTTGGTTTTCACTATCTATCTAGTAGGGGCCCCAGTTTGCAAGCAAGCTGGTAAGTGTGTCTTCTCTGTTTGTATGAGCACATAGGTTTCCATCCCCACTGGGCCTCACTTTCAGCCTCCTGAAGAGAAGCTAAGGAAAGGACAGAGTTATAGAAACCTAGGAAATGCATTCCCTGCTCCCTTTGGAAGCAATAAGATGAGAGACAGGAAACAGCGGTGTGTTATGAAAAAATGAAACTTTAGATATAATGGTGCATTAGTCTGGTGCATTCCTAGTATAGTCATTGATTCACCTCAATACATTTATTTAGTCAGCACTATCTGTCCCACTGCTCTGTGTATTGGTTTCCTATCACTGCTGTAACAAATGACCACAAATCTAGTGTCTTAAAACAACACAAATTAATATTCTTACAGTCCTGGAGATCTGAAGCCTGCCGTGATCTGAAGCCTGCCGTGATCCAAAACCAAGGCTCCAACAGGGCTTCATTCCTTCTTAAATGATTCTTCTAAGGGAGAATCTGAGTCTTGCTTTTCCTCACTTCTTGAGGTCACCGGCAGTCCTTGGCTTGTGGCCTCACACCCCTCTGACCTGTATGTTTATCATCACATCTCCTTCTCTGACTTTGACTCCCTTGCCTCCTGGTTTCCCTTTAAAAAGACCTTTGTGATTACATTGGACCTACCTGGCTCATCCAAGGATATTTCCCATCCCAACAGCTTCAATCACATCTGCAGAGCTTCCTTGACCATGTAACATAATAGAGTCCTGGGTTTGGGGAATCAGAACATAGACAGCACTGGGGAGTCACTCTTCTGATTTCCCTACCCTTTTGAATATTTCTTTATAGCTACATGACATTTACTTGTGTTCTTTCTTTAATATTTATTTTATTTATTTATTTGGCTGTGCTGAGTCTTAGTGGCAGCATGTGGGATCTTTAGTTGGGGCATGTGAACTCTTAGTTGCACCATATGGGATCTAGTTCCCTGACCAAGGATCAAACCTAGACCCCCTGCTTTGGGAGGATGGAGTCTCAGCCAATGGACCACCAGGGAAGTCCCTATTCTGTGATCTTATAGGTCAGGGGGAGCCATGGAAGACTTTCATGAGGAGAGGTGAGATAATCAGGTGTCCCTGTTAGGAAGCTTATGGAGAGAGTCCTATGGAAATGGAGGCACAACTAAGATGCCACCTAGAATGCAGGAACAGAGGAGTTGAGAACATGAATTGTGGTAGAGTCTGTAGCAGAGGGGAGGGGGAAGAGTTTGAGAGAGAAAAAGAGTGTTGGCGGGACATCTGAGAGGAAAGAGTCTGTGATTGGATGACTTGGGTGGGTGATGGGAAGCCCCAGAGGATGGGTTGCTGAGCAGATGTGTGTACACTGGGCTGGGCGCTGGGAGTACAGTGATGGCTAGAAACACCTCTTTGCTCATGTAGCTCAAAGCCCCATTAGGAAGATAGTAGTGGTAGTCATAACAAGAACTCATGGTTCCTGAATGCTTTATCTCATTCCAAGCATCTTACATTTACTCTTCATACCAACTGTCTCTGGTAGATATTGATATCATTATCATCCCATTTTTCAGTGAAGAAACTGACTCCTAGAGAGATTATATGATCTGCCCAAGTGTGAGCAATTCGCAAGAGGAAAGAAGGGACTTGAAGCCAAGTAGTCTGGCTTCAGGGCCCATGGCTTTAATTAGAACACTCCACGGCCTCACTTAACTAATGATGATTTTCTAGGCTATTTAGTATGAGGAGTCTCTGCAGATTTCCATGGCAAGACCATAGGAATAGCAGTGACTGCTATGGAGGAGAACTCTGAATTTTTTGAGGCAATTTCCTGTAGATGCCTGGCCATCAGGAGGATGTGATATGTGATAAAATAAAACGTTGGTCTGGAGCACTAAACTGGGCATGAGGGCAAAATTAGAGAAAAATCTTGTTTCCTTGCTCTCTATGAATTGACATCCATGTGGAGAAAACCATATTGCAATCATAAAAAAAAGTACATATCACAGACAAAGTGTTTCCAAAGCCCTCTAGATAAATCTGACATGAGGATATAATCTTTTTCTAAAAGGAAATGGGAAAGAACAAGGTGATGAGAAGGTCAATATGGTCCAATGTAGGGGTGTTCTAGGCAGAGGTGAGTTGATGACTCCATGTGCTGTGCGCTTTCTGTCCATTCTTCCATTTAATTCTTACTACAGTCTGCCTGCCAATGCAGGGAACATAAGATACATGGGTTCAATCCCTGGATCTGGAAGGTCCCCTGGAGGAGGGCATGGCAACCCACTCCAGTATTCTTGCCTGGGAAATCCTATGGACAGAGGAGCCTGTCGGGCTACAGTCCACGGGGTCGCACAGAGTCAGACACAACTGAAACAACTTAGCACGCATGCACAGTGTTATAAAATCATCTGTCTTATGGATGGGGAAACTGAGGCAGAGAGCAGTTAAATTAAGGATCTTGCTTGAGGTCACGAAGTGATGATCAGTGGAGTAACATTTGAACTACACAGTCTCATTTCTCTCTCTGCTAGTGTGTATTTAAAGCCTATGGGTTCAGTATTCTTGTTGTTTAGTTGCTAAGTCATGTCTGAGTCTTTGCAACCCCATGGACTGCAGCACGCCAGGCTTCCCTGTCTTTCACTATTTCCCGGAGTTTGCTCAAATTCATGTCCATTGAGTTGGTGATCTTATCCAACCATCTCATTCTTTGTCGCCCCCTTCTCCTCTTGCCCTCGATCTTTCCCAGCATCAGGGTCTTTTCCAATGAGTCAGCTCTCTGCATCAAGTGGCCAAAGTGCTGGAGCTTCAGCCTCAGCATCAGTCTTTCCAATGAATATTAGGCACATTTTGGGATCAATATTCCTATTTTTCAAAATAATCTGTAGCTTGCTTTAATGAAAGAGGATTTTGAAGCCCATTTGTTGAAAGGGTAATGCACTGCAATTGTATAATTGGCTTCAAAGTGAGAATTCTAAAGAATAGGAGATTTACCCAATAGTTTGCTAGCTAGTCACTGAGAGATTTACATTCAATGTGACATCTGTTCAGGCTTATACTCTGCTTACATACGTGTTGGCAAAACACTCTCTGTGAACCTTCCAAATGTTCTAACCCCACGTTGACTTCTCCCAGGACTCCTGACAAGAAGGGGACCAAGTTAGAATGATCATCCCAGAGTACCTGACCCTGCATTCAATGCTTAGAGTAGGTCACGATTAGTTTTAATAGTAAATAATACATAATTGCTGACAGGTGCCTTTGGGCTTTGGGATATAGCACTGAAAGTAATGTTTCAGTGATATATTGCCTACAGGAAGATGTCATCATGCAAAGTTAATAGCACTGCTTAACAGTGAGAACTCAGTATCATATCGAAAGGGAAAGTTTGTTCAGATTTTTTTCATCCACCTTTAGGGAATCAAACATCTCCTGGTGTGTCTTATATTTTTGAGACTAATGAGAAAAGAAACTAAAAATCCACAGTTGCAACCTAAATAAATACAGTTACCAGTAGGCCAATAAGATCTGCAAAGCCTGAATTCTCATTGAAAAATTATTGTGTTCAATGAATTTCCATTCAGAGTTCAGAGATCCTCAGGTTACACTAATTCAGAGATCCTCAGGTCAGAGGGATTCCCTGGTGGCTCAGGTGGTAAAGAGTCTGCCTGCAATATGGGAGACCTGGGTTCGATCCTTGGCTTGGGAAGATTCCCTGGAGAAGGAAGTGGCAACCCACTCCAGTATTCTTGCCTAGAAAATCCCATGGATGGAGGAGCCTGGAAGGCTACAGTCCATGGGGTTGCAAAGAGTTGGACACGACTGAGTGACTTCACTCTTCCCTGTCGTTCTGTACCTCAAAGATAAGTTAACGCTTTATTTTCACTAATTCAAGGTGATCCACAAATGTAATTTCCATATATTCATGTAACTTCAAATATATAGAGGCTTAAAAAAGGAACAAAATCATGCCATTTGCAGAGACATAGATGGACCTAGAGACTCTCATACGGAGTGAAGTAAGAGAAGAACAAATATCATATAATGTTGTTTATTTGTGGACTCTAGTAAAATGGTACAGATGATGAACCTATTTGCGAAGCAGAAGTAGAGACAGATGTAGAGAACAAACATATGGACACCAAGAGAGAAGAGAGATTGGGATTGATATATATATATACATGTATTCAATATAAAATAGATAACTAAAGAGAACCTACTATATAGCACAGGGGACACTACTCAATGATCTTTGGTGACCTGAATGGGAACGAAATAACCAAAAAAATAGGGAATACATGTGTACATGTAGCTGATTCACTTGGCTGTATAGCAGAAACTAATACAACATTGTAAAGCAGCTGTATTCCAATAAAAATTTAAATATATATAGATATATACATGTAGGGGCTTGAAACTACTGTAAACACAAGGTTCTTTATCGAATTTTATTTGATAATACCCATCTTCTTACCTCGGAACAGCAAGAGCGAACATTCTAAAACTTCTTATAAGTGAAGGAAATCATCGTCTTTGTTAATTATGTGAACTTTTCCTCATTAGTCTTGCACTGTATGGACCCAAGAAAAGTGTGGGAAATAGACACATAATTGGGACATAATGGGCATTTAAGCCTTATATTTTCATAACAAAACTGTCCTAAATTAAAATCAAAATGTTATGCAAATGAGGTTTGTTTAGCTAAGTGTGGGCAGAAGGGCTGTAAAGATATCAGAATGTATTAGAAGAACATGAATAATTTATTTTATGATGTAAAGCCTAATAAAGATTTAATGATCACCCATATGCCTTTAAAATTATGGGAGAAAGAGCAATACAGTGGGCACACAGAACTCTTCCAAGTCTGTGTAAAATTCAGTTTATAACCGTTCCTCTGTGAGTTACTTTTTGGAAAGGATGGGCCACAGACTGATGTAATAAATAGTTGCAAAGAAGTTTCTATCCCCAGATACCCATCCAGTGAATTCTAGACCTAAGCTGTTTTTCTGTAAAGCCATGAAATACACTCTCTTGCCTCAGAATTGGACTCACCATTTTCTGATTTATAAATTTAATGATTTCAATATCGTAGAATAATTTCTGGGAAGAAAAACGATGTTAGGGATTTCATTTCATTTCATTGTTGGCCTGTTGCTTTTAATTCCATCTGAATGCATGCTGCGGAGTAGTTGAGTGAAATCCATAGCATCTTGGTTATTCTTCATGGATGAGTTCCAGTTCTTTTGGTGATAGAACTAAAAGCTCACAAGATGCTGTGTATCAGCAATGAAACAATTAGTCTTTGAGAAGCTTTGGGGAAATGACTCAAGCGGCGAATTAATCATTGTGATTCTGGTTTCCCTTCACAAATGCTAGATCTCTGTAAGGAGTTCCCCACCCATCCTCATTCGTGGTGCTCTTATTAAAGGTGTAAAATTTCATAAACTTTGGGGAAAACATTATGAGTTCTCTGTCTGTGCAATACAACTGGTATTTTTTTTTCCAGACGTGTATTTCCATAATTAAACATCCTAAAATACAAATCCCATTATTATTTGTTATGTCTAGTCAGTAATTAGACCTCAGCTGGTAGGGCAATTTCAGAACAGAGTTTGCCAATTTACATACTAATCCAGCAGAGTCTGGTGGGACATGACTAGCATAGATTCAGTCAACATCTTAATTAGCCCTAATCCCAGCATGCACTCCGAGGTGCCTTACCCCACCCCCACCCTTGTGAGTCTTGTTTGGCTCACTTGTTTCCTTCAACAAATTCCCACCCTTCAAAGATTTTTTTTTCCAGTCCTCTTTTTCACAGATGAAATGGTTGTATCTCAAAGTGGTATGCCAGGCAAAGTATTTTACTTCAAGGCTGAGAAATGTGAGAAATTTGGTCAGACAAGCGATGAATACACGATTGTATTCTAGAATGTGAGAATAGCGACCCTTCATCATCCCACCCCCAACTCCAGGTAGCAAGGCATCCCACGCACAGGAGGGTCTTACCTCTTTTCTAAGACACCCGAGTATATTTGTTATTCCCATCCATAATCAGGAGCCCATTTCATTATTTGCCATTTCTCATGTCGTGGAATTCCTTATACTTAACTGAGATTCTCCCATGCTGCCTGTTTAAGCCTCTTGCCTCTGTCCATCCATCCATAGTGGAGATGGAGGGCAGGTGGCCACCGCCTGTGAAAAGTTCCTCCTGTAGCTGGGGACCAGAAGTCAGTTATCTCCTTAACCTTCTCTTCTCCAGGATGAATTTTTCCAGCTCCCTGACTCTTTGCTCTCAGGTCCCTTTTCTTCACCTCTTTGATCTTCTTTGTGGCTTTCCTCTGAACCCTTGCCAAGTTCACCACACCCCTCTTTAACGGTGGCACTCAGAACTAGACAGAGTACTTTTGAAATAGTTTGAATGGCCGCATTTTCTCAGGATGAGTAACTAACATTTCAGTGTATTTCCATATTCACCTTACTTTAATAATCAGTGCTTGCCATTAGTTAGCTGTCTAGCTTTGTTGATTCCTCTCTTGTTAAACATTTTTTTTTGGTTTTGTTTTCTTTCTTTGTGTGTTATCTATAACCTAGAGGGTATTTCTTCTCTGTGCTTTGTAATATTTTATTGCAGTTTATCAAAAGCACTTTGAGTTTGAATTTCAGTTTGCAAAGCTATAAATCACTGGTAACTCCTGTGCTGGTTTGAAGTCATTGGCAAACTCAAGTTGGGCATTGTGCGTGCATGCTTAGTCATGTCCAACTCTTTGCGATCCCATGGACTATAGCCCTCCAGGCTCCTTTATCCATGGGATTCTCCAGGCAAGAATATTGGAGTGGGTTGCCATTTTCTCCTCCAGGGGAATCTTCTCAACCCAGGGATCAAAATCCATTGGCAGGCAGATTCTTTATGACTGAGCTACCAGGGAAGCCAAGTTGGGTATTACCAATGAATAATTGTACCACCCAAGGGCAATGAAAACCTCAGCGGGAACCAGGATAGTCCCAGGAGAAGAGTGCTTGCTAATACCTTCGGCCCAAGGATGCTTCCTTGATTTTTTGCTCTCTGCTCTCTGTCCCTCCTTTGTGACCTTTGTCCCAGGATGCACTCTTTCCCTATTTCACACTCCCTTTTCTCGCTCTTTCTTTTTACTCATCCCTTCTTCCTCTTCTCTTCCATTTTCACTCAGAACTTTCCAGTTCTCCCTGCTGGAGATGATCCCCCAGTCAGAATGTTGGTTTGATTGCCTGTCACGTTGTGTCATGTGGGAGGTGGGGAACAGCAATGGAATGAGAGAAACATCCCACACGAGTTTCTCTTCCAGCTTTGTACTGGCTTTGCTGAAATCGAGCCACGAGACTCACAGATAGAAGTAAGTCAAAAGCATCAACTGATGGATCTTATAAGACTCAAGCTAGGGACTTCCCTGGTGGTCCAGTGGCTAAGACTGTGTACCCCCAGTGCAGGGGCCCAGGTTCGATACCTGGTCGGGGAACTAGATCCCACATGCTCCGACTAAGACACGATGAAGCCAAATAAAAATAATAAATAAATGTTTTTTTTTTCTTTAAAAAAAGAGAATGAAACTAAAAGAGAAAAAAATGGCCCACTTCAGACTCATCTGGCCAGCAGTGCCAGCCAGGGGACATCTGCATCTTCTGGGGCACACACCTTTGTGGCCACACAGAAAGAGCCAGTCAGAGCATTGCCAGGTTTGTGCACAAAAGAAACAGTCTCCTTCACCTCCAGATTCTTACTTGGTTTGTCAGGGGCCAAGCATGTGTTTTAAATTCCAGAAGGTGTCCCAGCTTGCCTTAAAAACCAAGGTCTGTATTGATCCCTGTCTAGAAACTTAAGAATCCTTGAGATTATAAAAGGTTTATTCATGAATCTTTGGAGACTTTTTTCATAGCTGTGTGTCTCTGTGCAGGAAGCAGGTGTGAGGGCTTTTGCATGGATGTCTTTATAGCCAAAAATATCTCTTGCTACTGAAAACTACAAAACCATGAAAACCATTCAGATATCTCCTAATCCTTCAGGATGTGAAGGAGCACATGCCTCCACATAGGGAGTTTCTATTTGACTGGTTGGTTGATCTAGTTTGTTTTTATTTTTGTAGGGCTAATTGAATGTTGTGTGTGTGTGTGTGTGTGTGTGTGTGTGTGTGTTGTAGTCTCAAATTTTAATTGTCCCTGCCAAAATGTAATTCACACTCTAGAGGTAGAATTGATAAACACATCCTTCATTTCCTTGCTTCCCATTCTAATACCTGATCACCTTGCTGAAATCACAGTGAGGCAAAGACACTCTGGCACCTTTCAACTGTCCAGACTCAGTAGTGTGTGAAACAAGAAACATTGAAGTTTACTAATTGTAGTAAAGACAGGAGCCCTCAGAGTGGTTGGATCAGCTCAGGTTAAAGAAAGGAATTATTGGTGGTGTGCAAAATGATGCAGCCACTTTGGAAATATTCTGGCAGTTCCTCAAAAAGTTAAACATGAAGTTAACATATAACACAGTATTTCACTTCAAGATATAGACCCAATAGGAATGAAAACATATGTCCACACTAAAACTTGAACATAAAGGGAGGGAGCCTCAAGAGGGAGGTGATATATGTATAATTATGGCTGATTTGCATGGTTGTATGGCAGAAACCAACATAACATTATAAAAGAGTTTTCCTCCAATTAAAAAAAAACCTTGTACATAAATGCTTATAACAGCATCATTCACAATAGGCAAAAGATGGAAAGAACCAATGTCCATCAACCAATGAGGGTATAAATACTTTATGCAGCATATCCATACTTTTCTGGGCTCCAAAATCACCACAGATGGTGATTGCAGCAATGAAATTAAAAGACACTTACTCCTTGGAAGGAAAGTTATGACCAACCTAGACAGCATATTAAAGAGCAGAGACATTACTTTGCCAACAAAGGTCCGTCTAGTCAAGGCTATGGTTTTTCCAGTGGTCATGTATGGATGTGAGACTATAAAGAAAGCTGAGCGCTGAAGAATTGATGCTTTTGAATTGTGGTGTTGGAGAAGACTCTTGAGAGTCTCTTGAACTGCAAGGTGATCCAACCAGTCCATCCTAAAGGAGATCAGTCATGGGTATTCAGTGGAAGGACTGATGCAGAAGCTGAAACTCCAATACTTTGGCCACCTGATGCGAAGAGCTGACTCATTCAAAAAGACCCTGATGCTGGGAAAGATTGAGGGCAGGAGGAGAAGGGGACAACAGAGGATGAGACGGTTGGATGGCATACCGACTCCATGGACATGAGTTTGGGTAAACTCCGGGAGTTGATGATGGACAGGGAGGCCTGGCTTGCTGCAGTTCATGGGGTCTCAAAGAGTTGGACATGACTAAGTGACTGAACTGAACTGAGCTGAGCATATCCATGGAATGGAATATTGCTCAACAATAAAAAGGAATGGAGTACTGATACATGCTATCCTATGCTAAGTTACACAGGATCATATATTGTATGTTTCTTTTTTGGAAATGTCCAGATTAGGTAAATCTCCATGTAAACAAGAAGTAGGTTAGTGGTTGTCAGGGGCTGGGAGTGGAGGGTGGGAGGAGTATGGAGTGATGGCTAATGGCTACAAGGTTTCTTTCAAGGGGAGTGAGTCTGTTTTATAATTAAGTTGTTCTGATAGTTCTACATCTCTGTGGATATTCAAAATAAAACCTTGACAGGTGCACATTAAATGAACTATATGGTAGTTGAATTATATGTCAGTAAAGCTGTTAGGAAAAGAAAAGGAATCCAGTGTTCCCAGGTGAAGCACAAAATGCTTTTACTTGTTACAATTTATTGATAAAAAGAGATACCTAACTCCTGTTATTTTTTTAATTAATTATTTTAATTGGAGGCTAATTACTTTACAATATTGTAGTGGTTTTTGCCATACATTGACAAGAATCAGCCCATTAAATATTTTCTCCAAGTGGCCCTATTGGAGATGCCAAACAAGACAATCTAACCATGGCTGTAGCTTTAGAGGCTGTGCCTCAGAGTGAAGTATCTTGAGCAAGGATGTGGATTCTGTTTTTTTTTTTTTTTTTTTTTTTTATTAAAGTATAGTTTATTTACAATGTAGTGTTCGATTTTAGCAAAGTAATTCAGTTTTATGTATATGTCCTTCTTCATATTGGGCTTCCTTGGTGTTTCAGCTGGTAAAGGATCTGCCTGCGATACGGGAGGCCTGGGTTTGATCCCTGGGTTGGGAAGATCCCCTGGAGAAGGGAACGGCTACCCACTCCAGTATTCTGGCCTGGAGCATTCCACGGACTGTATAGTCCATGGGGTTGCTGAGAGTCAGACACAACTGAGCAACTTTCGCTTTCACATTTTTCATATTCTTTCCCTTTATGGTTTATCATAGAATATTGAATATAGTTCCTTGTGCTATACAGTTGGACCTCGTTATTTATCATTCTACATATAAAAGCTTACATCTGCTAACCCCAAACTCCCATTCCATCCCTCCCCTTCCCTCCCTCTCCCTTGGTAACCACAAGTCTGTTCTCTACATCTGTGAGTCTGTTTCTGCTTCATAGATAGTTTCGTGTCATATTTTAGACTTCACATATAAATGATCATCATATGATATTTGTCTTTCTCTGTCTGACTTACTTTACTTAGTAATGATAATCTGTAGGTCCATCCATGTTGGCATTCTTTCATTCTTTTTCATGGCTGAGTAGTGTGGAATCTGGGTTTTAATTTCTAATCTCACCTTAGCATGCCTAGTAAGAGTAAGCCAGAGGCTGGATTTCTTTCGAAGTTAGCTGCCCACTTTCTCCATAAGAATAATGGTAACAGCCTCTTGTAACTTCACGGAAGTATATTAGGATAAAATGAGGTGTGGTGCCGCCATGGTCCCTTAATGAATGCCGTGCATGTGTGCTTAGTTGTTCAGTTGTGTCTGACTCTTTCTGACCCCATGGCTGTAGCCCACCAGGCTTCTCTGTCCATGGAATTTTCCAGGCCAAAATACTGAAGTGGGTTGCCATTTCCTTCTCTAGGGGATCTCCCTGACCATGGATCGAACCTGTGTCTCCTGCATTAGTAGGTAGAGTCTTTACCACTGAGCCATGAGGAAAGCTCTAAGGAATGCCATGGAAATGCAAAAATTTATTATATAACCAGCAGTATGCATTATATATATCAAATATATTTATACTTAACATATTAATATTTAGGTTGAATTAGGCAATTCCTATGATCTTCTTGACCCTGACATTGCAAGATTACACACTTTCCCAAACCTACACATACACACACACACCTAGTTACACCCAAGCAAAATATGAACAGATATTTACGTTATGTATAATCTTGGTGTGTGCTGTTTCCTATTCCTTTTATTAATCTCTGAACTTCCCTCATGAAGTGAAGGAATGCAAAACTAGGACTTTAACTACCAAGTTTTTCAAAAGAGAACAAGAAATCTAAACAAAGTGAGAGATTCAGTGACACAACTAGGTTTATGGAAATTGTAAATAATATTTTAGTAACTATTGGAAGGGCATCTGAAGCAGTAAAAGTAAATAGATCTCTCATTTATATTGTTTACAGAATTCTTTTCTGAGTGAATTGAAAATGTGGAATAAATAGAATTTTTCTTGAGAAAGTTAACTTATTGTCCAAAACCCCTTTGACTCCAGACGCCTACACGAGTGCTGCAAATAATATGTCAGATGGCTCTGTAGCTGTAATTATCTAAAATCTACTGAGACAGCACGTTTTTTTTACAAGTCGGAAAAATATATTTTTATTCGGCATCAAAAATAGATTTTTGCTCTAGTTTTTTTTTTTCTGTTTTGTTTTTCGAAATAGTTTAAGACACAAGAGGTAGTAAAACTAGTACAGCGAATTCATATGCACCCTTCATGCACTTTCCCCCACTGGTAACATTCTTCATAAGCATAAGTAGCGTTAAACCCTGGAAATAGACATTGGACAGAATACCATCAAAAATCAATTTTCATAGTGGTAAATTTCCCTGAGAAATTGGACTACAAATTATCACAACTTGTCTCAAGTGTCACAGTTGAAACTGTTTTCATTGGATCAAGCTTTTATTATTAAAGAGTGTGATTTGATTCTTCATGTAAAAAAATGTTGCCCTCAGTGTTTTTTTTTAATTATGTGTTTTGAAACCCTGATAATGGTGCATTTTAGCTTATATTTATATCAAAAATACTAATAAGCTCCTTTTCAAAACATGTGACTATTTTTAAACTCCATCTTGCTTTCAAAAAACACTTAGATCATTAAATTAGATCTTCATTGTTTCCTCAGAGGTGGCAGGCATTATTAAAATGTATTCTGCATATTTTGTTTCTGTAATTATGTCTAATCAGTGTGAATTGATGCTGTAGTAAAATACTTAATTAAAAACACATATTCGAGAGATACATGGGGAACAAAAGAGAAACTCTCCTACTTTGCTTCCAAGTGACAGAAATTGATAGAAAGTTGAAATATTAGACAAGATCAGCAGCCTGGAAAGTAAAATGTGTTAATAGGTAGAGAATGCAAAATCTCTATAGAAAGATCCTGGCCTTAAAATAAAAGCAAGGGCTTCATGATTGTGAATTCTTTTGCCCTTGCAGAATCAATTCTCAAAGATATGGAGATCTCATAAATGTCTCCAAAGACCAGTTCACAGCACCCAGGGAGTGGGGCTTTTTGAAAGAAATGCCTTCCCAGGCTGTGAAAATGTGTGTGTCAAGGGGGAGAGACCCCTGCACTGGGGCTGCCAGGGGGCCCTTTCCTTTGTATCCTGATCATTTACATGACTTAAACACAACAATGTGCTCCATAGTCAATAAAACAGGACGCTTTGCCATAGCAACAGTTTCAGAATGTGACACAGCTTCGGTGCTGTCCTCAAGACAGAGAAAAGTACCCTAAAGAAACACTCCTTATGAATATGTTCAGAGATTTCTTTATTCCACCAGTACTTGTTTCAGATGCCACTGGGTGTAGGTTTTCTTTATGCTGCCATCTTTCCTCAGCTCTGGGAGAACAAGCTTTGTGTGTCGAAGTTGTGGACACGAATGAAGGGTCAGAGGGCGGGAGTACTTACTTGGCTATGATGGAGATGGAATTCTTGAGTATCTTCGCAGAAAACTCTTGATGCTATCGAGGAAACCACAGAAAAGTCAGGAATGTAATACACATCCCTAAGTCATTGTTGGTTTCTTTGAAGGTCTGTAATAAATGGCCCTTTTAGCCTTTGCATGTTTCTCTTCTTTCTATCACATATCAACATGTGCATATGATACTATACACTTTAGAAAATCATAAGGGAGAACTTCCCTGGGGGTCCAGTGGTTAAGAGTCCATACTTCCAATCCACGGGGTGGGGGTTCAATCCCTGGTCGAGGAACTAAGATCCCACATACCATGTGGTACAGCCAAAAAAATTTTTTTTTAATTTAAAAATAAACTTTGAAAAATCATAGGGAAATAAACTCCATACTCAATGCTGTTGATAAAAGACATAGTACATGTGCTATATCAAAGCTGTAATTAGCCTTCAAGTGTTTTCCCTTTCTTTCAAGCTCATTTCCTGGCATGATAAAATTTTCCTGTTAAGAGAGTCCCTTCTCTTTTTTAAAAAGCCCTAGTACTTCCTCCAAGTTTGAGTCTAATGGAATTGTTTTTATAAAAACTTCACTAAAGAAGGCAAATCAGAGATGAAGAACATAATTTTAATGATCTTTTTTTTTTTTCAGTAAGCAACATACATGGGTTTCTAGCAGACAGCCAGCTTGGTTGTTTGTAAGTAGGAAATTCTTTACCTGGAGATATTTATGCTTCTTCTGAAAGATACCCATGCCATGGCATCTGGGCCTTGTCCACATCTCTGTTCCCTTTCATTGATTTCTGGGAAGTAGCCAGCCCTTAACACTGGAGCTACTTAGAGTGAAAAATGAGGCCCTGAATCTGTGCACCTGACTCCATAGTGATCTATAAATTAGTTATGAGCTGGTAATAAAAAATCCTAAATGTCTCTGCTTCTTGGGGAGCTGCAGACCCCAGGGGTCACCAGAGATTGAAAGATCAAACTGGACTCACCAGTGAAAACACAATTAATTATTTACACACATCAGCATTTGACAGTGGTATAATTTAAATCAAGAGATCCTTTGTTTGCTACTTTGCATCACTGACTGGTGCTCTGAAGACTGTAAGTTTAGGTGCCCTGTTGTTCAGGCCAAAGGGAGATGAATACACAGACAGTAAGTGATAAAGGTGAGCTATGAGGGTCAGACTTTATGCACGTATTGATGTCAAACAGAAAGTCATGTGGCTCTCGCAGTGATACTTTCAGGAGTGTTGGAAATACGAAGATTTTGTGTGGGTGCAGAGTGGAAGGGATGAGGGGTGGAAAAGTAATTATACTTTTCTTATCTCAGGCCAGTGAAGACAAATTAATTTAACCAGAGCTGGGGAGAAGTCTCCATGGAGAGGGACTTCCAAGGAAAATCCCACTGGAGACCCTTCAGGGACACAGAGGGGAGTGATCCCACTTCACATCTCTTGGTTACTCTGCCATTCTTGAGAATGATTTCTCGAACACAGCAGGGCTGGCGAGTTTAATAGTAGAAACTTCTAGCTCAATAACATAGGCATTTTATGCGTTTAACTGTGCATTTGAGAATAAAGCATGTCTTCAGTCAGGATGCCTCTAATATTTAGCCTCCTCTGGAGGCTGAGCAGGTTTGAGTCCTTTTGTGAACCTGGGGAAGAGGAATAATCGTCTTCATTTTGTAGGTTGTCTGATTTCCCAGTCTTTTTACAGTCAAAGGGCTAAAGTTTGAATGCTGTGAGTTTGGTGGGCTGCTGCTAAACAATGGGGAAATTTCATTAAGCTGAGCCGAGGCTAATTTTGAAGCGGTTCTAATACGTTCTCTGTGAAGTAGAGAGATTTGATTCCCTACCCTCCCTTTCATGCTCAAAGGATCTCAGAATTCTTGACAAAGCAGTGACAATAATACTGACTGTGGGCAAAGGGAACCTGTTCAGATGCTCAGCATTGTCTCCTAAATGGCTGAAATTACTCTTTTTCTTAGCATCATTCTGAACTATCAAGAATTTTTCTGCTTTTTTAGAATAGGTCAGAGATTTATATATAGGTCTTTCCTGAGTCAGTCCAGACACCCTGGTTGCTCACTGTCCCAAAAGATGAAGAGTTAACATGTTCAATATTTAATTCCTGTGTACAGGTAAAGACTCATCATTTTCTGGACCACACAGAATCCTTGAACAAGTTTTGGATATAATCTCTGCTTTTGTACTAATTCCAAAAAAAAAGTCAATGAAGTCTGAAGGCATTTGGCAAAAGAACTAACCAATTTAACTCTATGCTCAGAAAGTCAATGTTGCATAAATATTTGAACATAGTTATTGGAACACTCCTGGTTATCTGTTTTAAGTTGTACTTAGCTCTTAGACAAAGAAACATATTAGAGGATCATTCTCCCATAAAAATCTGCGAAGTAATGCTTGAATAGCTCCACATGAAAAGAAATTAAATTCCACCAGTTTATTGCCCTGTGGATATTGGGCAGAGTGACTGATGCCCATGTTATAGATGAAGTGGGTTATGACCCAACATTTCCCTTATATTCAGTCTTGTTTCAATTACTTGCCTATCAGGTAAATCTCCCAGACTCTTGGAATAGGGTAGATGGGACCTGTGGCAGATTTTATCCTGTTTACCATCCAAGTAGCTCATTCTGTTCATCATCACATTGTTAGCTTCTTTCCCCCCTAAATCGTTGCCATCATCTCCATAGATCCAACTCCTGTCCTTCAAGGCATCCAGCAGGTAGGTTACTGTCTTTGTTTGGGTTCTGCTGGATGTAGATCTTGAAACAAAATTTCAAGTGCAAGTAATTTATTTGGAGGAGAGAGACAAAGGAGGAAAGGAAACCAATAATGTGTTATCAAGTCAGTTACCACCCTGAACACCTAGAGCTTAATCATACTGGGAAACTCTAGATTGTTTTTCAGTGGCTCAGTCCTGTCTGACTCTTTGTGACCCCATGGACTGCAGCACACCAGGCCTCCCTGTCCTTTGCTATCTCCCCAAGTTTACTCAAACTCATGTCCATTGAGACAGTGATGCCATCCAACCATCTCATCCTCTGTCGTCCCCTTCTCCTCCTGCTTCAGGGTCGTTTCCAATGAGTCAGCTCTTTGCATCAGGTGGCCAAAATATTGGAGCTTCAGCTTCAGCATCAGTCCTTCCAATGAATATTCAGGACTGATCTCTTTTAGGATGAACTGGTTGGATCTCCTTGCAGTCTAAGGGACTCTCAAGAGTCTTCTCTAACACCACAGTTCAAAAGCATCAATTCTTCGGTGCTCAGCCTTCTTTATGGTCCAACTCTCACATCCATACATGACTAATGGAAAACCCATAGCTCTGACTAGACGGACATTTGTTGGCAAAGTAATGTCTCTGCTTTTTAACATGCTGTCTAGGTTGGTCATAGCTTTTCTTCCAAGGAGCAAGCATCTTTTAACTTCGTGGTTGCAGTCACCATCTGTGGTGATTTTGGAGCCCAAGAAAATATAGTTTGTCACTGTTTCCATTGTTTCCCCATCTATTTGCCATGAAGTAATGAGACTGGATGCCATGATCTTTGTTTTTTGAATGTTGAGTTTTAATCCAGCTTTTGCATTCTCTTCCTCACTGTTATCAAGAGGCTCTTTAGTTCCTCTATGCTTTCTGCCATAAGGGTGGTGGTGGTTTAGTCACTAAGTCATGTCTGATTCTTGTGACCCCATAAGTGTAGTGTAATCTGCATATCTGAAGTTATTGATTTTTTTTCCAAGCAATCTTGATTCCAGCTTGGGCTTCATCCAACCCGGCATTTTGCATGATGTACTCTGCATATAAGTTAAATAAGCAGGGTGACAATTTAGTATCAAACACACTCCTCGGAGGTATCTCATCCAGGTGAAGAGAGAGTTGAGCTATTTATATACCAACTCTGGTCACTGACTCAGTAAGAACTGCACAGGGCCAGAGGTGGTGGTGGTGGTGATTGTTCAGTTTCCCAGTTATATCCAACTCTCTGAGACTCCATGAACTGCAGTTGCCAGGTTTCCCTGTCCTTCACCATATCCTGGAGTTTACTCAAACTCATGCCCATTGAGTCAGTGATGCCATCCAACCATCTCATCCTCTGTTGTCCTCTTCTCTTCCTGCCCTCAGTCTTTCCCAGCATCAGAATCTTTTCTAATTTGTCAACTGTTTGCAGCAGGTGGCCAAAATATTGGAGCTTCAGCATCGGTCCTGGGAGACTTTAATTCTCCAGTTCCTTGGGTCTTGCCAAAGCAAGCAAAACCTCCAGAGACAACTCTAGGAAGGAGATGTAGGGGCTGGCAGTTGTCAGGCTATCAGGCACAGAATGGGAAGTGGGAAGGTGTAGGGGAATATGAGTTGAGCATTAACCTATCTGGTTCATACTGTTGGGAACCAACTTCACTGTCTCCCCACCCCAAAGGCAGCATTCACACTCCACGGGCCCCCGCAACAGCCTTGCCAATATCCTTCCACAAGGAAGACAGGTCATTTCCTTACAATTTATTTTTAAAAATCACCATCTCCTTCTGCTGTTTACAATTTGTCATCTGGATATGCAAGCTCATGGATATTTGCCTAACTTCCCAGGCCCAGCTGTGTCTCAGACAGAGGATAAACCGGAAGAATAAGAGCATGGGAATCTGGGCCTAATGGAACAGAACATCCAGGGAGGAAGCTGACTGTCAGTTTTTGGCAGGTGGATAGCTCTCCTCTTTGCAGGAGGAAGTCTGTGCAGACAAGTGAAGAGTGGCTGCAGTAGGTCCAGTGATCAGTAATAGATGGAGAGTCACATCATCAAGCAGTTGGCACAAAGAAGAGCCAACAGGAAGTGGCAGGTACAGACCCTTGGCCAAGGCCATGTGAGGGAGTCCAAACTGCAGAGGGCAGAGATTTTTTTTTTGCAACTTTAGAGGACACAACATAGGTGGGTAATAGCAACATAGGGTTTGGGAGGAGAAGTTGGGATTTAAGAGCAGAGTTTGAGTTATAGAATAAGTTAAATGAATGGACAGAGCACCAATTCACTGACAGGGGCACCGGAAGCCCTTTCATTTTAGCAAGATTTCTTTTGATGGTATATGGTAAAAAAAAAAAAAAAAAAAGAGTTCATTTTAGGGGGAAAAAAGGAAAGTTTGTTTGTGTTGGGTATGTGTGTATGTGAGGAGTATATCAGTTATCCAGTGCTGTGTAACAAGCTAACTGTAAACTTACTGACTTATGACAGCAATCATTAGTTCATGATTCTGTGGGCCAGCTGAGTGATTCTTCTGATGATCTCATCTGGGGTCACTTATGTGTCTGCAGTCAGCTGGGAGGTCATCTGGAGACTGGTTAGTCTAGGAAGCATCAGCTAAAATGCTTCTACATGGTCTATATGATCTATACTGCCCATGTCTCTCATTTTTCAGATGGCTAGCCTGCACCATTTCATATGTTAATGGAAAACTCCCAGCAGCACAGGGGGGCAATTCCCAAAGCACAAACACTTTATAAGCCTCTATTTGCTTCATGTTCGCTAGTGTCCTGTTGACCTACAAGAGGTGTATAACCATGTCTAGATTCAAGGAGTAGATAGATTCTATTGTTGTTGTGTCTTGTTGTTTATTTGCTAAGTCATGTCTTACTCTTTCTGACCCCATGGACTATAGCCCACCAGACTCGTCTGTCCATGGGATTTCCCAGGCAAGAATACTGAAATGGGTTGCCATTTCCTTTTTCAGGGGATCATACCAACCCAGGGATCATACCAACCCAGGGATCGAACCTAGGTCTCCTGCATTGGCAGAAGGGTTCTTTACAACTGAGCTACCAGGGAAGCCCTAGATTCTATTGTGCTGGCATAAAAGTTCATTTGGGTTTTTTGTACTATCTTGTGGAAAACCCCAAATAAACGTTTTGGGCAACCTAATATTTTTGGATGGAATTAGTAGCCAAATTTTGCAATATACTAGAGAAGGATAGCTGGGGACCCACAGAATTATGAATAGAACAATGAAAGAAAACAGCCTCTGCTTATTATTTTTTCTATTCATTCTCTACCCAGTTCAGTCTCTTGGGCCAGCTGTCTTGACATGACAGGAGTTCTCTGGTCACTTGTAGCTCCTGGGCTCACATCCTCACTGCATCATAGGCCCAGTTAAAAAAATTCTGAGAATAAAGATGATTGTCCTGGCCTAAATTTTGGGGGATGAATATGGGTAGCTCTTTCCACAGATGGAAGCCATACAGCGCTTGCTGTCTCGTGGCCAATAGTGCAAGGTAATCCAGGTTATAAAGTAATTGAGTACTTATTGTACATCAGGTGTATATTTTTAAAAAGAGGTTTGGCAAACATTGTTTCAATCTTCCCAAACATTTATGATGAAAGTGTCATTGTTCCCATTTTGTCGAGGAGGAAATTCAGGCTCAGATTGTTAAGTAACATGGAACAGATTTTGATCCAAGCCAACTGGACTCTGAAGTCAAGACTTTCCACTACATGCTGGTATCACCCCACAAATGTACATTACTTAAATTGAGGGAAGATGAGATCACAGTAGTGATGACCTTTCAGAGGCTTGTAGGCATTGTGTGGAGTTTGACTTTTACTTGGTGTGAGAATGGGAGCCCTAGAAGAGTTCTAAGCAGAGGAGTTAAAAAGAATGACAGCTTTCAATAGGCTGGGGGAGGGGGCGGGGAGGTGCGGGGCAAGCTCAGGGTAGAAGTAGGCACACTTTAGGGGCTACAGCAAGAATGCAATCTAAAAATGGTGGTGGCTTGGACCAGAGCAGTGGGATGTAGTAAGAGATCATCAGATTTTGGGTTAGTTTTGAAGGTGAGACTGACAGAATTTCCCAATGAATTTTATGTCAGATTTGAGAGAAAGAAACATACCATGGATAACTACAAATATTTTGGTCTGAGCATCTGGCTGTGTTTATGGCTGGCTCTAAAAGTCTCACTTGCTTTTAGAGATGGCCATATATTTAAAGGGCCAGAGATGGAACAGACAAGATCCAAAACTTTCTGATTAGGGTAGTCACGGTATTCACATCCAACAACATGAAATCAATAGAATATCTGTCCTTCCATCAGTAAACTAAGTGCAAAAAAGAAGAGATGCAGTTTGGCAGCATGGGTAACAGCAGTTTGGGGAGTAAATTCAACACATTAACAGCACCTAATGTAATGTCAATTGCAGTAGTAAATTTACAATATTTATTGTCCTAGTGCCCCTTGTCAGTCATATGGGGCCATGTGCCTATGTCAGGCCAATGGGTGGGATTGATGTACACTACTTCTAGGCCTGTCCTCTAAAGCCTCCTTTGAGATCTTTGACATGCTGTTTGTTCCCTGGCCTGCCTGTCAGGTGCAAGAGACCCAGGGAAAAACCCCAAGGCCCTGGAAGATGGTGGGTGGAAGGGGCCTGGGTGTATAAGAGGAAACGGAACAGGAACATGTTGGACTGTGATATGAACATGAAATAAATCTGAAATGGGACAGGAACTCCATGTTGCTCTGTGGTATGAATATGAAATTAACTCTTATTGTGTCCAACCGTGAAGAGTTGGGGATCTTTTGTTGTAACAGGGGGATTTACTTATCCTGACAATATGCCTTCTAACTTACAGAGCTGCCCAACTGTGGAAGTAATTGCAAGGAAGGAGATGAGTTTCCTGTCCCTGGGTTTGTTCAGGTATACTCATTTAGATGTGAAACTTTTGAGGCAAATATCAAGCTGGAGATAAGTGACTTGACTAAGTAACTAGTACAGTGCTTTTGAAAATTTTCTACTCAAGTAGCCCTATCAATAGTTAAGGTATGACCTTTTACTCCCAAGTGATTGGGGGGTTAGTTTCCAGTGACCTTTCTTTGATGTCTTTTGTTTCCATAATCTTATCTTAAACATGAATGCAGTTTCTGTATTCTTCTCAGTTTCTTTTATTGTATACTTATTTTATTTTTTTTATTTATTTTATTTATTATTTTTTATTATTAGTTGGAGGCTAATTACTTCACAACATTTCAGTGGGTTTTGTCATACATTGATATGAATCATCCATAGAGTTACACGTATTCCCCATCCCGATCCCCCCTCCCACCTCCCTCTCCACCCGATTCCTCTGGGTCTTCCCAGTGCTCCAGGCCCGAGCACTTGTCTCATGCATCCCACCTGGGCTGGTGATCTGTTTCACCGTAGATAATATACATGCTATTCTTTCGAAACATCCCACCCTCACCTTCTCCCACAGAGTTTAAAAGTCTGTTCTGTACTTCTGTGTCTCTTTTTCTGTTTTGCATATAGGGATAACCCTATATGTATACTTATTTTAATGTACCTGTTTATTTTATATTTTTAAAAGTTATGAAATGCATGTCATTACTGAAGAGGACTGTTTCTTCTCAATCTTCCAGTGAAGTGGACCCATTAGAAGTAAATGTTCAAAAATTACTATTTTCAAAATCAAGCTATATGGAAATAAGTAAATTCATATTTAAGTCTTGTTTCAAGTGAAATATAAAACTAGATAAGCAGATTCGAATGAGAATGTACATTACTTTTCATCAAGCCAAAAATTTAAAATCATTTCCTATGTTAATAGTATTCCACATTTCATGGTTCACAGTAAAAAATTATAATGCCACCTAGGGTTCTTTTGAAAATGCTGGAGATTTCTTTATCTTCTAGGTAACACATATAGAAATTATTTTCATGGCTTTTTCTTTTTTTACTTCAGTCAGTTCAGTTCAGTCGCTTAGTCGTGTCCGACTCTTTGCAATCCCATGAATCGCAGCACGCCAGGCCTCCCTGTCCATCACAAACTCCTGGAGTTTACTCAAACTCATGCCCATCGAGTCAGTGATGCCATCCAGCCATCTCATCCTCTGTCGTCCCCTTCTCCTCCTGCCCCCAATCCCTCCCAGCATCAGGGTCTTTTCCAATGAGTCAACTCTTTGCATGAGGTGGCCAAAGTATTGGAGTTTCAGCTTCAACATCAGTCCTTCCAATGAACACCCAGGACTTAATCTCCTTCAGGATGGACTGGTTGGATCACCTTGCAGTCCAAGGGACTCTCAAGAGTCTTCTCCAACACCACAGTTCAAAAGCATCAATTTTTCAGCGCTCAGCTTTCTTAGATGGATGCAAATTATAACTCTTATTGTGCCTGCTTACAAAAAGAAGTTGCTGTAAACATGATGTAACTCATAAAAGGGAAACTATGCTGCCATTAGCAGGCACACACATTTACTTGCTCATTTCTGGTGGTAAATGTGATTCAACTACAAGGAGAGGTGGATTTCTCCTTCGGCATTTTCCCACAATACCACATCTTCCTTTAAACCAGCCCTGCCAGATGGAGTAGAAATGCAGAATGTGTGTTAAAAGCTATAGGAGAAGATAAGATGTCTAGGCTGTGTTTGAGAAAAGGAAAAAAAAAATGTATGTGCCTAAGGACATCATTTTCTTTACAGACATTCTTTCTAGTCAATGTTTAGGTATAAATAATACCTGCTTATATGTACCTACTTAGAGGAGTAGCTGCTTGGCTTCCCTGGGAAGAATTTATCCATGATTTTGCAAACTTTATCTGACATGTTAAAGTCATTTTTCCATATTTATTTTGATATAGATTTTGAGCAAGCTTTCTTAATTATTAAATTATCTTTCATTTTTAAATGAAAAGCAAAAAACATGAGTGAAAGGAGATCGTTGTAAATCTTGGTAGATATTTTAATAAAATAAAATTACTCAATGTCCATCTAGTGGCCAGTATGAAAACTTGGTCTCATGCTTTGAAATTTGACAGTAATGTGACACTAGGAGAGCGACCAGGAGGATCATGTGAGATATTAATGAGAGCCAGACTACAAGCTGATTGCATCACTTTTTCCCACAACCCAGAATTGAGTCACATGATCAAAACCTATTCACATGGGAAGCTGGGGGAAAATGGTCTTCCTGTGTGTCCAAGAAGAAACTCAAAATATTACAGGATTTGGTGGTCGTATAACAATCTCTGCCATACCAGCTTTCTCATGTATAATTCAACAGTCAATAAATAGTGTATTCTTACTATACCTTTACCATCTCAGTGATGTAGATATACTTTGGATTCTATTTTACAGATGACGAAATTGAAGATCAGATTTGTTAAGGGGCTTTTATTTCTCTGAATCTCTCATCTTATCCTCTTACTGGTCTGAAATGAATTCTCTTTCTTACAGTATTAAATTTGGCTTGTGATTAGTAAACATTTCAAAGTACCATAATTCAGCTTTTCAGATTGTTTGTTTTTAGTTGGGCACTTTCAATGGCTTGAACAACACAGATTTTCTTTTTTCTTTTAATCTCATACATACAAATTCAACCACAGTTCCAGGACTGATTAATTTCTTGGCATGATGATATCAAGAATCCTCATGTGGGGGCCCTGACAGTCTAATGGTTAAGACTCCCCACTTCCACTGCAGGGAACACAGGTTCCATCCCTGGTTGGGGGAGTAAGATCCCACATATGTAAGTAAGTGTAAGTAAGTGTTGACCGCTCAGTCATGTCCGACTCTTTGCGACCCTTTGGACTGCAGCCCACCAGGTTCCTCTCTGTCCATGGGATTCTCCATGCAAGAATACTGGAGTAGGTTGACATTCCCTTCTCCAGGGAATCTTCCCAACACAGAGATCAAACCCAGGTCTCCTGCATTGCAGGTGGATTCTTTACCACCTAAAGCACCAGGGAAACTCAGGGAAACTGATGTGTCTCAGTTTTCCATTCTGTCATCCTCAGTGAGTGAGTTTATTATCAGCAAGTGGTGGGAAGATGGTTGCCCTAGCTCCAGGCATCACCTCCTCAGTCCCTGTATCCAAAGGCAGGAAATGGAGTTATTCTTCACACATCTCCCCCTTTTGTGGCTTCAACATTCCCTTTTCATCCCTTGGAGTTAAGGAGAACACAATTCCCTGAATATATTGCTGCCCTAGACCTGGCCAAACTTCGGGGAGGTTGCTTTTAGCAAAGATAAAGGGCCAGTGGCTACAGGGTAGTCAACTAACAGTGTCTTCCAGATACAATCTCACCTCTAAAAAGTACTAGAAATGAGAGCTAAAATGAGAAATGCTAGAGCATGGGTTTGAATCAAAGGACTTTGGAAATCATGTAATTCAACCCTCATTTTACATATGGATAGATAACCTAAGTCTCAAACAGGTTAATTGGTTTTTCCAGCTTGTACAGCTAGATAAGGCTACAGGTAGGACTAAAACGGAATTTTTGGATGGCCAGGTTACTATATGTATGTAAATATCGTTGCTTAATAGTAAATAGATTATTGATCGCAATATTATGATACATTGCACTTGCTCACTTGATTTTAGATTTTCACCCAATGAGGTATGAACTTGTCAAGGGAAAAAAGCCCCTTACTGAGCTTTGAATCTGCAATGGGTAGCACAACATCCTATATTCAAGAATAGTAGGAGGGCAGGGGTAGCTTGGGAGTAACATATATACACTATATAAAATAGATAAACAACAAAGACATACTGTATAGCACAGGCAACTATAATAAATATCCTATATAACCTATATAGGAAAAGAATCTAAAAAAGAATATAGGTATAGATAGACATCTGTTTGTTGCTGTTGTTCAGTGGCTAAGTTGTGTCTGATTCTCTGTGACCCCATGGACTGCAGCACACCAGGCTTCCCTGTCCTTCACTATCTCCCGGAGTTTATTCAAACTCATGTCCACTGAGTCAGTGATACTATCTAACCATCTCATCCTCTGCCACCATCTTCTCCTTTTGCCTTCAATCTTTCCCAGCATCAGGGTCTTTTCCAATGAGTTGGCTGTTCGCATAAGGTGGCCAAAGTGTTGGAGCTTCAACTTCAACATCAGTCCTTCCAATGAATATTCAGGGCTGATTTCCTTTAGAATTGACTGGTTTGATCTCTTTGCAGTCCAGGGGACTCTCAAGAGTTTTTCCCAGCATCACAATTCGAAAGCATCAGTTCTTCAGTGCTATTTATATCTATCTATATTGATAGATCAGAATTACTTTGCTGTACATGTGAAACTAACACAGTATTGTAAATCAAGTATACTTCAATTAAAAAAGATAGTAGACTTCATATTTGTACCCTACTTAATGATTGGTTATATTTAATTCTTTCCTTAACCTTTAGAGGCAGAAGAAACTGAAGCAGAGGCTTACCAGAAGTTACAAAGTCATTGAGGCATTGTAAGTCATAGCTACAAAAACATATGCTCAAATATACAATAGAGGGAAAACCTCAGAGAAATCTTTTTTTCTGCTGCTCACAAGTACATGTATGAAATCTGAAATGCTCATGGCAGTGGAATCTCATATTTTTCTGCCAGAGGTCGAAGGTAAAAATAAAATCATAACTAGAATAGTTAGAACCTGTGGCTGAAAAAAAAAAAAAGAACCTGTGGCTGGAGATTGTTGGGGAATTTCATTCAATCCTTTTTCATAAAGATGAGAGAAACACACAGTGATGTGTGCAGGATGAGAAGATAGGTAAAATTTTGACAACTGAAGGGACTCCCTAAAATAAGGAATGAGGAATGAAGCTGAGTCATTTGTGATCATTTTGCTTCTCTTACCTGCACATGAGACCATCCTGATGCTCAATGGTTTCACACAGTACCACACTTGAATGGCACAGACTGTATTTTCCATAGTTACCTACACAGAGGGACAGGGTTCCTCTGATGAGGCTCACTACGTGCTTTGGACATGTGGAATCAGATGTAGCCTTAAGCCCCCAACTACCCTCCAAATTAGAAACTGTTTCTTTTTGGTAACATGGATAGTAAATACCTTTGATCCTTCCATTTTCAATTCATCATCTTACCTTTCAGCTTTGTCTTTTAAAAAAATATTACTTTAAAAATATTTATTCATATATTTACTTATTTTGCCATGTCATGTCTTAACCTGGGATCAATAGCCTTGAAACATGTTGGATCTTAGTTCCTGGACCAGCGATCAAACCCACGTCCCATGCACTGGAAGCTAGTTTCCCAACCACTGGAGCACCAGGGAAGTCCCCAAAATAGCACTTTTTTACATCAACACTTCTTTAGTCTAAATCTCCATTTGAAGTTGAATTGAGGCACACAATACTCTTAACAGTTTTCTAGAGGTGATTTTTAACCCTTGCGAACCTCATATGGGCTTCCCTGGTGGTTCAGACAGTGTAGGATCCACCTGCAAGGCAGGAGACCTGGGTTCAATGCCTGGGTTGGGAAGATCCCCTGGAGAAGGAAATGGTAACCCACTCCAATATTCTGGCCTGGGAAATCGCCTGGACAGAGGAGTCTGACAGGCTACAGTCCATGAAGTCACAAAAAGAGTCGGACACAACTGAACACACACACACATCCAGTTAAGTATATCCAGATCATAGTAAGAGAAGCCTCAAGTATTTACCTGTTACATCCTCCAATTAAGACATTCAAATCATGCAAAAGAAGACAACTTTCTTTTAATTTCTTTAAGTCTATTTCATACCTTCTTGCTTTGGAAAATGATCTGTGGGAAAATTAGGAAGATGCTGCTTTCTGAATCTCCCTCTCAAAGAACCACAATACATATTAATATTTCCAAGGTTCAAAGAGAACTTGCCATTTATAAATGAGAGAGTGCTTAATTTATTTTCCTCACTTGATTTACCAAAAATACTCTCCCTCCCCTTGCAACAATGATTCATGTCCTTTCGTTCTATTCTAAAGAGAGAGATGACACACTTCCCTCATTTTTGGCAACTTGCAAAAATGTACTTTTTCAAAAAATCTTCTGAACTTTAAAACTTCCACTTTGAGCAGAAATGCAGGTGAAAATGACCTTCCTTTAACATTTTGCTTAACGTCAAGGACTGGAAAGAAAGAAGAGCTGTTTCTGGGTCTTTCTCATTAGCCTATTTATGTTTAAATTACTCCCTCTTATATTTCCTTTCCACTTATATTAGGTCACCATGTGATACAGCCAAATGTACCCGGGGAGTATACCAGAAACTTATGCCCGGTGGCCTGTCAAAGTCAGGCAAAAAGCTGGAAGTAATTTGCAGTTACCCTGGCCACTCAGCCTCACCAGCCTGTTCTTATTACAGGAACCACTGGGCAGAACTGAAGTCTTCCAGCAAATAATTGCAGAACCATCCAAATTTAGAGTAGAAAAGGATGACAGTGTCTGATGTAGAGTAGGCTGTTGTCTTAGCCTGGATCCCACCCTGGGCAGATCCTGAATCACAGTCTCCTTGCAGGAAGTCTCTATGGGAAGGAGTCTCAGGGAGCAGCAGCGCCAAGATAGTGGGAAGGCTGGGCCAAGGGTATCATCAAGTTCCCTTCTTACATGGGCAATGAGGAGGTTTATCCCAAGGGGTGTTTGGAAGAGCTTATCAAGTGGGTCTTAGAATTCATCTTTGGGACAAAAGGCTTATGTACCCCAGCAGTCTTGGGTGTCCCCATGAGAGATGGCTTTCTGTACTTGTGGTTTTACATCCAGGAGAGCTGAGATGTCAGGAAAGCCCTAAGCCTGGCCTCGAGGGCCCCTAGGTACACCCAAGGCAAACTGGTTGAAGCCCATGCAGAAATGGTCACCATGGCATTGGCTGGTGGAATAGGTGGCATTGAAAGGAATGACATGGAACCCAAGAGGCGTCCATATGGCAGTGCACAGTGAACCCTAGTGGTTTAGCTGGGTCACGTCCAACCCCTCGCTGCCCCCTCTGAGGACTTTGAGACCCTGAGAAGTGAACCTGCTTACCCTAGGACGCACAAAGCTTGTTGGTGGCAGAAAGAATTGGAAACCATGCTCCTGACTGCCTGTTCCCTGGGACTTTCAGCCACATGGCACTGCTTCACCTTCATACTTGCTGTGGTTAAAAAGCCTGAGAGCAAAGAGCCGTACCCACAAAGTCTGGGAGGAAGTTCAAAACAGATATCAACTCTCAGTAAATGTTAATAACTACAGAGAAGCTAATGCAAGCTATAATAGGATCACTAGTTAAATGAATGATGTAGACAGTGAGTCTCAATAGAATTCTAAGGAGGGCAGAGAGGTCTAGAAGGAAACTGGCCTTCGGAGACCTACTTTGACGCTTGTAATCTGTGCATCTTTCAGCTTTTGAGGGTAGAACAGAGTAACGTTTTTGTGTTAGCCTTGGAAATTGTGCTGTGTGACTATCAGGGGAACTTTGGACCCTGTTCTGGAGCTAAGAATAGCTGAGATAATAATTAGGTTACTTGACAAATGCTGAAGAGGAACTCATCAAGTCCAGAGAATTCACAGTGGGGCCTCAAGGCCAGACTGAGGTTGACTCTAACTAGGGTTAACACATCGACCATGTCCTTGCAAAACATACGGAAAATAATGTCATGTATTAGAGATCTCCAAGTTGAAATATGATTGTTGGTTTTTATCGTCTCTAAATTCAAATATTTGCCAATCGAAATAATTGTGCATTTGATTATTCTGATACTGAAACATATGAGTCATGACAAAGAAATGTCATGAAGGGAAGGAATAAAGATAGTGTTTGGAGGGGGTCTAAAACTCCAGGGAAGGAGAAAATAGGGAGATAACAGAGAGGAAGGGGAAAAGAAGGTTCTCCATCTGAAATGTAAGGACCACATGTCTGGGATTTTTTTCCTTAAGAATTGGTTCTTTTGTTAATCAGAGTAGAGTAGGGAACAGTATTCCTTTATCAGTGCACTTAAAGGGCACCATCTTAAAGACATAAGGTATATAGTTTAGTGCTTGGTACAAAACAAAGAACAAATGATTACCTACTAGTAATCCTTTTTTCTGTATGATAATTTTATCCATCCTTTCCCACTTCCCCTCAATGTATTCACCCACATTAATTTTTGTACTTTCTAAAAAATAAGCCTTTGATTTTAGAACATTTTTAGGTTTACAGAAAAGCTGCAGAGACAGCAAAGAGAGTTCCCACATACCTTTCACCCAGCTACCCCTTACGGTATGTCTTACATTACTATGATATACTCATCAGGACTAAAAACTTAGCATTGGGGCTTTGCTGGTGATCCAGAGCTTAAGAACCCACCTGCCAATGCAGGGGACATGGGTTTCATCCCTAGTCTGGGAGGATTCCACATGCCACAGGGCAACTAAAGCCCACAAGCCACAAATACTGAGGCCTGTCTGCCTAGAGCCTATGCACCACAACAAGAGAAGCCACTGCAATGAGAAGCCCTTGAACTGCAACTAGAGAGTAGCCACAACTAGAGAAAAGCCGGTGCAGCAACAAAGACCTAGGAAGGACAAAAATAAAATAAATAAATATTTTTTAAAAAGAAGTTATCACTGATACATTACTATTAATTCCTTGTACTTTTAAACAGTTCAGTTCAGTCACTAAGTCATGTCCGACTCTTTGCGACCCCATGGACTGCAGCATGCCAGGCCACCCTGTCCATCACCAACTCCCAGAGCTTGCTTAGACATGTCATGTCCATCAAGTGGATGATGCTATCCAACCATCTCATCCTCTGTCGCCCCCTTCTCCTCCTGCCTCCAGTGTTTCCCAACATCAGGGTCTTTTCCAGTGAGTCAGTTCTTCACATCACATGGCCAAAGTATTGGAGCTTCAGCATCAGTCCTTCCAATGAATATTCAGGACTGATTTCTTTAGGGTAGACTGGTTGGATCTCCTTGCAGTCTAACAGACTCTCAAGAGTCTTCTTCAACAGCACAGTTCAAAAGCATCAATTCTTCAGTGCTCAGCCTTCTTCATGGTCCAACTCTCACATCCATGTATGACTACTGAAAAAAAAAAAAAAACACATAGCCTTGACTAGACAGTTCTTTGCCAGCAAAGTAATGTATCTGCTTTATAATATGGTGTCTAGGTTGATCGTAACTTTTCTTCCAAGGAGCAAGCTTTTAATTTCATGGATGCAGTGACCATCTGCGGTGATTTTGGAACCCCCAAAAAATGAAGTCTTGTCACAGTTTCCATTGTTTTCCCATCTATTTGCCATGAAGTGATGGGACCAGATGCCATGATCTTAGTTTTCAGAATGTTGAGTTTTAAGCCAGCTTTTTCACTCTCCTCTTTCACTTTCATCTAGAGGCTCTTTAGTCACTTTTTGCTTTCTGCCATAAGGGTGGTGTCATCTGCATATCTGAAGTTATTGATATTTCTCTTAGCAATCTTGATTCCTGCTTGTGCTTCATCCAGCCTGGCATTTCGCATGATGTACTCTGCATATAAGTTAAATAATCTGGGTGACAATATACAACCTTGACGTACTCCTTTCCCAATTTGGAACCAGTCCATTGTTCCATGTCTGGTTCTAACTTTGCTTCTTGACCTGCATAAAGATTTCTCATGAGGCAGGTAAGGTGGTCTGGTATTCCCATCTCTTTAAGAATTTTCCACAATTTGTTGTGATTCACACAGTCAAAGGCTTTAGTGTAGTCAATGAAACAGAAGTAGACGTTTTTCTGGAATTTTCTTGCTTTTTCTATGATCCAACAAGATGTTGGCAATTTGATCCCTGGTTCCTCTGCCTTTTCTAAATCCAACTTGAGCATCTGGAATTCTCAGTTCATGTACTGTTGAAATTGACTTGGAGAATTTTGAGCATTACTTTGCTAGCGTGTGAGATGAGTGCAATTGTGTGGTAGTTTGAACATCTTTGGCATTGCCATTCTTTGGGATTAGAATGAAAACTGACCTTTTCCAGTCCTGTGGCCATTGCTCAGATTTCCAGATTTGCTGGCATATTGAGTGCAGCACTTTCACAGCATCATCTTTTAGGATTTGAAATAGATCAACTGGAATTCCATCACCTCCACTAGCTTTGTTCATAGTGATGCTTCCTAAGGCCCACTTGACTTCACATTCCAGGATGTCTGGCTCTAGGTGAGTGATCACAGCATCATGGTTATCTGGGTCATTAAAATTTTTTTGTGTAGTTCTTCTGTGTGTTCTTGCCACCTCTTCTTAATATCTTCTGCTTCTGTTAAGTCCATACTATTTCTCTCTTTCATTGTGCCCATCTTTGCATGAAATGTTCCCTTGGTATCTCTAATTTTCTTGAAGAGATCTCTAGTCTTTGCCATTCTATTGTTTTCCTCTGTTTCTTTGCATTGATCACTTAGGAAGACTTTCTTATCTCTCCTTGCTCTTCTTTGGACTCTGCATTCAGATGGGTACTTCTTTCCTTTTCTCCTTTGTCTTTTATTTCTCTTTTTTTCTCAGCTATTTGTAAGGCATCCTCAGACAGCCATTTTCCTTTTTGCATTTCTTTTTCTTGGGGATGGTCTTGATTACTGCCTCCTGTACAATGTCATGAACCTCTGTCCATAGTTCTTCAGACACTCTGTCTATCAGGTTTAATCCCTTGAATCTATTTGTCAGTTCCACTGTAAAATCACAAGGGATTTTATTTAGGTCATACCTGAATGGTCTAGTGGTTTTCCTTACTTTCTTCAGTTTAAGTCTGAATTTGGCAATAAGGAGTTCATCATTTGAGCTGCAGTCAGCTCCCAGTCTTGTTTTTCCTGACTGTATAGAGCTTCTCCATCTTTGGCTGCAAAGAATATAATCAATCTGATCTGTATTGACCATCTGGTGATGTCCACATGTAGAGTCTTCTCTTGTGTTGTTGGAAGAGGGTGTTTGCTATGACCAGTGCATTCTCTTGGCAAAGCTCTGTTAGCCTTTGCCCTGCTTCATTTTGTACTCAAAGGCCAAATTTTCCTGTTACTCCAGATATCTCTTGACTTCCCTCTTTTGCATTCCAATCCCCTATGATGAAAAGGACATCTTTTTTTGGAGTTAGTTCTAGAAGTTCTTGTAGGTCGTCATAGAACTGTTGAACTTCCACTTCTTCAGCATTAGTGGTTGGGGCAAAGACTTAGATTACTGTTATATTGAATGATTTGCCTTGGAAATGAGCAGAGATCATTCTGTCATTTTTGAGATTGCACCCAAGTACTGCATTTCAGATTCTTTTGTTGGCTATGAGGGCTACTCCATTTCTTCTGAGGAGTTCTTGCCCACAGTAGTAGATACAATGGTCATCTGAATTAAATTCACCCATTCTATTCCATTTTAGTTCACTGATTCCTAAAATGTCGATGTTCACTCCTGCCATCTCCTGTTTGATCACTTCCAATTTGCCTTGATTCATGGACCTGACATTCCAGGTTCCTATGCAGTATTGCTCTTTACAGTATCAGACTTTACTTCCATCACCAGTCACATCCACAACTGGGCATTGTTTTCACTTTGGCTCCATCTCTTCATTCTTTCTGGAGTTATTTCTCCACTCTTCTCCAGTAGTATATTGGGCACCTACCAACATGGGGAGTTCATCTTTCATTGTCATATCTTTTTGCCTTTTTATACTGTTCATGGGGTTCGCAAGGCATGGATATTTAGGTGGTTTGCCATTCCCCTCTCCAGTGGTACTTTTAAACAGATGCTCTCTAATCTGGGGCCACTAATTAGGATCCCAGATCATTCTTTTTCAAGGGGTGGGAGGCAAGGAATAGAGCCTTTCTTTGGAATGCCAGCACACTAAGAAGATCGTGGACTTGTGTCCAAAGAACCATCTTACCTGGTTTTGGAAAGCCCAGATCATCCTACTAGTGATTTTTAATTGAAATAGGATATTTCTTTGGGAATGAGCAATGAGTGGGCTTTAGAATTCAACCCTAGTATGCGCAGAAATTACCATAACCCTTTGATTGTGTTGCAATAGTCATATGAGAATTCCATGGCTTCTAACATCCCTGGGAAACTGTTGTGTGTGTGTGTTCAGGCATGTCCAACTCTTTGACAGTCCATGGACTATAGCCTACCAGGCTCCTCTTGCCCGTGGAAGTTTTCAGGCAAAGATATTGGAATGGTTTGCCATTTTCCTTCTCTAGAGATCTTCCCAACCCAATGATCGAAACTGCACCTGTGTCTCTTGCGTCTACTGCATTGGCAGGTGGATTATTTACCACTAGTGCTACCTGGGAAGCCTGTTGCAGCACCTGGGAAACTGCTGGTTTATTGCTATAAGTAAGTAACTCACTCAGTTGTTCACTTGCATCAGACTCTTTTGCCACCCCATGGACTGTATCCCGCCAGGTTCCTCTGTCTGTGGGATTCTCCAGGCAAGAATACTTGAGTGGGTAGCTATTTCCTTCTCCATGGGACCTTCCCAACACAGGGATTGAACCTGTGTCTCCTGCATTGCAGGCAGATTTTTTTACCGTGTGAGCCACCAGGAAATCCCAACTAACCCCTATTGGAACCAATCTTAAAATATGTGTTTGAATATTCACCTTAGCTGTGTTTGAAAGCTTCAGATCTTTTTTAAGAACATACAATATCTCTTTTTGAACAAAACCTTCTAATCTGTTGTGTCAATGTGATGTGCTCAGAAATAGGATGCTCCAGATGGCAGCACTCTTTGGAACATGATGGTTGACACAGGTGACATTGTAAGAGTCAAGATTTTGAAAGGGGGCCTTTGGAAATCTCCCAGATGAGATAGCTCACTGGGAACCTACCATATGGAATTTATGAGCCTCTGTCCTACACAGATGTTTTCCAGCTGGGAAAGCTGTGACAAGGAAATGCACCCAAATGCTCCTAATGGACAGATATCTGCACACACACTCACTCACTCCTACAGACACAGAGCTTTTGAAGAATTGAAAATATTTGGATTGCTTAAAAACATCCATTGCTTAAAATTAAAATTTCCATCATCAGTCACCACTGGTTCATCTTTTATTTGAAATACTAGGAAAGTTGGAGATAATTTTGTATTTAATGCTGTTAATTTATTTTTAAATTTTTATTGGAGTATAATTGTTTTACAATGTTGTTAATTTCAGGTGTACATCAGAGTGATTCAGTTATATATATTCATTCTTTTTCAGATTCTTTACCCATATAGGTTAGTGCAGAATACTGAATAGAGTTCCCTGTGCTATGTTTACCATAGATTCTTGTTGATTAAGTATTTTATATATAGGTGTCCATGTATGTTAATTCCAAGCTCCTAATTTAGTTGATGAGCAGACATAAGGAAAACTCTACTTCTTGTCAGCATCAAATCCCCCATCATCTGTGAGAGTCTTTGAGACTAATGAATTAATTTCAATTGCAACCAAGTCAGTGGGTTTGCCAGATGACTCAATGGTAAAGAATTCACCTGCCCATGCAGGAGACGCGGGTTCCATCCTCAGGTTGGGAAGATACAGTGGAGGAAGCCATGGCAACCCACTCCAGTATTCTTGCCTGGAAAATTCCATGGATAGAGTAACCTGGTGGGCTACATTCCATGGTGTCGCAAGGAGTCAGACATGATTGAGCTCGCACACAACTGGTCAACATCATCCTTGAAGTTGTTTAGATAGTAGCTTCTCTTTGCACAATATCTTAAGAATACCAGTAAGGTAGCCTCTAACTTCTGGAGCTTTCGACATTTAGCCACCAGAGGCTGCTCTGAGATCATTATCCTCCTTGCTCTCTTGGTCCAATCCCAATGGGGAGACTTGTAAATACAGGCTTGGCTTCTATTGTTCTGAATTGTCCTCACTCAGCACAATTTCCTGGTGGTCAGTTGTTGGTGTAGGTGATTACTGACAGTAAAGAAGAGACACTAAGAAAGACAAAAACTCTGCGTTACTGTTTCACCTTTCTATTTTTAAACTCTTTTTTATATATTCAGAAAATCTTGTTCTTTTTCAAGTGAAAGAGAACTGGGCAAGGCTTTCCTACTGACTTCTGCTAATTTTTCATCATTTTCCCCTGTTACCATCTTTTCAAAGTAGGTTTCTGAAGATTTTTTTTTTAAACTTTATTCCACAATACTTACATCCATGTGGTTTAAATTCTTCTACATTTTACCAGCATTTTATAGTGGCTTTCATGCTGTTCCATCTGTTTTATTTTTTAAATCTTTGTCTTTCTCCTTTAAGTCATTTTCTTTAACAGAACAAACCAAAAATTAAACATAGGTGTATCTGTCATTTAGTAAGACAATTAAAAATGGTTTTGGTGCCTGTAACGTATTTTGTCTGTAATCTCAGACAACTGAGCACTGATTTCAATTGTTAATTGAAGAATGACACTAGTTTCTTCATGTAAAATTGCTTTAAGTCTTCTTAAGGGTGTCCACTCTCACCACTACTATTCAACATAGCTTTGGAAGTGTTGGCCACAGCAATCAGAGCAGAAAAAGAAATAAAAGGAATCCAGATAGGAAAAGAAGAAGTAAAACTCTCACTGTTTGCAGACGACATGATCCTCTATATAGAAAACCCTAAAGACTCTACCAGAAAATTACTACAGCTAATCAATGAATACAGTGATGTTGCAGGATATAAAATTAACACACAGAAATCCCTTGCATTCCTATTGCCAACAATGAGAAAACAGAAAGAGACATTAAGGAAACAATTCCATTCACCATTGCAACAAAAACAATAAAATACTTAGGAGTATATCTACCTAAAGAAACAAAAGACCTATACATAGAAAACTATAAAACACTAATGAAAGAAATCAAAGAGGACACAAATAGATGGAGAAATATACTGTGTTCATAGGTTGGAAGAATCAAAATTGTGAAAATGAGTATACTACCCAAAGCAATCTATAGATTCAATGCAATCCCTATCAAGCTACCAACAGTATTTTTCACAAAACTAGAACAAATAATTTCACAGTGTGTATGGAAATACAAAAAACCTCGAATAGGCAAAGCAATCTTGAGAAAGAAGAATGGAACTGGAGGAATCAACCTACCTGACTTTGGGCTCTTCTACAAAGCCACAGTCATCAAGATAGTATGGTACTGGCACAAAGACAGAAATATAGATCAATGGAACAAAATAGGAAGTCCAGAGATAAATCCACATACCTACGGACATCTTATCTTCGACAAAGAAGGCAAGACTATACAATGGAAAAAAGACAACCTCTTTAACAAGTGGTGCTGGGAAAACTGGTCAATCACTTGTAAAAGAATGAAACTAGAACACTTTCTAACACCATACACAAAAATAACCTCAAAATGGATTAAAGATCTAAATGTAAGACCAGAAACCATAAAACTCCTAGAGGAGAACATAGGCAAAACACTCTCTGACATAAATCACAGCAGGATCCTTTATGACCCACCTCCCAGAATATTGGAAATAAAAGCAAAAATAAACAAATGGGACCTAATGAAACTTAAAAGCTTCTGCACAACAAAGGAAACTATAAGCAAGGTGAAAAGATAGCCTTCAGAATGGGAGAAAATAATAGCAAACGAAGCAACAGACAAAGGATTAATCTCAAAAATATACAAGCAACTCTTGCAGCTCAATTCCAGAAAAATAAATGATCCAATCAAAAAATGGGCCAAAGAACTAAACAGACATTTCTCCAAAGAAGACATACAGATGGCGAACAAACACATGAAAAGATGCTCCACATCACTCATTATCAGAGAAATGCAAATCAAAACCACAATGAGGTACCATTACACACCAGTCAGGATGGCTGCTATCCAAAAGTCTACAAGCAATAAATGCTGGAGAGGGTGTGGAGAGAAGGGAACCCTCTTACACTGTTGGTGGGAATGCAAACTAGTACAGCCACTATGGAGAACAGTGTGGAGATTCCTTAAAAAACTGGAAATAGAACTGCCATATGACCCAGCAATCCCACTCCTGGGCATACACACTGAGGAAACCAGATCTGAAAGAGACACATGTACCCCAATGTTCATCGCAGCACTGTTTATAATAGCCAGGACATGGAAGCAACCTAGATGCCCATCAGCAGATGAATGGATAAGAAAACTGTGTTACATGTACACAATGGAATATTACTCAGCCATTAAAAAGAATTCATTTGAATCAGTTCTAATGAGATGGATGAAATTGGAGCCCATTATACAGAGTGAAGTAAGCCAGAAAAATAAACACCAATACAGTATACTAACACATATATATGTACTTTAGAAAGATGGTAACAATAACCCTGTATGCAAAACAGAAAAAGAGACACAGATGTACAGAACAGGCTTTTGGACTCTGTGGGAGAAGGCGAGGGTGGAATGTTCTGAGAGAATAGCATTGAAACAAGTATACCATTAAGGCTGAAACAGATCACTAGCCCAGGTTGGATGCATGAGACAGGTGCTTGTGGCTGGTGCACTGGGAAGACCCAGAGGGATCGGATGGGGAGGGGGGCGGGAGGGGGCATTGGGATGGGGAACACATGAGGATCCATGGCTGATTCATGTCAATGTATGGCAAGAACCACTACAATATTGTAAAGTAATTAGCCTCCAACTAATGAAAATTAATTGCAATCTTATTTCTAAACCAAAAATCTAAAGCTTTTCCAGGAAACCTGATGCCTCAGGCATATAATATACTTTACCAGTGCATAAAAAAAAATAATGAAAATTAATTAAAAAAAAGAAAAGGAAAAAAAAAAGTCTTCTTGAGGAAAGGCCCAATTGTGGTAGACAACCATCAGCCCATGGAAAGCAACTGGTTTTATGTTATCTTTACTTGTCACCATAATTAGTACACTCCCATGAGAATAAGTTACTACTCAAAGATGTAAGGTTTTACAGCCATGACAAATATCAAATTAATAGTTCTGTGGCAGGCAAAGTCATCAGTACATAGATGATCTGGACAATTTCAACAGCACAGTTCTTTAATACTAGACACTCTTGGGGGTGGCCACAAAATTCTATGTCTGATTGAAAATGGTGTCATTTAAGTATGTGTCTTCTCACATTTAAGTATGTGCTTCACTTTCTATAGATTACAGAGAACTTACTACATTGAAGGAAAATGAATACAGATTTTATCAATTTCTATTTTTAGTAACATATGAAAGTTTCAAGATTTCTATTCTTGCAGTACCAGGTGACATTCCTGAATGTTTGGTGCCATTAAATATTCATAAAAATGTTTGCTATTTCCCTTCTACTGTAATCATAATGGTAGAGATCCTTAATTAATAAATTCATGACTAACAATGGATACATAGTTACTTATATTTTCAGGTAGAATAATGACAGCCACCATATGTAAACTGGGGCCAATTTCACTAAATGTTTGTCATCTTGTCTCAACTCTGGAGAGAACCAAAAGTCTTTTGCCCATGAGTAGAGCCTTATTAAACCATTATGATTTAATGTGGCATGTTTTTCTCTCAATTTGCGTGCCTGACAGTCGACTTCCTAAATGTCACATTCAGGCTGAACCGCAGAAGAAAAAGAGACCCAGTGAAGTAGCATTAGGTCAGCTTTGTGGGTTGCATTAGCAGCCTGTCTGAACAAAGACGAGGGACTTAGCCACAGAAAACCATCACGTGGCCCTGGGCCTTGGGCGCCTTGCAAATGCATTGCATGACTCATTACTAAACATGCAGAGAACAGGCAAATTCCAGGCAAGTGAAACATCCACTGATTCAGCGGCAGTTAGGTGGGTCGTGTGATATTTGTCTTCTTGGCTTTTCCTTTATGAACTCCCACGCCATCTTTCAATCCCTCTTGAAAACCACATGTCAAAGGCACAGAGCAGTTAGCTGTATTAAGATAAAATTGTGAGCATTAAAGACAGGCACTTAAATTAGTATAACCCTAAGGCCAGGTAGACTTCACTAAATTGCACAGGCTTTAAAATACCAGCACTCAATTAGAAAAAAAAAATGTATCCATAGCAACCTCTTTGTCAAGGGAATAGTTACCTGAAAGGATACACATCTTTTCAGAGAAACAGGGAGAAATAAAACCATATTCATTAACTGTGGATGATATTATATGGATCTAAATTTAATTATGGGCATGATTCAGGAGAAGGGGCTTTTAAGAAAGTTATACAAAGTAGGTGCTTATTTCTAGTAGAATGTGTTTTCATGCCTTCTTTATCACCAAAACATTCTTACATATGGGATTATTTAATTAAAATGCCATGAAAGATCTTTAGGTTTCAGATATTTAAGAACAAATGGCAGTGCTACTCTTCTTCCTGGCCATAGCATGCCTACCATTTCTAGAAAGACCTTTCATTGAGCATTCACAGTGGATATTTGCCTGAGGTTTCTGCTGCATCTGGATCTTTGGTGGTCATTTCACGAGTATTTGTGGAGAGGACACAAGATCATGTAAAAGTCCACAATTTTTCTGTTGTGAGGTGACCTGACTTAAGCCATCCTGTTTCCAAAAGGCTCTCTCTCATGAAGTAGCCTTTTATCGGGTCACGTTGTATGACATTGGTTGCACAGAGAAGCCAATGGGCCTTTTGATTATCTCTGATGACAAAGTGAGATAAGGAAAAGGGGTGCTGTAGAAAAGAGAGCCTGAGAATTTCACCTTCTCCTGTCTCCTTGGGGAAGGAGGGTCAGGAAGGAAAAAGTTTCTGTGTTCTCTTAGGTTAATTCATTGGGGCCTGTGAATTAAACTAATGAAAGCCAGATTAACAGGATAAATGACACCCGGTGTTAACAGTATTTATGTGCACTGGAATTCATCGCAAAGGAGTAAAACTCAAAGACGGAGCAGACTTGAGGGCTTATGTACTCTTATCACAAGGAAAAGAGGATATGGACTCAAGGAACAGTAAAACATAAGGAAGTGGCTGAGAGAGATATATATATAGAGGAACTCATAGAAGATAAGGGCTGTTTTAGTACAGTCTGTTTATGCAAGCTCATCTTGGTGTTGACACCCTGTTTTCCATGATACGAGTCAGGATTGGAGAGGGGGTGGGTAGAGACCTTACTCAAAGGGAACTTTATGCCCTGATGTTAGACAGATACGAGGGGGGCAGAGAATTCTGCTTATATCTGTTGGTTCTCAATTGCCTTTAGCTCAAAATAATTCTGATAGTAAAGTGGTATATTTGGTGGTGGCCTATTTTGATCTGCTTCAGAAGGTAAACACATCAAGCTTGGAGCCTGCAATAGCCAGTGTCATTCAGGGCTGGCTTCATAAGCAGCAAGACAATTATGAAAGGCCCAAGCTTGGTTTAATGATCTGTGGCTGCCTTCCAGGAAAACTTTGTTTATGGACCCTGAATATGGGTTTCCTATGCTTTTCAGCTGACAGGAAATAGAATTCTTTTGATTTTCGTTTCAACCATTTGAAAATATAGAAAGTCATACTCAACCATTGGACCATCCAATGGTTGGGCCTTGGGCAACTGTGGCCTGAGAGCAGGAGTTTGGAGAGGATGCTGATGTAGAGAAAGTGAAAGTCGCTCAGTTGTGTCCGACTCTTTGTGATCCCATGGACTATACAGTCCATGGAATTCTCCAGGCCAGAATACTGGAGTGGGAAGCCTTTCTCTTTATCAGAGCATCTTCCCAACCCAGGGATCGAACCCAGGTCTCATGCATTGCAGGGAGATTCCTTACCAGCTGAGCCACAAGGGAAGTCCAAGAATACTGGAGTGGGTAGCTTATCCCTTCTCCAGTGGATCTTCCCAACCCCGGAATCAAATCGGGTCTCCTGCATTGCAGGCAGATTCTTTACCACTGAGCTATGAGGGAAGCCCTTGACCTAGAAAAGTGGTTTCCAAACCAGCAGCATCAGCAGCACATGGGAACAAGTCAGAAATGCAAATTTCCAGGCCCCACCTCAGACTTGCTGAAACTCTGAGGTGGGGCTGGGTAATTGTGCTTTATTAATAACAATCCCTCAAAGGAATTCTAATGCCTATTTGAATTTGAGAACCTCTGATCTAGACCTCTGGTTCCCCACTGCTCAGTCTAATTCCCTCAGGGAGCTTTGGAACCATCTCCCTGCCCAAACCCAGCCCAGATAAATTAAATCAGAGTCTCTGCAAGTGAGACCCAGTCACCAATATCTTTTATTTTTTTAGTGAAGTATAGTTGATTTACAATTTTGTGTTAATCACTGCTGTACGGCAAAGTGATTCAATTATATATATGCATATATATATATATGCATATATATATATGTATGTATGCATATACATATACATTCTTTGTTTATATTTTCCATTATGGTTTATCATTGTTGTTGTTGTTCAGCCACTGAGTCATGTTTGACTCTTTGTGACCCCATGGACTATAACATACCAGGTGTCCCCTTCCTTCACCATCTCCTGGAGTTTGCTCAAACTCATGTTCATTGAGTCAGTAATATCATCCAACCATCTCATCCTCTACTGTCCTATTCTCCTCCTGCCCTCAGTCTTTCCTAGCATCAGGTCTTTTCCAATGGGTTGACTCTTTGGAGGTGGCCAAAGTATTGGAGCTTCAGCTTCAGCATCAGTCCTCCCAATAAATATTCAGGATTGATTTTCTTTAGGATTGACTGGTTTGATCTCCTTGCTGTCTGAGGGACTCTCGAGGGTCTTCTCCAGCACCACAATTAGGAAGCATCAATTCTTTGGCATTCAGCCTTCATTATGGTTTATCATAGGATATTGAATATAGTTCCTTGTGCTATAGAGTAGGTCCTTGGTGTTTATCCATCCAATATATGAAACATCTGCTAACCTCAGCCTCCCAGTCCATCCCTCTCCCAACCCCCTCCAACTTGGCAAAACACCAGTCTGTTTTCTATACCTATAATTCTGTTTCTGTTCCATAGCTAAGTTCTTTTGTGTCATATTTTAGACTCTACATATAAGACGTATCATATGGTATTTGTGTGTTCATAGCAGCACTATTCACAATGGCCAAGACATGGAAAGAAGCTAAATGTTCATCAACAGATGAATGAATGAAAAAGAGGTGATACATATATACAGTGAAATATTACTCAGCCATAAAAAGGAATGAAATAATGCTATTTGCAGCAACATGGATGCAAATAGAGATTATCTTACTATGTGAAGTCAGTCAGAAAGAGAAAGACAAATACCATATAACTTATATGCAAAATCTAAAATAAGGCACAAATGAATTTATTCACAAAACAAAATCACAGTGTGATTTCCATGGGCAGATAAAGTGATTCATGCTTTCATTGTTGAATTAAGGACACTGAAGTTCAGAGAGTTTGACTTGCCCGAGATGCACAAGAAACAGGCATGGTGTAGTCCACTTACACTTTTTTTAGATACATGAGCATTAAAATAGTATGTTTGGTAATGCCAGCAGCTTCAGGGATCCTGTTGTCTTTTATTAGTTGCACAGATTAATTTAAAAACACATCTGGAAACATGCCATCAATAAAATGAGAACTGGTTTTAGAAACTATAATTGGAAGAAATAAGGTGCAGAGGCATAGGGCAGGCCCACGTGCAAGCACTTTGGGGCAGAGGCCAGACCTCCGAGATTCTGAGAGTGGACAAGCTCTGAGAACTTCTGTAGGTCATTGCCTACCCTGGAGCTACTTGTTAGTGTTTCTGAGCCATTGTTTCCTAGTCCATATCTAGAATGCACAAGTAAGTTACAGCCTTGAATGTCATTAATGATAGTGAGAAACCAACATTTGCACACTTGTGATGAGTTTCTTTTGTTTTTACTTTTAAGGATTCCTTTGCCTTGGATGTTTTTAAAGGCAACTTTTTATTAAATTGAAGTATGGTTGATTTACAATGCTCTGTTAAGTTTAGGTATACAGCAAAGTAATTCAGATTTATTTTTTTCAGATTATTTTCCATTATAGGTTATTACAAGATACTGAATTCCCTGTATTATATAGTAAATCCTTGTTGCTTATCTATTTTATATGTAGAGTGTGTATCTGTTAATTCCATAGTCCTAACTTATACCTCCCTTCTCTTTCCCCTTAGGTAACCATAAGTTTGTTTTCTATGTCTGTGAGTCTCCTGTTTTGTGTAAAGGTTCGTCTTATTTTTTAGATTCCACATATAAGTCATATGGTATAGTATTTGTCTCTGTCTGGCTTAATATAATAATCTCTGGAGAAAGAAATGGCAACCCATTCCAGTATTCTTGCCTGGGAAATCACATGGACAGAGAACCCTGGAAGGCTACAGTCCATGGGGGTCTCAAGAGTTGGACACGACTTAGCGACTAAACCGCCACCAGTTTATCTACTAAAAAAAATAATAATTTCTTGGTCTATCCATGTTGCTCCATATGGCATTGTTTCATTATTTTTTATGGCTGAGTAACATTCCATTGTATACAGGTACCACATCTTCTTTATCTATGTTGGGGGGAATTATATTGCTCCCATGTCTTAGCTATGGTAAATAGTGCCAGTATGAACATTGGGGTACATGTTATCTTTCCAATTAGAGTTTTCATCTTTTCTGGATATATGCCCAGGGGTGGGATTGCTGGATCATATTGTAGCTCTATTTTTACTTTTTTTTTTTTTAAAGAAACTTCTATTCTGTTTTCCATAGTGGCTACGCTAATTTATATTCCCACCAACAGTGTCAGAGTGTTCTAAAGGGAATTTTCAACTGATACATCCTTTGTTCTGATTTTCTCAGCAAAGGCTTCAGCATACCTGCACATTCCACAGAAGAAAGAACACAGGCTGTGTACCCAAATTAGGGATGGAGAAAGTGAGGCACGGTAGAAACCGTCATGTGATGTTTATAAGTGGAGTTGCACAAATGACCATTCAGTGTTTTCATTGTTTCAGTAGTCATGTCATCATAATACAAGACATGATTTGTTGGTGTTTATTACGTGCTGCATCTCATAGTTCTGTGATTAAGAGCATGTTCTCAGGGGCTAGTCAGCCTGAGTGCATCAACAAGGATCTGTGCCTTCTTAGCTTTGTGACCTTGGCAAGACACTTCACCTCTCTGTGCCTCTGTTCTCTCTCAGAAAGTGGGGATAGTAACATGAGTGTCTATTTTCCTAGGGGCAAAGGAGAATTCAGCAGGCTCACAAGTACTTGGCATCTAGTGAGTACTTAGTAAAAGTTAAATAACATTAACTGTAAACAAATCACTTCATTCAAACACAACAACTTTGAGGGAGAATAAGCAGATGGGCCATATTCACAGTTATTAAGTGTCAGAGTTGATATTTGGACTGAGGCTGTTTCCAGCATCACTGCTCCTAGCCAGTGTGCTATACTGTGTTGAATGGGATTAATAAGCCAAGTATTTATGGGCAGTGGTTTTTTCCATGTGTAGCATAAGCTTTTTGGCTTCGTTCACATACCCCTGGACCTTCTTTCTTTCTGGACAATGGATCTTACACTGCCTCCAGACTTCCCCTTCCCATAGGAGACTGAGGCAGTGGGGTGGCCCCTTCTCCCCACAGCTTCCCGTGACAGCCTTCTGTCATCTCAGTCAATGGTGACTTCATTTTTCTAGTTGTGTCAGCAAAGAAGTTGGAAGTCATCCTAGTCTCCTCTGTTTATCTGACACATTCACTCTGCAAATCACATTGGCTCAACCTTCACAATCACCATCAAGAATCTAGCCAGGTGATCCCCCCTCCGCTGCCACACCCATCAAGTTCACCACCATCGCTCACCTGGTTGACCACAAGAGCATGCTCAAGGACTTTGCTTCTGCCGACAGGCTGCTGTCCTCCCATTAGTCACACTGAATGCTACAAAGTCAGTGGGCTATCGTTACTTCTTGGCTCCAAACCGTCCAAGCCTCCCCATTTTTTCTCCAAAAGAAACCCACAGCTCTTCCCATGATCTGCTAGACCCAAAATGACCCCAAAACACTGTCCCCCAACACACATACACATACTCACTCAGACACATTCCTAAAGCCCTAGTTTCTACTGTAGTGGGAAGCGGGACCCCTTCCAGACCCTCTTGTCTAACACTCAGAAACAAATTGTCTGAGGAGACACATGTGCTGACAAAGAAAGCGACATTACTGGGAAGGGGAGCCCAGGTGGAGAGCAGCAGGATAAGGGAAACCAGGAGGACTGCTCTGTCACATGGTTCAAAGTCTCAGATTTTATGGTGATGGGGCCAGTTTCTGGCTGTCTCTGGACAATCATTCTGACTCGGGTTCCTTCCTGGTGGTGCGCACATTGCTCAGGCAAGATGGTAGGACACATGGCTCTCCTTTTGACCTTTCCTGAACTCTTCGGTTGGTGGTGGCTTATTAGTTCTGTGTTCCTTACCAGGACCTCCTGTTGTAAAATAACTCACACGAATGGTTACTATGGTACCTGGGCAGGCTGGACAATTTCAGTCCATGTTTCCCATAACACTACTGCTGTCACCCTTACTCACTCCAGCCACCACAGGCTCCTTGGCTTCACTTTGCCCTGGCCTCAGAGCTTCTGCAATTACTGTTCCCTCTGCCTGGATAACTCTGCCCCATCCACAGTCATAGCTGAAAGTACGTCTTCCTCTCACTTCCTTAGAACACTTCTCAAATGTCACCCTGTAATATATCAACTTTCCTACACCACCCAACCAGCACTCCCTATCCGCCTTTCCCCATCACCATCAGAGCCACTTTACATTTATTTGTTGATTGATCTCTGTATCCCTCCACTAGAAGGTATGCTCATGAGGGCAGCCTTCAGCCTGTCTGCACCTTTCTGCCTGCCCGTCCACCACCTGGAACAATGTCTGACACAGAGTAGGCAGTCAATAAATACTTAAGTGGGTGTTTGGCCGTTTGAGCATAAGAAAGGTGTACCAGTGCATGTTTGTTACCATAAGGTGGACGTGTGCCAACCTCAGCCTCTTTTTCTTATGGGATGTCCTTGTCTTTACACTTGAGAATTCTGGATGCCCTGAGAGTAATAAAAATCAATTCATAGAGTGCTACAGATACTATATGTTGCTAATGAAATCAAAGGTTATAGCATTAAAGTACAGATTAACTTTGAATAAGAAAAAAAAATGCTTCGTGGACTGCATTCCTAACTATGGAAATGAATCACAGGAATGTAATCCATTGAGAAAGCCATTGGGGAATTCTGAATAGAGAAAGAAAACCTCATTCACAGTTCTAAATAAATAGCCATAAAATCGACCTACATCCTGCCCTTCATAGCAACATCTTTTTCCATGAGAGATCTCCCACCAGTGGACATATATGTGGGTTTTCCCCCAACTTCAAATGTTCAGATGAATACTGTCTAAATTTAGAGAACCATTGAAGGTAAATACAAATCAGGGAAGTGCTTCCTCCATTTGTTTTCAAATGTGATGGTAAACTCCTAGCTTATCCTGAAGGCAGTATGACGGGTGGATCTGGACCAGGGTGGCAGCATTGTGCCAGGAAGAGCACAGGTTTCGGCATCAGAGAGGTGAGTTCCAAATTCCCATATGCAGACTGCAAACTGGTTTCATCTTCAAGAGGGTCTGATGCATCACTGGTCCATGACAGATGGGGGATACTTCCATTTCCTCCCTTTTCCCTCAGCATAAATACTCATGACATAGCTTGTATCCACTTTTTAATTTAAGATTTAAAGACCTCTTGAGTGCTAAATCACTTCAGTCATGTCCGACTCTTTGCGACTCCATAGACCATAGCCCACCAGGCTCCTCTGTCCATGGGATTCTCCCCCAGGCAAGAATGCTGGAGTGGATTGCCATGCCCTCCTCCAGGGGATCTTCCTGACCCAGGAATCGAACCTGTGTCTCTTATGTCTTCTGAATTGGCCACTAGTGCCACCTGGGGAAGGATGTAAGAACTTGTAGTGTGTGGTCTATCAGTTGGTTTTAAATTCCTTTAATCAGGTTAGATTAATTTGCCAAGTTGAAGAGAAGTGTCACCAGTTGGTTGGTTTCTAAAAGATGCCCATAACAAAATGATCTTTTCCCCTCACAGAGACAGTTTAGGAGAAACATCAGTAAGTCTTTTTGATACAACATAGATAATACTACAAACAGGAGTATAGCTATCTTGTTCATTGTATGATATTATTTAAGTCACTCCCATTAAAATGATTTCAAATAACAACACTATAACTACAAAATAAGCAATAAAGGAGAAATATGATGAAGCCCCATTTGAATGCAGTTTCTTGAACATTTAGAGCTCTTTAATAAATATGGAGAAAGCTAAGGCACTGATAGTCAATTTTTTTTTCTTGCTACAACTCAGTGTTTATCTTGCATCAGGAGACGAGTATAGGGAAGGCTATCTCAGTATGTGTGACTTTTCATAAGTAGTTTCCAGCAGAGGAAAACCTCATGATAAGCTGTCTAGTTATAAAGAAATAAGGGCAAATATTATTTCCTTGGCTATTAAAATAGAGTAAAAAGATACCCCCATCTGTGTCTAGCAAAGGAAAGAGATATGTAAACCATGATTCTTAAGTAGTTTTCATCTTTACTATCATCTTAAAGCCATCTTAAAGCCAGTATTGATATTATATGTGAAGTGGGAGAGGACTTTCATCAATCAGAAAACAATACAGCAATTTTAGCCATCTTTCTGTGCGTCTGAGAAGTGCCAATCTAAAGGATAATGCATTGTCTTTGTACGAGCAGCAAGGAGCGCAAATCCTACTCAAAGCTTCTTTTGATTAAAATTTCTATTCGCCTTCTCTCCATGTGATTATCGATGAACCAGCCTTATTTGTCTGCTTCTAACATATGCAAACTGAGCTGTGATTCACAAACTTAATTTTTTTAAAATCTCTAAGGTTAATTTAAAAATCAGCCTCTGGCATTAAGATGTTAAAGGTTTGAGAGACTAATCCTTTTCATATATGAGACAAGTAAGAAATCATTTTCATGTATAAGAAAAGTAGCAGATAAAAGAATAAGGAATAAAATGGTAATAATAGGAAGAACAGTAACCAGATATTCCTAGCCATACTTAAGCCCACAAAAAAATAGGATTTAAATCAAGAGTGATGCCAATTAGGAGTTAGAAAAAAATAGGGGTTTTAATTAGCTTAATGAATTATTGAGGCATCTGAGTTGTAGAATCTTCATTCCTGGAGCTCAAGAGGAATGTTAGTTGAAAACAGTTTGGATTAGGGCTAATATATATGATTCTTGCTACACGTGGCAAATCAATCATAAACTCTGAGCACATTAAATCTGTGGTGGGAGAAAGAGGAAATGGCAATCAGATCTTATGCACATCATTTGATGACATTGCACTTGGGGTTCAGAATTGGCCAGAGGGTGTGTAACTTCTCTAAAGCTTTACTCTGACTCTGGTCAACTATGGGCTAGATAATCATAAAATATTGCTAGTTTACAGGAAGTGAATTTGAGGACAAGAAATTGAGTTAATAACCAGTGAGTATCTTTTTGTTTATTTTTAAATAGTTTTAATTTTTATTAAAGTAAGACATGTTCAAAGTATAAATATATTAAAGACTTTAAATGAAAAACAGCAAGTCCTACCCCGTCCCACTCCTTTCTAGAAGTAATCACTTTCAATTTGTAAATTTCCTTGGTATGTACTTTCATATTTTCCATTGTGTGCTTTACTATTTCTTGGTTTATGAATTTTAGACATTAACATCCTACATACATCAAAAATGAATTACCTCTCTTATATATCCCCACCCCAATACCTCCTAATATAATCATTTCGGTTAGGAATTTGTATTCATTTAGTGACACAAATTCCAAAACATTGGCTCAAACAAATTCGCAGTTTATTTTTCTCACAGAATATGAAGTTCAGGGCTCATTAGAAGACTCCAAGATGGAATCAGCAATCCAAGATCCTTCTATCTTTCCTGTTTTCCAGGTTTCTCATCTATTGCATCCTCATGTTTACAGAATGGTCCCCCTATGTCAAACATTGCAGTCCTATTCCTGGTGAGGAAGTCTTGGAAGGGCAAAGGGCATACAGTGTGTGTTTCCTTTAAGGAATTTTCCCAGATGTCTTACATGCCGCTTCTACTAAAATTCTATAGGCCCTAAAAGTTTCACATGACCACTCATACCTGCAAGTGAGACTGGGAAATGTTCTTCAGCTGAACACATTTCTGGCCCCAAATACATTGAAGTTCTGTTGGAAAGAAACAAGGAGAAGATGAATATTGGATTGATTACCAGTAGTCCCTGCCACGTGTAATGCTGTGCTTCCTTTTTTGTGCATTCTTATGCTTATCTTAGAGTTAATAATGGCCTCACTTTTGGCTTAGATTTATAGATACCTGTTGATCTTCAACATGATCTATCAGTGTCATTTTTTTCCCTGGTAACCTACCGTCTATGGGGTCGCACAGAGTCAGACACGACTGACGTGACTTAGCAGCAGCAGCAGCAGCAACCTACCTCCAATAATCTTCCATCCTCCTAGTACACTTTATTTACTTATCTATTTTTAAATGTTTGTTTTCTTTGGCTCCACCAGATCTTCCCAGGTGGTTCAGTAGTAAAGAATCTGCCTTCCAGGTTTGATCCCTGGACTGGGAATATTCCCTGGAGGAAGAAATGGCTACCCACTCCAGTATTCTTGCCTGGAGAATCCCATAAACAGAGGAGCTTGGTGAGCTACAGCCCATGGGGTCATAAAGAGTAGGACACAACTTAGCAACTAACCACACACACACACACACACACACACACACACACACACACACACACTCCAGTCTTAGTTGCAGCACTCAGGATCTTCATCTTCATTGTGGCATGCAGGATCTTTACTTGTAGCAAGTGAACTCTTAGCTGAAACATGTAAGATCTAGTTCCTTGACTAGAAATCAAACCTGGGCCCCCTGCATTGGGAGTGCTGAGTCTTAGACACGGGGCCACCGACCACCAGGGAAGTCCCCTCCTGGTCCAGTTTAGAGTTGGACTTTTCTAAGACTGCTACATCTATCCTCCTAGACTTTATTGTCTTTGTGTTGGTTTCTCTGTCCTCTGAGTCCCATTGTCATGTTTTTCTTGGTTATTTCCTTCTTTTTGTGAAAATGCATCTTTGAGTAGATTCCAATGAAAGAATACATGGGATGCAAAAATGTTGAGTCTTTGTATGAAAATAATTGCATTCTATCCTCATTGATGAATACTAGTATAACTTGGTATACAATCATCAGTTGCAAATCATTTTATTGCAGAATTTTATAGCTCCTACTTTCTAGTGTTGCAGTTGATACATGTATAATAAATGTATTAGCAAAATTTAATTATTTAGAAAGAAGAGGGCCTTCTATATTAGTGGTTTTATTTATTTTTTAATTAATTAATTTATTTTAACTGGAAGCTAATTACTTTACAATATTATAGTGGTTTTTGCCATACATTGACATGAAGCAGCCATGAATGTACATGTGTTCCCCATCCTGAAACCCCCTCCCACCTCCTTCCCCAACCCATCCCTCAGGGTCATCCCAGTGATCTGGCCCTGAGCACCCTGTTTCATGCATCAAACTTGGACTTTAAAATTATTATTATTATTACTATTATTAGCAGCAATTCTGAGAACATTTTTTATTGACTAATTGATCCTATGCTCTGTGCTAGTTGTTAGAAGGGATATACAACAGTCCCTTAGCTAGGCTATAGTACAGTTATTCAATGAAACGGATCTAGGTGTTGCTATGAAGGTATTTTGTAGACTTAGGTAACATGTATAATTGGTTGACTTTAAGTAAAGGAGATTATCTTTGATAGTGTTGCTGGGCTTCATCCAATCAGTTGAAGGCAATAAGAGCAAAACTGAGGTTTCCCCGAGGAAGAAGAAATTTTGCCTGAAAACTGTAAATTGATCTCCTGTCCATGTGCCCTATGAATGTCAGACTTACCAGTACTCACAATCATGTAAGGCTAGTCCTTGTAATACATTTTAATATATATGTTAAATATCCCATTGGTTCTGATTCGCTGGAGAACTCACTGATTAAGGCCTCAATGACCTCGGTAACTAGAAAAGGGGTTAATAAGACAAGTCAAAAATATGCTATTACAAATCATTTTTCTCTTACAAATTTAAATGTAAGATTTTAGTTTAAAAAAAGTAGATGATTTAGAAATTGAAGAATTACTCTTGAGAAGATATTATGATGTTGACATGAGGCAGTAAGTTCAGTTGGGAGTGTAGAGAATTTTTGACAGTGGGAGGATTAAACTAAAACCATTGCTAAATTCATACATAAATCTTTATCAGATCACTAAGAGGAAGATAATCAAGGATCAGTCATATTTAATCAACAAAAACTAAACAGTGTCAAAATAGTTCACCTCTAAAAGCATAGAATTATTAAATGGTAAGTTATACTTAAAATTTTAGGATAACATGGATTGCTTTAACTTGTTAATTTTCAAGTGATGAAATATCAGGTGGGAATGCAAACTAGTACAGCCACTATGGAGAACAGTGTGGAAATTTCTTAAAAAACTGGAAATAGAACTGCCATATGACCCAGCAATCCCACTCCTGGGCATACACACTGAGGAAACCAGATCTGAAAGAGACACATGTACCCCAATGTTCATCGCAGCACCGTATATAATAGCCAGGACATGGAAGCAACCTAGATGCCCATCAGCAGATGAATGGATAAGGAAGCTGTGGCACATATACACAATGGAATATTACTCAGCCATTAAAAAGAATACATTTGAATCAGTTCTAATGAGATGGATGAAACTGGAGCCCATTATACAGAGTGAAGTAAGCCAGAAAGATAAAGACCAATACAGTATACTAACACATATATATGGAATTTAGAAAGATGGTAACGATAACCCTATGTGCAGGATAGAAAAAGAGACACAGATGTATAGAACAGACTTTGGGACTCTGTGGAAGAAGGCGAAGGTGGGATGATCTGAAAGAATAGCATTGAAATATGTATATTATCAAGTGTGAAACAGATCGCCAGCCCAGGTTGGATGCATGAGACAAGTGCTCAGGGCTGGTGCAGTGAGAAGACCCAAAGGGATGGGATGGAGAGGGAGGTGGGAGGGGGGATCAGGATGGGGAACACATGTACACCCATGGCTGATTCATGTCATTGTATGGCAAAAACCACTACAATATTGTAAAGTAATTAGCCTCCAACTAATAAAAATAAATGAAAAAAAAAAAGAAAAGAAATATCAAAAGCTCAATTTATTTAAAACCTTGACTGGGGACTAGTCACCCCTGTCCTGTCTGAAAGTCTGCCCCTTTAAGATACATTCTCGTAAAAATTTCCTCGTGGTGTCTTATTCTGTTCAGTATCCACAGATTTCTCACTTTCTTTTCAGCCTGTCATCCAAAATCATGCTGTAAGCAATAGTTGCAAAAAACTTTCCAATATATGTTTTCATTTGTCTTAGTCCATTTGAACTGCTGTAAGAAAGTACCATAGAGTTGGTGGTTTGTAAACAACAGAAATATATTTCTCACAGTTCTAGAGGCGATGGGCTCCAAGTTCAACATTCTGACAGATTCTGGTGTCAAAGAAGCCTACTTCCTGCTCCAGATGGCCGTCTTCTGTGTCCTCACATGGTGGAAGGGGCAAGAGAGCTCTCTGGGACCTTTTTAATAAGGGCACAAATCCCATGTATGAGGACTTCTCTAAGGTTAGGATTTCAACGTGTGAATTTGTAGAGGGACACGAATATTCAGTCCATAATTTGCCCAACTGTCCTGAAAAACCCTGGGCTCAAAGATGTCATTTGGTTTACATGACACCTATCAGCCAGTTCTGTGGCCACATGCTTTGTCGCTCAGTCATGTCAAACTCTTTGCAACCCCATGGACTGTAGCCCACCAGGCTCCTCTGCCCATGGGATTCTCCAGGCAAGAGTACTGGAATGGGTTACCATTCCCTTCTCCAGGGGATCTTCCCAACCCAGATTATTGCAAGCAGATTATTTACCGTCTGAGCCACCAGAGAGGTCAACTCCAAGAATGGATTCCAAATCTTATTGGTAACCCATGCTTATGCTATGTCACGTTGCTCTTGTTAATCAAGTGACAGAAACTAACTTAATGAGTACTTGTACTCAGTGAGTAGCAACTTGTTTCTTTTTTATGACATCCTAGAAGAACTATAGGTGGCGTTTTCTTTTCTTTTTTTGTTTTAATTTATTTTTCTAAGTAGGGACTTGTGTCACTGTCCATGTAAATCACCTTCACTAATCACCTCAACTTTTCCATGGCTGCCATAAGTATACAACTGAATTTCTGGAACTTCTGAGGGAGAATAAAGTCTTTCCATAGGCCCTCAAGACTGTGCCCTTGCACCAGGTGGCTGATTTAGGAAACTTCAGCTTGGTTTTCATTGACTTTTGATGTGTCCTGATACATATTTCAATAAACTAGAGGAAGTTACTAGTTGTCAACCATTTTTTACATACACATATTCCCATATCCTTTGACCTAACAGAACACTGAAAGAGGTGGCACCATTACTGCTAATTGTCCTCTCGGGTGTCACCCCAATGTCCATCCATGTCTAGTAGGGCCTGTCCAGGATCACTGGCCCAGGAATCCATGTTACGTTTGCTGTAGAGATCTGTTTATATGACCAAACCTGCACTAAACTACACAGCATTACCAAATTGGCTGCTGTCTTAAGAAAGATCTGCTAAGACTACCTCATCCCTTCAGCTGATGTTTGCAAATGCTGTTAATCACAGACCCAGAACAGAACATCCAAACCTTTAGTGAAGCACGTTTCTTTCTTTGCTTCAATTTACTTGCTTATGCTGTTTCCAATAAGTGGATCTAAAGCTCACTTAATGGACAACCCCTAAAGTGCCGTTTATTGGATTTGAAATGTTGAAGAAGTCTGTTTACTGGTAAATGAAAAAGTAGACTTCATTTATTTACATGATTCCCTTTTCTTAAGAGTTTTAGGGATGATTTCTGGAGATAGCATATTTTATAACACAAAGCAGAGTAGGGACTTCCCTGGTGGTCCAGTGGTTAAGACTCTGTGCTTCTAATGCCGGGGGTGCAGGCTCGATCCCTGGTTGGGGAACTAAGATCTCTCATGCTGTGCCACGTGGGCAAAACATAAAAAAGAAAATTTTTTTTTAAATCTTTTTTAAAAAAGCAGAGTAATTCTCCCTTCAAACACTTAAGTTTAATTGCGGTAGCAATTGGTCATGATCAGACCTTTGGTTAAAAACTTTGGTTAAAAACTTTGCCTCAACGATCCTGTCTGTTCTTATATTTTGGTGCAGATGAAATGGTGCATATTTGTAAAGCGCCTGGCAAAATGCTTGGCTCATAGTAGATACTCACAAGAAGTGTTTGTTAATAACACCCCTGTAGGCATTCCTGTCCTTCTGCATAATGAGAAGATGGGAGAGAGAACTAGCAACCCATCATGGTATCTCTTACTGGTGGAAGTGCCCTTTTTTTGGTTTTTGTTTTTAATTGCTTTACAGTGTCGTCTTGGTTTCTGCCATATATCACCATGAATCAGCCATAGGTATACATATATCCCATCCCTCTTGAACCTCCTTCCCCCCTCTCATCCCATCCGACCCCACTAGGTTGTCACAGAGCACTGGGTTGAGCTTCCTGTGTTACACAGCAACTTCCCATGAGCTGTCTGTTTCACATATGTTCATGTATCTATTTCAATGCTATTCTTGCAATTCCTCCTCCCCTCACCCCCCCCCGCCACTGTGTCCGTTAAGTCTGTTCTCTGAGTCTGAGTCTCTGTTGGAACTGCCCTTTCATATACCTCCCAGAGGTTATCGTACACATTTCTCCCAGAGACCTTGTCATCTAGAGCTGATGTTTTTTATGTAGATGCAGAAGTGTGTGATGGCTTCATATAACAATATAGAAAATAGGCTGTCTCACAAATATGTCCATGAAGCTAAGCTTCTGTTTTAGGAGGCTCATCTCTTCTCTTGCACTCTGACTTTGGTTGGACATGGAAGTATTAGAATAAAGATGGCATTATGGGGACTTCCCGTGGTCCAGTGGTTAGGACTCAGTGCTTTCACTGCCATGGCTGCAAGTTCAATCCCTGGAGCGGGAACAAGGTCCTGCAAGCCACCTGGTATGACCAAAAAATAAATAAAAAAGATGGTATTATGCTTATTGTTTTTGTAAGTACAGAACAGATTTTGAATTACAGTAAAAGAAAAGTAACTGTAATAGTTTAATTTGCCAAGAGATTCTTTTCCCTTTAGTAATGTGGCAGGGCTGCAGTCCCATTGATGTCCATAGCTCAGGAAAGCATTTCATTCCCTTTCCACACACATTGGTTGACTTCCTCCTGTGCTGTTGGTGCGTGGGTACAGTGAAAGTGTCTGGGGTTACAAAGATGAATAGGACATCATTCTTGCTCTTGAGAGTTTTCTAGTTTGGTAGAAGAGACAGACAGACGAAGATATGATTACAGTGCCACATGGAAGTGAAACAGCAGAGATGTAGCATGGTTTGCTCAAGCTGGTGCTTACCGTCTCCTAGCTCAGTGTATCGCCTCCAACCTCTGTGTTTATGGTCCTTACTTTGAAAAAGGAGGGAACATTTACACTACAAAAATTGGCAAAGGATTCACACAAGGTGAAAAATGGTGCTGTCCCACAGAGTAAAAATGCAACATAATTATAAACTCTATTTTGTGAACATATAGGCTATCTCCTTTCAAAGCTAAATTTTAGATTAGACATATGTGCACCATGACTTACTTTAGGATTTTAAAGAAAAAAAAAATCTGGGTGTAAGCCTGTTCCCTGGTGGCTCAGACAGTAAAGAATATGCCTGCAAGGCAGGAGACGTGGGTTCGATCCCTGGATCGGGAAGATCCCTAGAGAAGGAAATGGCAACTCACTCCAATATTCTTGCCTGGAGTATCCCATGGACAGAGGAGCCTGGTTGGCTACAGTCCATGGGTTCGCAAAGAGCACACAACTGAGCAAGTAAACAACAACAATGACGACAAATCTTGGCTGCTTTTTTTTTTTTTTAAAGAGCTTGTTGTTAAATATTTACCAGCACACCACTGAGTGTCTATAAACTACAGAGTGAAGAGAAGGGATTACTTTGTGTTGGGACATTTGGGGAAGCCACAAAATAGTGGTGACATTCTGACCTTGTAGGATGCAGTAGGAATGGGCCAGAGGAGAGGAAAGATGGATGAAACTTTGATAGGGCACGGAGCCTGTGAGAGGAAATCCCAACTCATATTTTCCTCAGAGGTGATGACAGCAGAAGGCAAATGCAGTCGTGAGAAGCTTCTGTTGAAGGTGATAAATAGATGCGCCTTGGGACTTCACTCTGGCGATATTTAACGGCAGCAGCCCTGGGTAATTTCCTGTGTCCTGGGGCTCAGGGTACACCTAGGGCAGGAACAGGTACAGTAGTTTTTTGAAGTGAATCAGAGCCCTCTGCACTGGGATAAAATGCAGATTCCCAGGCTCCTCCTCAAACCTATTGATTAGATTCCCTTGGAGTCACAGTCCCAGGGACTGGCATTTTTTACAATATCCCCAGAAGTTTCCTTGGACAGTTAAGTTGGAGAACCAGTATTTTTGTTTTGTTTTGTTTTGGAAAACGAGTATTTCAAAGCCAGTCCATCCATGATTCTCCACTGGGCATCATTTCTCCCTTGGTGTTGCCTGGAGACATTACTGATTGTCATGACTGTGGAAGGGTTCCTTGTATCTGGTAGCCTGAGGCCAGAGACACTGCTTGACATCCCCCAGGGTACAGCACAGCGCCCCCCAAAGGAGAATGATCTGACCCCAAATGTCAATAGGGTCGAGGCTCAGAAACCCTGGTCTAAGTCATAATCAAGGGCTCTGTTGAAGAGCCCTCTGATGAAGAGGACTGAAGTCTAGTTGTGTCACTGGGTGGTTCCTTACCTTGCTAAGGCGGGGGGCTGTAATGGGGTTATGGACCTCCATGTCCAGATATGGGGCCGCCAAGTTTTCTTGGAACTGGGCAGAGCTGACAACTACTGAATCCATACAGATGATACACTGGAAGCTGCTCATTCACTGATTTGCTAAGGTTTTTTTTTTTTCTCCCCTCTGATACCAATTTTTTTTCTTTATTGAATTATTCTCACAAAATTTTTGCCACTTCTTTGGGAAAAAGCTTTGCTCAGCGTGTGCTTTTTTTTTTTTTTTTTTGGCCATCCAAAAGACAGAGTGACCTTGAGACCATATTGCTTAAGAAGTGAAATGCGTTCCTGTTTATAGAAAATACAGAAAGCAAACTGGACATTCTTTTTCAAAGAATTTAAGTTTAAATTACAAACTTAAAACTTCAGGGTTTAAGTGTGTAAGAAGCCAGCTCTCTTACAGATTCCGTCCAGCTTGTCTCTGAATAAGTTCGCCAGATCAACCTTGTAGGTAAGGTGAACTTGAGTGAAAGGTAGACACACGTCTTTAAATATTTTTTCTTCTTAACCAAACCTCAGTGCCTATTTTTCTAATAACAGTTTTATTTAAAATTGTGCCTTGGGCCCTTATTGGGTAAAGATTCTCGTTCATTTGCCATGTTTCAGCAGACTTGCGTACTCGAGAGTTCCCATTAAGACCCGTCTCGTAGACAGATGCACAGTTCATCCATATGGAAGCGAGGTGGATGACATCCTCCCCCCCACCCCGAGTGCTGGTTTCGGTTCAGGTGTTCTGAGTAACAATTAGGTTCCCTCCCCAGTGTTCGGTGCGAGATACCCTTTTCGAAATCCGCCTGGGTCCTGCGTGTGGCACTTTTCTGCTTGCAGTCGTTTTGTCCCTCTCAAATGCTTGCGTGCTTTTAGGGAGCTCTTAAAAGGCCAGGCCTTAAGCTAGTTAAGCTTTGAGGCGAGCCGGAGCTGTGAGATAAGAATAGAACGCATCTTTTACTCCGGGAGCTGGGGAGGCTGTTTCCAGCTGCTTCCAGTCATTGAAATCCTGAAAGCTCTCTAATCCTCGCGGAGGCAGCCCCTCCGGCTCCCAGGGCCCACCCCCTTCTCCTGATTGGCGAGGCTCCTCCGGGGCCCCCGCCAGCCACCTACGACGTCTCTGAGACCCGATTTGAAATAAGAGCCAGGCGGTCCACGCTTCCCTGCGCCCGACTTTTCATAGGCTGGGAAGCGAAGCTTGAGAAACTTGACGTTGTCTTGGGCAGAGTGCGTGTAGCAACAGATCAAAGAAAAAAGGGGAAGAAAACGTGTTCTCAGCTGCCTGGGGAACTCGCTGAGTTGCTTTTGTCTTGCGGGCTTCTGCTGGCTTTGGTGTTTCCCCTCGGAAGACCGCGGCGTGGGCTTCCAGGCGGCTCGCTCCCTGCTGGATGGGTGATGGAACTCTAAACATGAGGCAGGTGAGCTCCGGGGGCTTCAGGGGCGGGTGGAGAGGGAGGGCGCAACGTGGGACCCCTGGGATGTGACTCCGGAGGGCTGGCCGGATGAGCAGATGCCTGGCCGAATGGATCCATTTGGCGGAAGAACGGGACTGCCTTTTCCTAAAGTAACCCATGAAGCAGATCTCCTGAGGTTCCCCCCACTTCTACCTCTAATGGGGATTGGCGACGTCAGGCAGTCATTGTAAAAGGCTTAAACGCGGTTCGTAGAACATGTAGATCACTTCCAGTTTGCGGCGACTGGAAGGTATTGTTCGGGATCTATCTGAAGCTCTGAGCCTCTTTCCTGTGCTTTGGGTGAGAATAAAGACAACGGAATATCCTGAAAAAGAATTGAAGGGGGCCTCTTATCTCGTTTTGGCTCCCCATCCTGAGCACTTACTGTGTTTATGGCTGAGAAGGTGGCACCAGCCCGAAATGAGCACAGACAGTCCTTCCAGGAAAATTGTGTTTTTCTGTTCTAGCAGTTGTGAAACTATTATTGCTTCTGGACAGGAGAGGACAGCCCTGAGAGTAGTGAGCTGAGAAAGGGCTTGGAGATTACTTCCATGAGTCTTTGAAAAGAATTCTAAACCAGCAGCTTCTTCCGTGGCTGCGGGGCATGATGATAAAATTTCTTATCAGCCTAAGTCGAGGTTTATAGCTCTGCTTGTAAGAAAAGCAAAAAGTGAGTGTACAAAGCCAAGAAAAGGGTGTGATTTATAACTCAACCAAAGTTATAGAAGAGTCTTATGTCAGTATTTCAATATCAAGATCTGTACTCATTTAAGGGGCAGAGAAACTGGAAAAACATGCTCGTAGGCTGGCAAGGGCAGAGAACTCCAAGAGGGGTGATATTGACTTTGCCAGCTCTAAGTAAATGTGGGTGGGAAAAGTTAGCATCCATGTTACCACCAGGAAAACTCTGCACTTTTTTCTTCTAAGTGGGTTGGGCACTCACCACCCTGCACGCTTTGGGGTAAGTTGAGTTGCATAAGGAGCAAACTTTCTGTTTCGGGGCTGGAGTGAGGGGGTTAGAACTTTCCCTTTCCTGTAGTCTGGGACAGTGAAGCAGAGGGTCAGGTTTTGAAAAGACCCTCTGCCTTCTTGCCTCTTTGCCTGCTCACTAAGCAAGTGTGCTTGCTTGGCAAGTGGCAGTGAGTGCAGAAAAGCAGGCTTACACTAGCAAGCACTTGTGTGTTTCCAGTGAATTGCTCTTCCTCTTGCTGGAGACTGGGGCCGTTGATCAGTTTCAAGTTCTGCAAGGCTTGACCCCCCTTCTTTTTCTGTTGAGCAGTCCCGATGGGATGAGGGAAAGAAGCTAGAAGCCTAAATGGAAAGGATTTAAGCAAAGGAAAAAGGAACGCAAAACATTTTTGACAAAGGTCCTGGGCTGGAACAAAGAAGTCATTTGATCCGTTGCAGAGCCACCTGTCCTCTTGGTATCTGAGCTTACTTTTCAGAATCCCTGTTCCCACACAATTCCTCTGGAATGGAGGCACTCCCTGTGGATGCCAGAGGCATGCTGTCCGAAGCTTGGCACAGGTTTTCCCATGCCTTGCTCCTTGTGGCATTCGCATAAATTGGACTTCAGCCCAGTCGTGAAGTTTTAAGGGTACACATGGAGTAACTCAGTCATTTAATGAATGGGCAGCTTTTCATCCCATAACTGTATGTCCAGTAATTTTTTGGCCTGTTTGGTACTTGAAAAGAGGGTGGACTAGGGGTGGGATGACAGACAGGGAGAGAAGTGGGGGATGGAGTCAGGGCTCTTCGGAAGAATCTAGGCAGTTCCAGCGACTTGGAAATGTGACACGTTGTTCTGCAACAGGAATGTGGAGGGGAGTGAGATGGTGGAGTTACTGGCTTGGATTAAGCCCAACTTGATTTGAGTTTCTCTTCAGAGGAAACTTGTGTCCAGGTGGGGTGACTCGCACCCACCCGTGAATTTGTCATCTCAGCCCAACAGCTCCAGTTGGGCTTGCAGGGTTAACTATCAAAGAGATCCATGTGTCACCAGCTCAGCAATGAAATCCAATCTCTTCCCCCAAGGAGTGATCCATCCCTAGGGCTGCACAGACTCTGAACAGTGGCGTGGCAGCCAAGAGACCCCCGCCCCTGACTAGCCACAGCGGGTAGCCAGAAATGGCCAGCAGAATTAGAAAGCTGCCTGACTGGCCATGAGATTCACAGGGCTTCTGCCTTCTCCCAGGTGGAAGGAAAAAGAACCAGTTGCAGAGGGATAGTGTTCTTTGAGGATTCCTAAGGTCACGCTGAGTTGGGCCAAAAGAAAAGGGTGAACCTGATTTGCCTCTATCAGGAAGTCATTTTTAAAGCATGTGCCAACCTTTCTCTGCCCACTGCTCATAAATGGGAAACTTCTGAAACTTCCTTGAGCAGGAATTTGCTGTGTTCCCAGGCAAAAAGAAAGGCACAGCCACCTGTTCAAGCAGCCCAGCCAAAAACAACAGGTTTGCCTGTGGCATTCCTACAACTGCAGATGCCCTCCTCAAATGGCACACCACCCATTGTCCCTGCAGATGAGAAGACAAAATAATTGTCTCTCAAGCTAGGGGGAAAAATCAGGTTCTTCAGACAACATTGCCTACCAGATGTATTTTGAGTTTTTAATACGTGACGATTTTAGGAAACACTCCAAGGAAAGTGGGTGCTCACTCTATTTCTCATGGACTGAAATCATTGCAGTTGCCTGTAGCATGAAGGGAAAGAATGAGGTATTAACCAGCGCTTTAAGCAGCTGCTAAATTCTTGCATGGCTGGGATAGTGCTATTACAAGGAAGTTGTGACTCAGTTTGATCAGTTTTGCATTCTTCAGATTCGAATTAAAATGCCCAAGGACATCTGGTTTAATAATGAATGTCTTTGTATTAGTCTTTCCTTTGAGGATTAGAGAGTCCTTTATAAACACGATCTATTTATTCTCTGCCATATCCCCAGGAGAGAATGAGATGGCAATTTGATCCTCATTGAAAAAAATGGTGAGGTGAAGGCAGAGAAAGGTGAAGTAGAGAGATACAGGGCAAAGTAGGTACAAGCCTGAAATGAATGCTACCCAGCTGGAAAGACAGACAGCTTGCACAGGCTCAGCTCAGAATGGCCAGTGAGTGGAGGGATTAAAGGCAACTCTCTTACAGCTTCCCTTTTCTTATTCTATAACCAGCGTATATTGTCCCAAGTGTGTTTCATGGTTTCCTTCATTTGAAAGTCAAGTCGATAAAAGTGTAAAAGGCATTTCTGTTCTCATTTGTTCCAACGTTGAGATCGGGCAGTTTTTATGACATCACCTAGACAGATACTGAAACTAACCAGAATTTAAAGTCTGTATCTGAGACATGGTCCTTTCACCAGATACCGTAGGGTTTTTAAGTTATTGCACATGATTTGGAGGTCCAGTATCTTCAACACACCTTAGAATCTTCATTTATTCCCTACTATCTCTCCTTGGCAGGGAATTTTATAATTGTGGCTTGTTGTCAAATTAAAGATCTTTATTGGTCGTGTTGAAATAGTTTTTTCGAGTTGGCTTTTCCTTGCCATTCGTTAGGACCTGTGCTTGTAGTTAGCTTGACTAGGGACCGCATAGGCTGTGAGCAAATCCTTTAATTGGTACTTGCATGTTATCCTCAGACATTCCAGCAAGTTTTAAGGCTAAGTGTGTATGTGGATGTCTCCTGGCTTTGATCCCTTGTGTGGTAAATAGACATCCAAGGTAGCCATGGCAACCTGGGCTGTGCATTGGTGAAAGAGGGGGATTTGGTCACTGGACAAAGAGTAATTTGTTTGATTAGAAAAAGGTGGGACCGATCAGGGCATTTTTTTTTAAACCTTCGTGATTTAGGGATCACAGTTCATCCAAACCATTTAGATTTTTCTCAATAGGCAAAAAGAATGACTAGCTAACTGCAACCAGTGTATGTTGCCGATGTAATTTAAATATTTTTTTAATCAAGTGATTGCTATTTTCAAAAAGCTACTAATAAAATGAAAGGGAAGTCCAAAGTATTATATCAGTTTTCCTGTTGTACATAGTATGAATTTTCAGAGCTTGGTGGAATTTTAAAAAGAAATACCCAAAGCTGATTGGGCGGTGTGCATTTCAGTTATCCACCTGCAGATGTCAGGCTTGAAGTGTCTATGGTGGAAGGCCGAGTGCTGGACGCCGCTGCTGGGAACTGGGATCAGTCAGAGAGAATTGCTCAGCTTTTTTGGAAGAGTTAGTTAGTGATTCTTTAATCTTGTGACCAAAGCCATAGATGAAACTGAGTTCATTCAAGGAAGAGAATATCAAATACACCGTGATTAAAGAAAGGGCTGCAAAAGCCAGGTCAAATAGGAAGCTAATCTCCATTAAGATACGGGACAGTTTATCAACACGATGCTTTTTGGCTCATTATCAACTCCTTTTATTTCACATGAAACCCATCTCCGAGGTTTTGTTGTAGAAGATTGTTTGCCTCGTTTTATGAAGCGGCATAGAAATTCCTTTAAATGGAAGGACAAAAGGGACTCTTCCAGATCCACATGAACTTTTTTCCCTCCAGGGAAAGATATTTCATTGACATGAGCAGGAAAGTTAATGCCTACAGAAGGTCATGTGATGTTAAAGAGGTCAGAAAATTTGAGGCACTGGAAAAAAGAATAATGCTAAGGGAGGACTTGGCTGTAAAACAAAGTAAAACCACAAAACCTTAATAACTTATGTGCTTTGTGCTATAAAAGAGAAATTCTCGGGAAAAAGAGCAACAAAAACAACAAAAAGGAAGAGGTGCTGGTCATTAGCAGTAGATTTTTATATATAGTCAAATATTTATGATGTTGTTGTTTAATTGCTAAGTTGTGTTCGACTCTTTTGCAACCCCATGGACTGTAGCCCACCAGGCTTCTCTGTCCATGAGATTTCCCAGACAAGAATCCTGGAGTGGGTTGCCATTTCCTTCTCCACTATCTATGACGAAATAGTACAAAAAGGAGAAATAATATACAGATTCTCCTTCATTTCTTGTATTATTCAAAGACATTTACTGAGTACTTACAGAATTAGTATATTCATTAGTTCATTCAGTAAAACTACCCTAAATGATTCCCTGGAGACTCAGCGGTAAAGAATCCACCTGCCAATGCAGGAGACTTGGGTCCCATCCCTGGGTCGGAAAGATCCCCTGGAGGAGGGCCTGGCAAACCGCTCCAGTATTCTTGCCCAGAAAATCCAATGGACACAGGAGCCCAGTGGGCTATAGTCCATGGGTTCAAGAAACAGTCAAACACAACTTAATGACTAACAACAACGACAACAACAATAAATGATTATTATATGCCAGGCCACTTTTGGGTTGCAAACATGATTTTGATACAGGCCCTGCACTCAAAGAACTTTTAATTTTATGTCTACTTTATTATACCAATAGCACAGTGTAAGTTATGCATGGGTAAAATGCCTGCTCATTAATAACTATATTTATATGATTAAGAATCCACTTAATAAATTGATGGTAGCCAAAACTTTGCTGAACTGAGAAAACTTGAGAAAGGATTTGTAATTGTGAGATTTAATTTTTACCCACGTATCCATTTGTGGGAATGTATGAATTCCTAGTTTAAATAAATGTATGCTAATTAGTAAACAGTCATTTAATTCATTTTTCTCAATAGGGAAAAATAACTCAGGTGGTGGTCCTCCAAATCTAGGAATGCGTGATATTCTCAGAGTTCGTTGTTTGAAGCCCAGAACACTTTCCAGTGAGAAATCGTGCCTGATTGGGACTAAAACACTATTTTAAAAAATAATCAGTCTGACTAATGACAGATGAAGTTCTGCATTTTGAGGGCACACCTCCCCGTTGTATAGGATGGAACATAGAGAAGGGGTTGTATACTTTCGCTAATAGGCCAATCTTAAAATACCTGAGGTAGGAAAAGTTGGCACTAGTTTTCACCTTTTTCCATGTTTCTGGTATCCTCTGGGTTGCACTGGGATATCTCTCCCAGACATATCCTAATACCCAATCAACCGAGCTTCCATCATTGCTTCATCTTCCCTCCCTCCCCTCCTCCACCTCCAAACCACATTCTTGTTTCCTCTAGACAATGGTCTTGACCAGATGTTGGGGAAAAAGCGATGTGAATGTGCTAAAGCTCATGACTCATTGCCTTTTAACCCCCAGGATGAATCTTTTTTTTTTTTTTTCTGGATGAATCTTTAGTTGGGGACATAGCAGACACTAGAGCCTGGAGCTGCAGAAATCACAAATGCCGGACAATGTTTGTGGGCAGGGTCATACCTTGGGCAGACAGGACTTGCTGGTGTGTGTGCCCAGGGGTCAGACCTCTTCACTAGTTCTTTTCTCAGCATCCTGCCTGAGTTTCTGGACTCCCTGGGGTCTTTGTGAGTGACACCTAGGGGGCCAAGTGAGGGGAGTGATGTCATTTGTGGGTTTGTTGTTTGTAAGTACAGCTTTGTATGCTGAGCACTGTCTACTTGGATCAGAGTAAATGGAAAGGATATAGCTGCAACTTCCTCTTATCCACACAAGTATTTTAAACGGTGTATTTGTTTCCAGTTATTCCTTTGTCTGCCTATCTTGGGACTGAGTTAGTCAAGAGCATGAGTTAAAATACCTCTTAACACTTTATTGACCAGGAGATTTTTTGCAGAAGCTAATGCCTGTGGCTGGTGATTTGTTTTGTAAGTGAGTGTTGAAACATCTCAAGTCAATAACGTTTGGGTAACAATAGATGTATTCATACATCTCTGGTCAGTAAGTTGTTCATTACCTTGAAAGCTCAAGTCCAAGCACAGTGCCTGATACACAATAAGAATCCATAAATATTTTTTGCCATTTGCAGCAACATGGATGAACCTAGGGATTGTCCTATTAAGTGAAGTCAGCCAGACAGAGAAAGAAACATCATGATATTGCTTACATTGTGGAATCTTAAAATTATATACAAAGCCAAAATAGGCCCACAGACATAGAAAACAAACTTACAGTTAGTTACAAAAGAGAAAAGGAGGGGATGAATTAGGAGTTTGGAATGAATATATACACACTACTATATATAAAATAGATAATCAGCAAGGCCCTACTGTATAACACAGGGAACTATACTCAATATTTTGTAATAACCTATAAGGGAAAAGAACCTGAAAAAAATAGTTGTTTAGTCACTGAGGCATGTCTGACTCTTTGCGACCTCATAGACTGCAGCACACCAGATTTCCCTTTCACCGTCTCCTGGAGTTTGCTCAAACTCAGGTCCATTGAGTCGGTGATGCCACCCAACCATCTCCTCTTCTGTCATCCCCTTCTCCTCCTGCCTTCAATCTTTCCCAGCATCAGAATCTTTTCCAGTGAGTCAGCTCTTTGCATCAGGTAGGCATAGTAATGGAGCTTCAGTTTCAGCTGAGTCCCTTCAATGAACATTCAGGGTTGATTTCCTTTAGGATTGACTGGTTTGATCTCCTTGAAGTCCAAGGGATATTCAAGAATCTTCTCCAGCACCATAATTCGAAAGTATCAATTTTCTGGAATTCAACCTTCTATGGGCCAACTCTTACATCCATACATGACTACTGGGAAAACCATAGCTTGAACTATACGGACCTTTGTTGGCAAAATGATGTCTCTGCTTTTTAATACACTTTCTAGGTTCATTATAGCTTTTCTTCCTGGAAGCAAGTGTCTTTTAATTTCATAGCTGCAGTCACCATCTGCAGTGATTTTGGAGCTCAAGAAAATAAAATTTGTCACTGTTTCCACTGTTTCCCCATCTATTTGCCATGAAGTGATGGGACCAGATGCCATGATCTTAGTTTTTTAAATGTTGAGTGTTAAGCCAGCTTTTTTACTATCCTCTCTCACTTGCATCAAGAAGCTCTTTAGTTCCTCTTTGCTTTCTGCTATTAGAGTAGTGTCATCTGCATATCTGAGGTTATTGATATTTCTCCCAGCAACCTTGATTCTAGCTTGTGCTTTATCCAGCCTGGCATTTCACATGATATACTCTGCATATAAGTTAAATAAGCAGGGTGACAATATATAGCCTTGACATACTCCTTTCCCAGTTTTGTTCCAGTCCCAGTCCGTTGTTCCACATCCTGTTCTAACTGTTGCTTCTTGACCTGCATACAGATTTCTCAGGAGGCCAGTAAGGTGGTCTGGTATTCCCATCTCTTGAAGAATTTTCTACAATTTGCTGTGATCTACACAGTCAAAGGCTTTAGTCAGTGCAGCAGATGTAGATGTTTTTCTGGAATTCCCTTGCTTTTTCTATGATCCAACGGATGTTAACAATTTGATTTCTGGTTCCTCTGCCTTTTCTAAATCCAGCTTGTACATCTGGAAGTTCTTGGTTCATGCACCACTGAAGCCTAGCTTGAAGGATTTTGAGCATTACCTCAAAAAAAAAAAATAGTGATACGTGTGTGTGTGTGTATGATTCATTTGGCTGTACGGCTGATACTAAGACAACATTGTAAATCAACTATACTTCAATAAAAAATAAAACTTTAAAAATAATCAATATTTTTCAGGTGCATCCCGGATGAATTTTGACAGGAAAGAAAGTGGAAAATGCTCTTTAAGATCAACAGAGTATGAGAAAAAAAGGGCATTAGAAAGATTGGGGGAACAGCATGAACTGAATAGACTGCCATCAGAGAAAAATGAAAATAGTTTGCCATTGCTTAACCATCTAGTCCTCTCGGTTGTGTTCTGGGTGAGGCCACAACTCAGAGTGTGGCAGGTAGCTTGTCTTATGTACTCCATGATGGGGCTACAGAAGTGATTAAGAAAGGGGACATGTCCTCCAACAGCTCAAAGCCTAAAAACAAAGATGGAATCTGCTGCTTGCTCTCATTGAGCCAAACCTGCTGAAATTTTAGCGTTTGGTCCACGTGCAGTGGGTTTATTTTGCTAGGTGAGTGGCATGTCCAAGGTCACTCAGCAACTGAGAGCCCATTTCTGGAAGGACTCTGAAGCCTTCCACTTTATCCCATGCATATGGCGGCCACATTTTCTGCAGTGAAACTCAAGTCATATGCTGGACACAGCATTTTCACTGTTTCTGGTGTGACAGGCTATCTGAGAGTTATGGTTAAAATGATGAAATAGAAATTTCTGAGAGGTTGAGTGGTTTATGGAGACAACAGGACTAATACATTTTCAAAGGGTCCATATGGTAGACTGTGTTATCTGTTATCTATCCAGTTTTGAGGTGTGCCTTCAGTTGTATGTATTTTGGAAGTGATCTTCCCTAAACAATTAGGAGGAAAGGAGCTGTTTGACAAATGGAATTCATTGAGTACCCTGCTGAGTTCCCAGTAGTTAGATGAATGGCCAGATAAGGTGAAATGTAAGTGAAAGACATCACCCAATATTAGAAGTCTACACAGGATCAAGTCTCCTATAGGAGCTGTGTTAGGAATTCAGACAAAAAGTGCTGATTAAAAGTTTAGCATTTGTGGGGTAAAGTGTTAGCACAGAGGAATGCATTACGTTCTATGAGGGAGCAAAGTTTACATTTAGAACGGATGTCTCCTAGATTCCCCATCTTATTCTCTATTGACTGTACCACATGCCTTCTAATCATGTGGTACATGTGGGGATCATGTGCTAATTTAATGTGCTAGTAAGTTCCAACAAATTGGCCAATAGGTTGATGGTTTATAATGAGTCAAGAATCAGCAAAGATTGTATCACTTTTAGGAGAAAATACTATCCAAAAAATCCAAGTAGTCTTGTTCTGTGTTTTTCTTTTTTTGACCGTGCTACAGGGCATGCAGGGTCTTTGTTCCTAGACCAGGGATAGAACCTGTGCCCCCTACACTGGAAGTGCAGAGCCTTAACCACTGGACCACCAGAGTCCCCCAGTAGTCTTATATTTAGTTTCGTGCTATTTTGTCTATATAATCTTGGCTCTGATTTTCGATACGTATGAAAATGTCAGAGAGGAACAACTGGGTGGATTATGTTTCCAAAGAAGAAAGTTTAAGGAGTGAGATGAGTCCTTGTTCTTTTTTTTCTTCTTTTTTTTTTTTTTAAACAAATGAGTCAGCTGAGCTTTGTGGAAATAGTTTAGGAAAGTGAAATGGGAACAATTAGAAGGGAGAAGAAAGTGTGTGTTGTTTCAATCAACCTATTGGGAAAGTGGAATAGAAAAATTGTCGATTCAGTAAGTGACTCGGTTTTTTTCATTGGTCAGTGTTTCAAGCAGATTTCTAAAGAAACAGTGATGAGGTAGCCCTTTGCATATGGCTGTGAGCTAAAGAAGGAAACCAAGTTATAATAATTGATAGAGAGGAGTATGACTTTCTGAGTAGAGAAAAACATGATAGTAGGCTATTCAATAATGAATATTTATTGCTTAATGCTTCTTAACCTGGAGGAGACACTTTCTGAATATTTTGAACAGTTCCCCTTTCTAACATTTCAGCTGTCAGAATTGAATAGTTCGCATGTAAACTACATTGTTTTGGTTTAACTAACAAAGAGTGATAAGACGTGAATAGTTTGTGACAGCCCGAACATTGATAACAGAAGACATTAATGCCTGCAGACACAGCCTACATGGTAAGATTCTGGGAGCAAAAATGCTTATTATGTTAGGCCAACGTGCTTTGACCTAGTTTTGCTTTTCTGCTTGGAAATTATGTCAGAATTCGTTACATCATCCCTGTGGATGAGCAATTGCACGTTCTTGTTTATTTCAGCATCATTTTATTCCCTTGTGTATTTAGTTCTGACCTCCAAGAAGCCAAACTAATCCTCATTGACTTGCCTTTTCCTTTTGAAATGAGTCTCCTGCACGCTTAAGAGAGAGGATTTTATGTATTAACAAAACAATCTAGGATGCAGTCTTCAAAGACATGAATTTCTCCTTGATCGGAGCCACAACTGCCCTCTTGAAGGCTCTAAGAGGCCAAGTAGGGTTCCTTTCTTTGTCTTATGGGGATGGTTCAGATTACTGTGCCAGAGTTGAATAACAAAAAAATTAAATAAGACAGGGAGGTTGATGGGGTACTTCTCAGCCCATCATCTTTAAGTTTGTCCATTGCATATTTCTGCTTTCTTCATCCAGTCAAAACTGGCCTGACATATTTTTCCTATTTAACATTTTTATTGAATAATTTTCGAAATGAATTATTTCCTCAGTTGATTTCAAACACATTTCCCCCTTGCCATTTAATACTTTGTATCACGAGGGGAAAGAACCATTTAATTCTTTCATACATTTATGAATTCAAATCTTCAAAGAGTGTGAGTTCTTCCACTGATCCATTGACATCGAATTTACAAGTATAATTTGCTACCAAAAGACCTTGAACGGTTTTTGGTGCGCACGTTTTGGCATTCCTTATTAACAAATGTAATCAGGCAAAAGCCTGCAAGTATATGTATCTGTGGTTCCTCTTGAAAAATCGACCATTTGCTCTTGTTTTCTAATGAAATCCCTTTGTTGTTAGCTCCTTTGCAAATCCGGTGTCTGAAAGCAAAAAACCTAAGAAGGGAGCGTCCCCTTCAAAGCATTCCCAAACCCACTGAATTTTAACCAGGTAAATTGCTGATTAGCTATGGATCATTTAAAGAAACAGTATGAAAGTAATTGGGACAGGCACAAGCCCTAACTGTGATCCCAGGGCGCTTTAGAAGTTGATTGAAACAGTCAACGCAGAAGATTCTTTTCCTCAACTGGTCCTTAAGCTAATTTGAATACAAGCATCTTGAAGAAAAACTTCTTCAGAAGATTTCTGGAACCCCTAATTGGTATACAAACACTGTCACTTCTAAGCTACCTAAAATGTGAAATAGACTCTGCAGCTCCTATGGTGATACTCATTTCTAGGTGTGGATGGCACACTCCCAGCATTTTTTTGTTATTATCACAGGCAGATACAAATATTACCCGCATCTTACAGAAACAGTACCTTCTGTATAGCCTAGGTGCACCCTATTTTTTTCTGCTTTGTAATTTATCCTGGAGATGTTTTCATAACAGTGGACAAAGAGCTTCAACAACTGCATAGCATTCTGCAGTGACAGCATACCATAATTTATTTCATTCTTCCCTACTGGTCACATTGGTTGTGTCCAGTCTTTTTTTTTTTTAATTTATTTTTGATCGGAGTATAATTCCCAAGTGGCACCAGTGGTAAAGAACCCGTCTGCCAATGCAGGAGATGCAAGAGACGTGGGTTCGATCCCTGAGGTGGGAAGATCCCTGGAGGAGGAAATGGAGGCAACCTGCTCCAGTATTCTTGCCTGGGAAATTACATGGGCTGAGGAACCTGGTGGGTTACAATCCACAGGGTCGCAAAGAGTCAGGCACGACTCAGCTCACACACACACACACACACACACACACACACACACACAATTGTTCTACAGTGTTGTGTTGGTTTCCGCTGTAGAACAGTGTGAATCAGCCATAAGAATGCATATAACCCCTCCCTCTTGAACCTCCTTCCTACCCCCCCCCCCCCGCCATCCTACCCCTCTAGGTTGTCGCAGAGCAGCAAACTGAGTTTCCTGTGTTAACAGCAACTTCCCACTAGCTCTCTATTTCACACATGGTAGTATATATATGTCGGCGCTACTGTCTTAGTTGGCCCCACCTTCTCCCGTGCTGTGTCCACAGGTCCGTTCTCTACATCTGTGTCTCTATTCCTGCCCTGCAGATGGGTTCATCAGTACCATTTTTGTAGATTCCAGCCTTTTGCCAGTCTTTGTATGTCCAGTCTTTTGCCGTAAAAACAGTGGATACAGAAAAGCCTCGCGCATTGGTCAGTTTGTGTGGGACAGATGTACCTGTATTGTAAATCCCTAGAAATGGAATTTCTGGGTAAAAGGTTACATTGCAGTTTCTAATTTTGATCAGTCAGTGAAGTTGCCTACTCAGGGTATGTGAGTGCTTCCTCAGGGCCTCCTCAGGAAGTGCATCATCCACCTTGGGCATCTTTGTCTATTTGCTACCAGAAAAGAGGTCATGCTGTGTACATTTCTCTTATGAGTGATGTTGAGCATCTTTGCATATACTTCACTATTTGCATTTCTTGTGCAATGTCTGTTCACGTCTTCCACTTCAGATTGCTTTTGATGTTCATTTTTCAGGCTACATACCTTTATCATCATTCACCAAGGAGATCTAGCTTGTTGACTTTCCCCAAGTATGTTTGAAATAAACCAAAAGGGGATCCTGTAGTCATGTAGCTAATTTTAATGATTTTCTCTGAATGGAAGTGGGGCTGGTTCACAGCAAACATTCATGTGAGAGTCTGGATTTCTAGGCCAGTTGGTCACTTCCTCTTCCACTCTGTAGCCAGCAACTGTCAAGAGGCTGAACTTTGTAAAGCAGAGATAACCTCCAACATGTGGAAAGCTCGCTACTGAGGGTCTACTTTGGGGAGGATGCGTCTGTCGTTAGTACTCAGTTTGTTGGAATTGTGACCATTTTCCAAGGAAATGAGAGCTTCCACTTGCAATACTTAAGATCCTGGAAAGTCTTTAAGGAAATAGTCTCCACTTTTCCTGTCAGATTGCTCAATGTCAAGATGCGTCACTGATAAGAATGATTTTAATATTTCTGCACAGTGTTGTTCTGTATCACCCGTTTTGAAGACTGGGGCCTTGTGATTTAGACCAATGAGAGAATTTTTGTGCTGCTCTGAGGTTTCAGTGTATGTTTTTTCATTTAGTACGGAAGATTATTTAGTGCTTAGAAATATGGAGAAAAAGTCTTTATCACTTTATGGAAATGGTCCTATTATTCAATCATGTGTGATTGTAGTTACTGCCCTGTAAAATAGAATTAAAATACAAGCAATAATCATAATACCTATAAGTTTGTTGTAAAGATTGAGTTACTATTCATTTACCACTTAGAATAGCACCTGATACAGAGTCAGTAAGTACTATATGTGTGTGTGTAGTTTTGAAAAAAATATTTATTATTTATCTATATGGCTATGCTGAGTCCTCATTGTGGCATGCGGGATCTTTAGTTGCAGACGCGAACACTTAGTGGTGGCTTGTGAGATCTAGTTCCATGACCAGGGATCAAACCTGGGCCCTCTGCATCGGGAGTGTGGTATCTTAGTCACTGGACTACCAGGGAAGTCCCAAGTGTGTGTTAACTAAAGTTAAAGAATGTTGGTTGTCAAGAATCGTGAAGAGTCTGAGACTTTATCTTACTTGCCCACCAGCAACTTAGCCTGCCACTGTTTCTTGGTTGTTGGCAGAAAACATGAGACTCCTGGGTCAGAGACAGAGGACTTACTACTCACAGCACAGCAAGTGGCATGAGCATCGTGTTCACGTCCTTTCTCCTTGCCCCCCCAAGTTTCCCAGAACAGGACAGAGGACCCCAGATGGATGTCCTGTGCACAGAAGAATTGCCTCCCAGATGGGGCTACTGAGCTGAGGAACTCTGAATTTCTTGTGATTGATAGAAAGCACATGCCTGCCCATTGCTCTGGGAGCAGACATGATCTCTATGTCCCAGGGTCATTAGATAAAAGATGTTGAAAAGATCATCTGGAACAAAAGCCAGCAGCAGCACCTTTGCTCCTAAGATGTGCAAAACCCTGGAAATTTTTTTCCCAATGATAGTCCAGTGAAGTATCTGGATCTTTGCTTCTCAGAGCCCTAAGAGTTCTGCAGAACTACCCAGAGCTGGAAGAGGGAAGAGGTACAAGAGCAAGAACCATCCTCTAGTTTCCTGCTTTTCCAGTAAGAAGATCTTGGATGTGTTCTGCTTTTCTCCTCTCCCAGAATGTTGGGCTTCTGGTTAAGACTTCCTTGGAACAAAGGGATCTTTATTTAGGGAGAAAAAAAAAGAAAAAGAAAATGCCAGGTCCAGTACAGTGGTGTTTGACATTTTGACAGGATAAAGTCGTTGAGAGAATCACTCCAGGCAACAGATTGGGAAGCGCAGTATCAGAGATCCTTTGGGGAGGCCCCTGATGAACCACTTCCTAGCTCTGTGACCTTGGGTTGATGGCTTAAGCCTCCCAAGTTTCCTTACATATAAAATGGCGATGCTATTACCATCTCCTGGGATTTATATAATAACTAAATGAAAAGTGATATATAAAAAATGAAGTATAAAGCACTTACAGTCTCTATTTGTTGTATAATGGGCATTTAAGAAACATTCGGTTACTTTCTCTTTTGGTGCAAACAAACTGAGGGTTTCAGAGGAGTATTAGTTTTATGGACATTTCCACCGGTTTAGCCATGGAATGAATACATACCTAGACACACAGAGACATGCATATGTAGATGCATGTACATGCAGTTGGGTAGTGGGTTATATGGATGTAATAATGCTCTCAAGGCATCTCTTCAGGCAAGTATCTACCTCTGTATGTGCATACATATATAAAAATATCCCTGTAAAGTGTAAGAAAACTCATTTGTTGCTAAAAAATATTCCGTTGTAGGACAAACTCTCCTAATATGCTGAAATAATACCAAATTGCATTGATGAATGTGATCAATCATCATTAGTTTTCATAGATTAAAGAAAATTACTCTGACATTTGTTAAAACAGTAAGGAAGATTTTATTCAGGACTATTGCAATAGCTGTAGGGGAGGGAAATCAGAATTCAACTCTGAATACAGCAGAGACAACTGGGAATTCATAGCCAATGAACAGAGTAGAGGGATCAGTGGATGGAAAGATAACTAAGAGGGGATATCAAGGGTAGGGGAATTCTTGCTAAACCAACTTAACAGGGTTCTTACTGAAGACAGGCCACAGTGATCTGGTCTCAAGGGTGGAGGATTACCTCTAAACGGACTTAGCACAGAATTCTTGCTAACACTTGTGATGTACAGGCCCAGCTAGGACAGAGGTCATGGTTGAGGCTTAGTCAAGAGGAGGGCTCAGAGAAGCCTGACTAAAGTTTGGTTGAGGAAAATCTTTGTCACATAGCATCACCTGAGAAAGCTTTTCTTCCTCATCTTTTCTATTCTCAACAGTGGTTAGATTCTTTTGCGTATTATACATCTTATATTTAAAACTATCTCAGAAATGAAACACTAATACTCCTGTTTATGTAGTTATGTCCTGAAGACAAAAGTGAAATACTGAGTGGAACAGTAAATACAAAAGGTAGAAATGGAAAAGAATGTATTTTACAGGGCATGGTGCCTAGAATTACCACAAATTAGAGCTGAGACTCTTAACACTGATCAACCCTACAACTGTGAACATGGTTTTTGAATGCTCTTGTTTCCCAGGGCTCTGTTGATATAGGAAGATAGTTTTAAAATAATTCTGTTTTAAAATAATTCTAGAGCCATAGGAAATTGCAAAACAATATACAAGGAAGTCCTATGCACTCTTCCCCCACCTCATCCCCCATCTTTAACCTCTGGCAACCAATAATCTGTTCTCCATCTCTATAATTTTGACCTTTTAAGAATATTATATAAATATAATCATATATAAGATTGGCTTTTGTTTCACTCAGCATAATTCTCTAGAGGTTCATCCAAGTTGTTGTGTCTGTCAGTGGTTGTGGTGGTTCAGTCACTGAATTGTGTCCGACTCTTTGCAACCCCATGGACTGTAGCCCACCAGGCTCCTCTGTCCATGGGATTCTCCAGGCAAGAACACTGGAGTGGGTTGCCATTTCCTTCTGCAGGGAATCTTCCCAGCCGTGGGACCAAACCCAGGTCTCTTGCATTGCAGGCAGATTCTTTACCCCTTGAGCCACCAGAGAAGCCATATCTACTTATTTATTTATATCGCTGTGCCAGGTTTTAGTTGTGATGCAAGGTCTGGATCTAGTTCCCTGACCAGGAATCAAACTGGGTCCAAGTTCCGACCTTATTTTTATTTTTGCCATTCTAGTAGGTGTATAGTAGTATCTCATTTGTATTTGCTTTTTTAAAGGTGCAGAAATATGTCATAATCTAGTGTAGGTGTGTTCATGTCTCCCAGGTAAAATTCTCACACCCAAATGGGCCTATTTCCCAGGTTTGGCTGCCCATCTGGGCACTACTGTTAACTACTAATCTCTTCGAATTTTTTCCACATTATGGTGGAAGATTAGTGCTTCATGGAGAAATATAAGAGCCCTTGTTTCTTAAGTAGCTTATACTCAGTGCTTTAAAATATGAATTAAACACACAAAATGAAATCAAACTTCATCTGCATGATTTTTGTTTTACTTTGTATTGCTTTTTATCACTTATGCTGATTATCATGATTATTTTAACAGATATACAATCGAACAGATATTAAAATATCTTTATAAAATGAGTTACATCTGTACGTGCATAGAAAATTTTACTGAGAAATTGACTTTCTGTTCTGACTTGTTTCTCTTAATTCTCTAATAGTAGAGGTTTTAAGGCATTTAAAGAACTTTAAAGCAGGCAAGAGAAAATGAAGTTGGTTTTTAAAATTTGAATCATACTTATATGGTAAAAGCAATTTATTATTTATCATACTCCATTAAAAATATTTACTCGTTTTTATTTTACTCACTTTTGGCTGTGCTGGGTCTTCGCTGCTGTGCATCGCTTTCCCTAGTTGTGGAGAACTGGGTATACTCTCTAGTTGCGGTCCACGGGCTTCTGATTCCGGTGACTTCTCTTTCTGTGGAGCACAGGCTCTAGGGCTCACAGGCTCCAGCAGTTGTGGCACGCTGGGCTTAGTTGCTTGGCATCATGTGGAATCTTCCCAGACCGGAGGTTGAATCCATGTGTCCTGCATTGCAAGGTTAACCTCCAGGGAGGCCCATACTCCATTTTTTTCCCTTTAAGTTATATTTATAAGGTACAAGTATACTTTATGCTTATTATATCTTAATATATTACATAAATATATTTTTCTATTTTAGAATTGAAGTGAAGTTGCTCAGTCATGTCCGACTTTTTGTGACCCCATGGACTGTAGCCTACAAGTCTCCTCTGTCTATGGAATTTTCCAGGCAAGAGTACTGGAGTGGGTTGTCATTTCCTTTTCCAGGGGATCCTCCCAACCCAGGGATCGAACCCAGGTCTCCCGCATTGCAGGCAGACACTTTACTGTCTGAGCCACCAGGGAAGCCCTTTTTAGAATTTTAATTTTAGAATTAAAGGGTAGTAAAAACGATTATTGTATGAAATACTATTATTGGTAGATTCTTAGTATTAGAATTAAAGTATATATTTTATATATACATATAAATTACAGGGTACAGAGAATAGGGTAAACTATAACCACCTGTGAAAATTAACTGTTCCTCTATCAATTATACCATTTCAATTCAACTTCATTCTTCACCCTTCCTTCATTTTATTGGGCTTCTCTAGTGGCTCAGACCGGAGAAGGCAATGGCACCCCACTCAGTACTCTTGCCTGGAAAATCCCATGGATGGAGGAGCCTGGTAGGCTGCAGTCCATGGGGTCGCTAAGAGTGGGGCATGACTGAGCGACTTCACTTTCACTTTTTATTTTCATGCATTGGAGAAGGAAATGGCAACCCACTCCAGTGTTCTTGCCTGGAGAATCCCAGGGACGGGGGAGCCTGGTGGGCTGCCGTCTATGGGGTCGCACAGAGTCGGACACGACTGAAGCGACTTAGCAGCAGCAGCAGCAGCAGCAGTGGCTCAGACGGTGAAGAATGTGCCTGTAGGAGACCTGGGTTTGACTCCTGGATCAGAAAGACCCCCTGGAGAAGGAAATGGCAACCCACTCCAGCACTCTTGCCTGGAGAGTCCCATGGATGGAGGAGTCTGGTGGGCTGCAGTCCATGGGGTCACGAGGAGTCGGACACGACTGAGTGACTTTCACTTTCATCTTATTAGTAATAGCATATAACTTGTTACAGTGTGCTTAAGAATTTGGACCACAGTTACCATTAATTCACAGCTGTACCTGTAAATGATGCCACCGGGCTGTATGGTAATACAAATCCCTCAGAAGTGCTGCAGTCCTCCTTCCTCAGGAATAGAGATTATAAACCTCCTGGGGATATTGCTATCTGTAGTGAAGGCGTGGCCTGAAGTGTTCTTGTTCTTTTCTGTGCTCTTGTGTTCCCTACAGACTAAACTCAAGTAACACTTAAATACTGCAGAGGCTCTTGGGAGTGTATGAGTAGTTTTTAATTATTTATTTTTAATTGGAAGATAATTGCTTTACAGTATTGTGTTGGTTTTTGCCATGTATCAACATGAATCAACCCTAGGTATATGTATGTCCCCTCCCTCGGTGTATGAGTTTTAATAGGAAAATTTACCAAGAAAATATACAAGTAAAAGCACATTGACCATTGACTCCCCAAATAATAGAATACATTTGCAAATGTATTTGTTTCATAGTATGACAAATTATATGCAAAAATACTTGAAGATGCTTTACTCTATTTAAAAACTGCTCAAAGGGCTTTGCAGATTATGCTGAGAGAAGGCTTTGGAAGAAGAAATATATCTGCATGAGCCAAGAAAGTGAACCTCCTTTGTTTATAGGATTATAGAGAGAAATTTTTACATCTAAAGAAAGAATACAAATTCCACATAGGCCAAAATTGCCCACCTTGTAGAAACTCATACCCGTGTTCTTTATGTGTTATTCTTTCAGAGTGTCTTTAAAGTTACAACATTATAACTTCAGGCATCCTTCATTTAACTTTATTTAAGATCTATATTATGATAACTTCATGCACACTTCCATTTCCTTTACAGTCCTTATGAACAGAGCAAGAGATTCATTTATTTTGAGAGTTACATAGCAAAGAGTTGCTGAATCCAAAATAACATCCCTCTAATTTCCAATATTTTCTGGCAAGCTCTATTTTAAACATATGATGCCATGGGATAAACCTAATCATGTGACCTTGGTCCCCAGCATTCTCATTGTTGCCTTCCCTTCTTTTATATGACTCCCTGGTAGCTCAGATGGTAAAGAGTCTGCCTGCAATGCAGGAGACCAGGGTTCAATCCCTGGGTCGGAAAGATCTCCTGGAGAAGGAAATGGCAACCCACTCCAGTATTCTTGCCTGGAGATTCCTCTGGACAGAGGAGGGTCGCAAAGAGTCGGACATGACTGAGTGATTTCACTTTCACTTCTTTTATATACATGAAGTGTATAAGGTGACCTTTTAGGGTTACATGATCTTCTTACAGATTGTGATTAATTTGCAGAGGTAATCACAGCAGCTGAACATTCACTCAGATCCTTAAAATGTCAGTAAAGAAAAAAAACCTTCAATTTTTGCAATTCTTTTAAACAGCTCTTTGAATTGAGTCCTTGAAATCTGTACAGTGGAATTTTCCCCAATGTTAGCCCGAAGCTTATTTACCTACCTGTTGAATAGATGGGTTACTGAATTAATTAACGGAAAGTAAATTGTTTAAATGTAACATATTGGTTATTTGGAATAAAAATCTCACTTCCATGTAATGGAACATCATCACTGAAGTTGTGGGAGTTTTCAAATACTCTTCAGTTCAGTTCAGTTCAGTCGTTCAGTCATGTCTGACTCTTTGCGACCCCATGGACTATAGCCTGCCAGGCTTCCCTGTCCATCACTAACTCCCAGAACTTGCTCAAACTCGTGTCCATCGAGTCAGTGATGCCATCCAACCATCTCAACTTTTCCCTCTGATAACCATAAGTTTGTTTTCTAAGTCTGTGAGTCTGTTTCTGTTTTATAAGTAAGTTCATTTGTATCATTTTTTTAGATTCTACTTGTAAGTGATATCATATGATATTTGTTTAAAAAAGAGTGTAATACTAACTAGCTGGTGAAAATCTCCGACACTTATCTATAAATGTTGACTAACACTTTCCTTTTCATTTGCTAACTTGTGACATAAATCGTGGGAAGATTATGTTACTGGTGACATTGAGAACTCTTCGTTATCACTTTCAAAAACATACCACCCCTTGGGGTTGAACCATCATAGCTGCTTTAAATTATATCTGTCCGAATGGGTTCCCATTCACCATCCTTGCCAAAGAGTCTACATCCTTAAGAGTTAAAGGTCTGGTCTATCTCTTCGAACATTATGCTATTGGAATTCCTGTAATGCCACCAGCACCTAAGGGCCCCAGGGATGCTTCCATGGCAGAGGTGTTCTGCCAAGGAGACCCCTTCCAATTTGGGACGTCATTTGTGGGTACACAGTTTTTGTCTTCAGGTGAAACCTGTTTCTGTCTCCTGATGGTTTTTACCCACGTTTGGTCCCTCTACACAGCACGGAACACCTGCAGTTACTCTGTTCTCTGACAACACTTCAACGATAAAGCTAACAAGACCGTACCTGTTTGATTTAGACTGTATCCTTCAGGATCAAGCAGTGTTCATAAGTACACACGTCCAACAGGGAAAGACTGTCCATGGGAAAGACTCACCTGATTGGAGGAAAGAGATAGCATTTGGCTTCCAATACCCAATGACCTGACGGCTGCTATTTTAAATTCTCACTGTCCAGATTATCAGGACTTTGCCTGGCTTACCTCTGGAATGGAAATTCTGAGTCTGTACTAGTAAGTGAGCAATAACATGATGGCAGACATTTAGGTACAAGAAAAAAATCATTAATGGACAAGGTTTGAATTTTTTCCCTCAGCTTGTCTGGTACTCCGTGGATATTCACAATATCATGTGGATGTGTGTTGCAGAACTCAAATATGTTAATCAAATAAAGGAGTGCTAAAATGGAAGGGAAGAAAATAAGGGGCAGATAAGTAGGAAGAGTGTGAGCTAATAGCAACTTTCTTCAGATATTTAGCAAGTTGAAAGCCAAATTTTATTTTGAGCATCTTAAGAAATTACATACTTTTTAAAAATATAAGTATCTGAGAAATACAGTATGTTGCCAATACTATGTGTAGGGGTTTGACAGATCAAGCCAGTATCTAATGAAAAGTAGAGTTGTGAAGATCTGAATCTGAAAATCTAGTGTGTTCTTCCTCATCTAGCACAGTGCTGGCCATACACCAGCTGCTCTGCAGATATTTATTGGGTAAATGATAGGGTGAGCACATGGAGGCTGGCTGATGCCTTCAATGGCACTGCTCAGCCTCATGGGTGTCCCTTTGGCTGTAAGAAAAGTCTGTGGTCTATTTCCATCATTTCAAAAAGCAATTGGACAGTTATTACTTTGAAGTGATTATTTTCATCAGATACTTCTGGACTAGGGGAATTTGCGAAGTTAAAAGTGAAGAGATTTTTTAAAATATTCTGCTAAGTGGGAGAAGCCAGTCATAAAGAGCCACATACTGACTGATGTGTTTATATGAAATGTTCAGAATAAGCAAATTTTATAGAAATTTAAACTAAGTAGGATTTCCCATGTGGTCCAGTGGTTGAGACTCCATGCTTCCACTGAACTAAGGTCTCACATACTGTGGGGCATGGCCAACATTTTTTTTTTTTCAGAAAGTAGATTAGTCCTTTGTCAGGAGATGGGAGGAGGGAAGAATTGGGACTGATATTAGGTGGTGTGACTGCGTTGGGTGGGTGTTTCTTTTAGGGGTGATGCCAGTGTTCTGAAATTAATGGTGATGGCTGCACATCTCTGTGAAGACACCAAAAACCCCTGAATTGTACAGGTTAAATGGTTGAGTTTGTGATCTGTGAATTACATTTCAGTGAAGCTGTTTTTAACAGTATAATACTGATAAGTGGAGCACTCAGTATTAAAAAAATAAAAAAGAGGAGGGGAGGGTAGTGGTTAAAAGATCAGGAACCACTTGCTAATTGTGTGGTAGAATTTCTCCCAGATTTTTAAAAATACTCCTATTCCTTTTATACGGTTTCTCTAGAGGGTTGTTGTTCACTCACTAAGTCGTGTCTGACTCTTTGCAATCCTGTGGACTGTAGCCCACCAGACTCCTCTGTCCATGGGCTTCTCTAGGCAAGAATACTGGAGTGGGTAGCCATGCCCTCCTCCAGGGGATCTTCCTGACCCAGGGATTGAACCAGAGTCTCTTAAGTCTCCTGCATTGACAGGCAGGTTGTTTACAACTAGCGCCGCCTGGGAAGCCCCTATGTATATATTGCTGTCGTTGTTCATTCGTGTCCCACTCTTTGCGACCCGTGGACTGCAGCACGCCAGGCTTCCCTGTCCTTCACTATCTCCTGGAGTTTGCTCAAACTCATGTCCATTGATGCATCTAAAGGATATAAAGAAAATATTCCCACAACTGTAGAGAACGGAGGTGGACTCTATTATTAGGTACTTTCTTCCTTCCTCATTCTCCCCAGATCAGGAAATGTGTGAGTGTGTAAAAGTTAACAAGGGCAGTAGTGCTCAGAGCCAAGTCATGAGACTTCCAAGATCTATGAACAACCCCGGACTCCTAGGGGAGCAGAGTTTTGAAGTGTTTGCACCATCTTCATACCACCTAAATCTAGGCCAGGAATCAGCAAACTTGTTCATAAAGGCTGGATAGTAAATATTCTGGGCTTTGCAGGCCATGCAGTCTCTGTCAAAACTACTCAACTCAGCCATAAACAGTCGGTAAGCAATCTGAGGTGATTGTGCTCCAGAAAAGCTTAATGTTGTTGACTCTGACATTTGACTTTCATATCATTCTCCTGAACCACAAAATATTAGTGTTTTTTATTTTTTTTTGACCACCTCAAAATGTAAAGACCATCAGTAGCTTCTAAGATACAGAGAACAAGCTGAGGGCTGGACTTGGCCTCTGATGGTTCTCTGGCCATGGTATGCAGACTCTAGGGTAATGGGTTAGAAAGCAGTTTGTTATGAAGCGTGTTAAATTCCTTAAGCCAATGTACATCTTAGAGCAACAAATAATGCCATGTGATTGCAGGTTGAACTATTGAGAGACTTAATTGTCACAGTCAGCTTGTTAGCAAAGGAAGAAAAATCAGCAAATAGGATCTTTACTGAAGTGTTTTAAGACTATACTAATGCTATGTTGTGTGGTTTTGAGATTTTTATTTTAAAGACAGAGAAGGTATGGATATCTTGAATGCAGGCCATTAAGAAGTCTGCCAAGGCCATGAATTTAAAGTCCTAGGAACTTTTCATTGCCCTTGGCTGCTGAAATGTAACAGCAAAGTTATTCATTAAGTTCACATTAAAAAAAAGTCAACAGTGCTTCTTTATACTTTATCTGCATTTGATACACTTCCAGAAAGATGATCTTTAATTTGACTAATGAGTGCATCCATTGTTATTTTAATGACAAGTAATTTACAGAAAAAATAGCTCTTCAGCAAGTATCCTTAAATCTGGAAGTAAAAGTCCCCAGTTTTCCAGTCCATGAAGGAGCAGTTGGTGTTAGACAGCTCCTGCAGGATGTGGCTACTGGAAATACTTCCTGAGTAATGAACCGGAAATGCAAAAGGAAGAAAGCAGTTTGAAATATGTTGGCCATTTTATATCATAATTTTTGAGTTTATTTTCTGATTTGAGCACAAGTCACAAGTTGCAGAACATGGAGATTTGGGGGAGGTCTGGCCCATTTCCTGCAATCCCATATAACCCTCCTCGGTTCTGTCATAGAAGTTTTTAGATCTATTAATTTGAAGAAAATTGAAACCCATATTCACTAGGATTGTAAATAGAAAATTCAGGAAAATAATCAGTTTTTGAGCTCACCACAGTTTTCTGCAGAAATTTCACTCTTTAACTGAATTTTTTGGTGCATAAATAAGTCCCCACTGAGGCCAGAGTTCTAAGCAGACCTTATAGATATCTAAGATGAAGTGAACATGGGCTCTGTCCTCAGAGGGCTTGTGGTTCACTGAACCAACAGAAATATCCTAACAAATATACCTACTGCAGAACTTTCTTCCTAATCCTAAAACTCTTTTGCTGTTATTGGTTGGAGTAATGAATGTGGCATTCTAAGGTCAAATGTAATGATTGCCACATCCTAGCATGCTCTGTTGCATGCTCTGTTGTCAAGGCTAAGTGTTAGTCACTCAGTCATGTCTGACGGTTTTGTGACCCTGTGGACTGTAGCCCACCAGGCTCATCTGTCCATAGGAATCTCCAGGCAAGAATGCTGGAGTGGGTTGCCATTTCCTCCTCCAGGCGATCTTCCCAACCCAGGGATCGAACCACGGTTTCCCGCATTGCAGGCAGATTCTGAGCCACCAGGGAAGCCCATTGTCAAGGCTAAAGTCTGTCTTAAACAAGGTTAACTATGGCTTTGTTCTTGTGGTAACAGAAGAGATAATGAGATCATTTACAAAGCTACGTCCTGAAAAATTGAAAGTATTTCATGCCAGCCATTGCCTGGGTTCATCTCACAGTGATTTTTAGCTATTTGCACAATCCAGTTTCTGTTATTTGGGCTGTCACTGTTTTTTTTTTTTTTCCCTTTCTTGCAGCTTCATGAATTAAATTTTACTATTGTGTTCTAAGTCACCTCAGTTGTGTCTGACTTTTTGTGACCCCATGGACTGTAGCCCGCCAGGCTCCTGTGTCCATGAGATTCTCCAGGCAAGAATATTGGAGTGGATCGCCATTCCCTTCTCCAGGGTGTCTTCCCAATCTAGGGATCAAACTCGTGTCTCTTAGGTCTCCTGCATTGGTAGACGGGTTCTTTACCAGTAGCACCACCTATTACTTTTACAAATGGGTAAAATGAAGCTTCAGAAGATTAAAACATGCAACAAGTACAAAGGTGATAAAGTACTGTCAGCATTCACTTATCTGGCTTCCATGGGTTCAGCCAATTGCAGATTGGAAATATGCTGGTAAAAGAAAATTCCAGAAAGTTCCAAAAAGCAAAACCTGAATTTTCCAGGCAGGCAACTGTTCACATAACATTTACATAGTAGAACGAAGTCATTGGGGACTTAGCGAGATAGATGAAACATTCTAGATGTAGGAAAAAAGCTCTAAGCAGCTAAAAGACAAATGGAGTGCAATATATCAGATGGATACATGAGCTGGTGAAGATGCTGAGCATTCAGTAAACCAGGTAGTAGAAGGTAGGAAGACAGGTAAGCATTGAGAACTTGATACTTGATCATTATATGGAAGGTAATGAAAACTTCCTAAAGTACAATTGATCAGAGCAGGGATCAAGAGCTAGGACTTGACATGCAGGATTGATTCTCAGACAGTTGGGATGGTCAGCATGAAACCCAAGATTGGAAGCTGTATTTGAAATAGTTGTTATTGACCAGGATCTGTGACCTAGGAGACAAATGTTGCAAGGATGCCATTTGTTGGTATGATTATAGAGAAAAGTGTATTAGCTTGGTATGGCTGTGTAACAAATTACCACAAATTTAAGGATTAAAACCACACCTATTTGTTAGCTGTTGGTTCTGTAGGTCACAGGTCTGGATGGCCTGCTGTGTTCTTTGCTCAGGGTCTCATGAAGCTGGAATCAAGGTGTTGGCCATGCTAGGCTCTCATCTGGAGGCCCTGGGGAAGAATCTCCTACCAAGGTCACTCCAGTTGTTGGTAGAATTCATTTTCTTGCAGCTGGAGAACTGAACTCTCCATTTCCTTGACAGCTGTCAGGTGTCTCTTTCTTCCTAGGGGGCACCTACGTTCCTTCTCACATGGCCATTCATTCTCAAAGCAGCAATGGCACTGTTAATCTTTCACGTACTTAGGATCTCTCTAAGTTCCTCTTCCACTCTTGAGTGGAAAAATCTCTCAGCTTTTAAGGGCCCGTGTGGTCAGGTCAAGCCCATCTGGATCATCTCCTTCCCCTGATGTCAACTGTGCTTATAACACAACACAATCAGGGGAGCAATATCTCATGGCCCTAGGTTCTGGGGATTAAGGCAGACATCTTTGGCCACCATTTCCGGCATTCTGCCTCCCACAGAAAATGACTAAGGTTTTCATCTCCTACTTTACTCCTTTGTAAGCTGTGTTGCCTCTGATAAAAGTCGGTCCACTCTCCTCCAGGGTTAAAGGGCAGGTGAGAAGCATTGTAACTTTTCCTTCCACCCTGACACTTGCTTCTTCCTGCATGGAAATCTATGTCTTTGGGCATTCTCTGTATGACTGCCTCCTGGATGTGGGTGCCATGAAACACCCAGAGGGTCCATCAGTTTGGTGTATCTCAGGGTTGTTGGGAAGAGACATATTGGAGGCCCAAACAGCACAAGAGGGCAGCACAGAGCAAGAGCTCATAAATGTTGAAATGCAGACTCCTCTGATCCTATGCCTTTCAGATATGATATGTCCATCTGTCTTCAAAGCATCTTCTTTCCCAACATGGCACATATAACATGAGCTGACCATAAGTGTACCCTAAAAACTCAGCTCTCGAAAGATCTGCTTCTTGGAACCTCATTTTCTCCAACTTAGAAATGGGCTAGAATTCATTCAAGGGTGAGACCTTTAAAATGGAAAAATTCATCTTTTGAATTCCAGCTATGTAAAGGTCCCCGCTTACAAGCCTGATGATGTGGTACAGTGTTTCACAACCTCTTTTCTTTACTAATCCACCATGGAGCCTTTTCAAGCATGTTTTCCTAATTTCCCCCTCCGTGAAATTTTAACACTACAACTATATTGTATGTCTATTTACATATCTATGATTTGTGCATAAAAAGTAGAAGATTTTTTGCTGCTAAGAACTAATTTTCTTTCCCTGGAGGCAGTATCTCTCTCGCTGACAGTGCATGTTGTAATGGGAAAAAGGAAATTGCTCAGATTTTAATATTTATTAAATCTTCAGTATGCATGGTCTATTTGAGTTGGCATTTGGCAGTAATACTTCAGTTGTACTAAAATATACTTAAGATTAATCCTGAGGAATCAGAAGAGTGTCTAAACATGAAAAGTCACCCAATATTTTATATTTAATGTAACAGCTAGCAAAATCAAATGTGAAGTATGATTCTATTTTTGTGGATAACATGTATAGAAAACTGGCTGGGGAGATTGGTCTACCAAATGCCATTTCTTAGTGGTTACATTCTCCTCCAGGCATTTTGCTTTGGGGGAATTTTATAAACGAATTCATCTCACAGTTGCATCAAGAAAAGTATTATTAGAGAAGGGTTAACCCTTTTTTTTTTTTTTGCCTTCAACATTTAAAGTGAGTGGGCAGGATCATCCACATGTTAGAAAGAAATTTTTTGCATGGTCCACTCATGACTCCTTTAGCTCTCAAGAGGACCTTGTGCCTCCAAGTTGATTTTTGTATTCTTCCTAATTCTGCTTGAAGGCATGTACATTATTTTCTGCAGAGAAATGCCACCTACAAGAGAGTATTTCTTCTCTTCTCACCAGATTTTGGTATCCCAAGAGTCCCCTTAGTCCTGTTTACTTTGGATATTTCAGGACTTACTGTAGGATTTAACTGTGGTGAGTTTTTAAGCCCTGTTTTTAAACTCATCAACTGCCTCTAATCTTAGCAAAACGTCAGGTTAAACTTTTGACAGGTTTGGGCACTTGACATTTTGTAACCCACTTGGAGTTATAGGCCGCTTCCATTGTGAGCACCTTGTTCCAATTTACGTCAGAGGGAATTATGTATAGGTCAGGGCTGAGAGCAGCTTATAATTAATGGGATGGACAAGTGGATTTTTCGTGTTTCATAAAATAAAATGGAAATCACCTGTGCTTAGAACAGTTGTGTGTTCTTAAATATTTACATTTATTATAGTAAACATTAATTATAACTGATATACTTCTCCTGTGAACTTGCTAACTGGGAGGTCAAAGCCATTGTTCACTGCTTAGAAAGGATGTATGACAAGCTGGTTATACATTAGGAAAGAGTAGTTGGGGAGATACTGGTGAGCGAGCTGGTGGAAGTAATTCAGTGTTAGGTTTTTGTCCTAATTTTCTCTCTTGTCTAAAGCATCCACTTGCCAATATGATCCAGATGTCAGTCCTTCTCAGGGAGACTAGGGAGTCCTTAGCTTGTGAGATTGGTGAAGACACATGACCACTGCATAAGATTTAGTCATCTTTTACTTAAGTTCAGAAGTAGCTGAAGCACTACCTAAATTTACAGCATCCAAATTTTCTTTACATTTATACATCAGAAACTTCCAACTCCTGGTGGATATAGCAGCGGTATGTTCCTGAGTAAAGAAGTCTTTTGAGTCAGAAAAATCCAGATTCTAAACTGGACTCTGCCCTCTGCCAGCTGTGTGGCCCAGGGCTGTGTGCTTAGTCACTCAGGCGTGTCTGGCGCTTTGCGACCCTGTGTTCTGTAGCCCACCAGGCACCTCTGTCCATGGGGATTCTCTAGGCAAGAATGCTGGAGTGGGCTGCCCTCCTCCAGGGGTGGCCTGTGGCAAGATGCCATAATTCCGAGCCTCAGTTTCCCCATCTGTAAAGTGGGGGAAATGATACAGACTATTTAGGGATTAGAGACAATTTATATAAAGTATTAGTCATTCAGTCATGTCCAATTCTTTGTGACCCCATGAACTGTAGCCCGCCAGGCTCCTCTGTCCATGGGATGCTCCAGGCAAGAATACTGGAGTGGGTTGCCATGCCCTTCTCCAAGAGATCTTTCCAACCCTGGGATCAAACCTGAGTCTCCTGCATTACAGGCAGATTCTTTACTGTCTGAACCATAAAACATGCCAGCAATGTGTATGTGACGGAATGGATGAAAAAAGGAAGCTCAATGGAAACCCTCTGTAAATTGCATTACCTGTCAGACATTTGGGTGTTAGCTGTATTAATGCATTCTTTATTATTGTCTGGAAGTCTCCAGCGCCCCCCCCCCCACATAAATATTATTTCATTAAGTTATTCCCTTTTACAGATATTCCTTGTGCAGTGAGGAATCAATACAAGGACCCTGTCTATCAGGGATTGATGTTGTTCAATTGCTCAGTCATGTCCTGCTCTTTACGACCCCATGGACTGCAGCACGCCAGGCTTCTCTGTCCTTCACCATGAGTTTACTCAAACTCATGTCTATTTTATCAAGTTTGCTCAGACTCATGTCCATTGAGTTGGTGATGCCATCCCGCTATCTCATCCTCTGCTGCCCCCTTCTCCTCCTGCCCTCAATCTTCCCCAGCATCAGGGTCTTCTCCAGTGGATCGGCTCCTTCATCAGGTCCCCAAAGTATCAGGGTATAATAGCTAAGTAAGGCATCATGAGACATTTCTGCCCTGTTCTAAGGAAGCCATTTAAGTATTTAATGAAAGAACTGATTCATGTCAATGTATGGCAAAAACCACTACAACATTGTAAAGTAATTAGCCTCCAACTAATAAAAATAAATGGAAAAAAAAAAGAATAACTTCGCGTATAGATACATGGTAACAATCTACAGAACTTCCTGATGCTGCTTCCACAAATGAGCTGGAAGAGTGTCGGTTTTAAATGCAATGAGCCAACTTGCCCTCGGGTTCCTTAACACTGCTTTTGAGTATCCCAGTTTACTTTTTCTTTTTGGAGTATAATTGCTGTACAAACATCCCAGTTTAGAAAGTTTCTGCAGAACTCTCCAAGTTTTTAGATCTGTAGTATTCCTTGAAGTGCCCTTGGAGGGGGAGAGGGGAATGTTCTTATGTTTTGGATGTCATTACCCTTCTTCAATGCAAGCCTTGGTAAAAAGATACTGAGAGAAGACAGTATAGATAGAAAGGCAAAATGAGCAAGAAGAAAATCCCACTGATCATGGGCAAAGTCTCTACTGAGTTGCAGATTGGGATCTAAAATACATTTACTCAGTGTACATGTCCTCAGTATATACTCAATATATTTGTGCCAAAGACATATTAGTTGGCAAAAGTAACATGTAAATGGGTATATTTATGCCTTACAGTAAACTCTTTTAGGGTTTGATGACTATACCATTTTCAAAACACTGGCACTAAATTTTGGCATCATTGATCTACCTGTAAGGATATGTTGTAGCTCCATGAGTGCGGTGTGGCTGATCTCTTCAGCTTCATTCAGTCCTTTATGAAAATCTTTACAAAAATCATTCTGTGATTGACATGTATACGGTACTGTGTATAAAATAGATAAATAATAATAGCCTCCTGTAGAGCACAGTGAACGCTACTTGGTGACCTAAATGGGAAGGCAATCCAAAAAAGAGGAGATTTTTGTGTATGTATAATGATTCACTTTGCTGTATACAGCAAAAACTGATACACGTTGTAAAGCTACTCTACTCCAATAAAAATTAATACAAAATACACCCTATGAGCCCAGTAATTAACAGAGTTTCTGACAAATAGCAGGATGTCAGTATGCTTTAGGTTTTGCCTAGTGCTGCTTTGACAGTGAGTGCATGATAACGCCTCTTCCTTCTCCCCAAAAAGAGGTGTGAGGTCAGGGAGAGAGGTGAGGGAACGGGAGAGGGAGGGAGGAGCATGAACCCAGACTTATCTTCCCACTCAGTGTAGAGCATCTGGAATTGGAAATGATCTTAGCTGACATTTTCCAATCTCCTACCCAATGCAGGAAAATTCCTTCTAAGATAGTTTCAACAAAGGGCAGGAAGCCTGATGTAAGACGAGAGGTCTCTTTCTGTTTGGTTCAGTATGGTTGGTGGTGTTTGTAGGTTGCGGTGGTGTGGTGTAGAGTTGTGTGGGAAATTGGGGTGAGGCTTGGACTGGTGGTGACCACATTGTGGAGGGCCATTTGGGACCAGTTTTGAGCTGCCATTTTGTTCCATTGTGGAACCTAAATCCTAGTGCTTTCTCAGTTTCTCAATTTATGTGGTCTTTTAATATATGTTAATAAAATTGAAAGCACTATATTAAAATTATTTTTTATACTTATTGAACATCAGGGAGAGAAGGAAGAATTTTTGTCAGTTTCCTTTGGCACAAAAGCATGCAAAAACCTCAATTTACCCTAATTTTGCCAAAAGAATTCAACCTATTAACCACAATTTTCTATATTATACTTTTCCAAGCAATCCAAAGGAAAAAAAAGCAACATTTTGGATTAATATGAAAATTGATTGTCTTGGATACAAATATACATTCAACTTCGATCTCTTAAATCTTCCCTATTTACTATTAAAGGGGGAAAAAAGATCTTTTTATAATCATGATTGTAAGGAACAATGAAATTTGGGATTACCTAAGAATCTTCCAATTAGATTCAGGATACGGTTTGTAAGTTATGCAAGTAAAGTGGACTCAAGCATTTTAGGAATGTTTCAACAAGGATTTTTTTCTAAAAAAGGTTTCTGTTTGGAGTTCAGTTAACCAGAAAATTAAATTAACCAGAACTCTTCTATTTCCAGAGAATTTCAATTACTTGGAGTTTGACTGTACTTTTATTGTAGCCTTGCTCCCACGCAGATGTGAATTCCATGTTCTTTTTTAAAAATGTGTTTTATTGAAATATAGTTGATTTCCAATGTTGTGTTAATTTCTGCTGTAAAATACAGTGTTATATGTTTATTTATACTTTCTTTTTCATATCCTTCTTCATTATAATTTATCACAGAATACTGGATATAGTTGCCTGTGCTATACAGTAGGACCTGGTTATTTATCTGTTCTATATATGATGGCTTGCACCTTCCATTTTCTGACTTATTTCTTGCAGAGTGCTTAAGGACAATGAATACCTCAAATGAGCAGGGTACTGGTGGCTTTTTAGTTTGGGATTTTAATTACTACTAGTAATATATATCCATCTACATTGATATGTATCTATAATCTGTATATAGAGAGATAGAAGCAGAGCTCCCCGGCAGCACTGTTTATGTTTAGAGAAATATGAGTAGATAATGCTTTCACTATAACTTGACTTCCATCTTTCTCTCCCAAGTATACTTTTCCCCTTTTAAACCTGACATTTAGCACCAAGGAGTATTTTCTTCGAGACAGAACAATGATTTCATCTCTGTTTCTTGAAGTAGTACACAGAAGGAAATGGCATCATGGTAAAAAGAATTTATAAGTGAAATTGGAATGTTTTGCTAAAGATAACCAGGAAGTAAGGAGTGAAAGCCCTCAAGTAGCAGAGAGGCCAGATGGTGTGTGTTTTTTTTTTTTTAATGCAGTCACTAAGCAGGAAATTCTGCTTGATTAAGAAGACGCTGGTCTTGATTTTCATTCACTGATTTTGAGGTCCCTTTTTTTAATGGGTACATGTGTATACACACAAAACCCACAGATTTTATTCAGCCAGTTGATTGTTGGTGTCATTGTTAGCGGGACTGCTGATGAGAATTCGAAGTCTTAATGATAAAGAAGGAAATGGGTTCCCAGGTCTCAGCTCTGAAAGAACTTGGGATTGACCCACTCTACCCCAAACACGCCATCATTACCATCTCCAGCAAATTGTTGTAGGGTCTGGTGTTTTGTTGTGTTTTCTTTTGATAACCCAGAATGAGAAAAGCTGCATACCACAGTGGCTAAGTAGGGTTTTGTGAGATACAGGGTAGACTCAGGGGAGGAAAATAGAGGTTTTGGAGTTCAACACTCCAGGGGGCTAATGTGCATAAAGGACCTGAGTTTAATCCTCAGAGCTGCCAGTCAGGATCATGATGAAGAAGCACCCATGCAAAGAATTGCCTCTGGATGCTGCTAGGCTGGGGCGGGCACGGGATGCAGGGCACCTCGCTTTGGACTGTGATGTTGTAGCCGTTGATATTGAGGGGAGGTTGCCTGGCAGTGACTCGGGCACAACAAAGCTCCCTTCTGGAAAGTCACCCTGCCCGCGTCTTACACCTACTGCTCAGCACCCCAGGAGTGAATGATTTCCCAGTCTGTAGTTGAATAGAGTTGCAAAATGGAATACTTGCATCCACTTACCGGGGAGAGACACTTGGTGGAATTTGTGATGGAGTGAATAGATGTAGACAACAGGCAGAACTGTTTGGAGCTGTGCCCTGAATCGGTGTCTGTTGATTTAAATAAGGAAACTACATAACAAGGGATGATAAGCCAGCACTCCTTACCATAAAGCTGATAAATCAGACACCAAAAATTATTTTGTATTTATTTTCAAAATAAATATATCACCACTTGAAGATAGCTTAGCCACCTGGAAAGGTCACTGTTCTCAAAACTAGACATTTTTTCATGTGTGAATTTTTAAGCCCTAGGTTGCACCTCAAGTACTGAGCCCTTTAAATATCATCTTATCTTATATTCAAAAAGCCAGCTTCTTAGAAAATTTGATCCAATGAAAAGATAAAATGTGCAAGATGAAATGCACACTTATTAACTTAAAATGGACCTTTTTTTTTTTTCTTTAATAGTCACATAATCCTAAAACACAAACAAACAAAACCCTAAGATCACAGCATTTGACGTTATTTCCAGGGTAATATAGTGACTTCCCATTTTGTAAATTACATTTATCATCTCTCTCTGAAACAGGACAAGGAAACCTATTTTGTTAATACAAGAAAAATCTCAGAGTTTCGCCTGCCTTGAGAGAATTTGGAAGTGTTTGTTAGAAGACTGTCAGCATTTATGGGATTTGTTTTCATATGGATCACAAATATGTATATATTTTACATAATTTTGTACACAACTATCAAGCTGCAGAGAGTTTAAATCTTGGCTTTTAGGCCAAAAAGTCTTTGGGGTGAGGATAACGCACTGTCTGAGAATTGCTGGCTACATAACCCCCTCTCTGCCCACCACTGTCTTCTCCTAAACCTTGTGTGTTTCCAGGCAGAGTGGTTGGCACCCACCACCCAGACTCCCCAAGCCCTTGCCTTGGTTTCTGCTGCAGCTACAGTAGCAGCTCTTTTTTCCTCCCAGGAGAGTTCCCCCTGTGGTCATCTCCCTTCTGACCTCTAAGAGATGAGCTCTGATGATCATGATCTGACGGCCATTCTGGTTCTCGCTAGCCAGTGAATTTCTTTCTGTTGAAATACCTTTTGTTAATGCCGTTATTGTCAGCAAGACCCCAACAGAGCTCTCAGGCACTGGGACCATTTAGTATTAATTCGTCTTTGATCCTTCAGTCATGAAGTCCTGGCTGTTCATTTCCCCTGTGCTGTTTGCCTACCTCTTTCCTTTCCTTTCTGAAATTTCTTCTCCTAGAGAGCCAAAAACAGGTAAGACTGGAGAAAACCAATGAGTCCTGAAATGTCTCAATTTCCTTCACACTCTTCCGTGTAACCCTAACTGCGTGTCCATGGTTCCTTTCAACTTTGAGTTAATATCCTGCCACTAAACACTCAGACATTCAGGGAATTCTAAGTACCGTAGTTCCTGTTATTGGGTTTTTTTTTTTTTTTTTTTTTTGGTCCACTGTGTGATGGCGACTTTCCTCTCTCAAATGGCCTTGCCCAAGTAAACAAAGAGGTCACTGATTCCCATAATTCATCATTTTGTCTTTTTATGTTAGAAATAGTCAAAGTTGAATTTTAATGTCCTTGAGAAAGAGATCATTCCTTAAGGAAATCTGAAACTAAATATTTAACAGCCTGAGAGATTGAATCACAAGTCTCTGCGCAAATGCTGGAAAGTTTTATCCTGAAATCAAGATGTTCTTTGCTTGTTTACTGACAGAGGAGAAAGACAAAATATCAGCCAAAAGCCTCCACAGATCTGAGCAGAAATGACTCCTTAGCCAAAGCTGACCTGCACTCACCCCTCTGCCTTCTAGCAAGTCATCCTTTCTTTTTCCTTCATTTTATGTATGGTTCCTTGAAATTACCAGGTTTTCTCACCAGTTTCCCAGTTTATTTTATGTCTACCTCATTAAAATGCAGCTTCTCCCAGGGCATACCTTTGCTGCCACATTCACTAGTGCATTCCCAGGGCCCCATCAGTGCCTAGCACACAGCAAAACCTCAGAAATACCCACTGGATGAAAAAATAATCAGAGAAATGACTTTCTCTCTGGGTGTGCTCCAAAATCATTCTACAAGAATTTTTTTAATGCTTAAAGAAAGCCAAATGAATGTATACAAAGGATTCCTAATGTCATAAAAGTACAAAACTAGCTTACTCTTCCAATCTCTTAAAATGAGTTCAGGTTTAGAGTAGTGAAGAGTTAAAGTTCTAGAGCAGATAAAGGCTGATTTGGGATGAATGGGTAAGTTATTAAGGATTAATGAAGAAGTCTGTTTGGATTGCCCAGGTCCTGCAGTGGTAAAGAATCCACCTGCCAATGCAGGAGAGACACAAGAGACACTGGCTTCAATCCTTGGGTTGGGAAGATCCCTTGGAGTAGGAAATGGCAACCCACTCCAGTATTCTTACCTGGAAAACTCCATGGACAGAGCAGCCTGACAGGCTACAGCCCATGGGTCGCAAAGAGTCAGTAACAACTGAGCGTGCTCACACGCACTGGGCAAAACCTATAGGTGAGGCTTACCTGCTCTCTGCCAGTTTTCCTGGTGTCAGCTGACCTTAGAGGATGGTGGGGATAAGAGACATGGAACACTGTCTTATGAACTCCTCTTACTTCTGGTCTTCCATGGTACAGGAGTCATTTGTGTCAAGTTACCTGGCCAGAGAGGATGAGATGGTTGGATGACATCTCTGATTCAATGGACCTGAACTTGGGCAAACTCTGGGATATGATGAGGAACAGGGAAGCCTGGCGTGCTGCAGTCCATGGCGTCACAAAGAGTCGGACACGACTTGGTAACTGAAAAGCAGCAATCACTGCCTCTGCCATCACTGCTAGAAGGCCCAGGGGTGATCTCAATTCGTGGGACCACTACTGACCACATCTCCAGGAGGAGATGGAAGCTTTTCTTGGGGAATAATTCTTCATGGATTTCTTACAGTTCTGTACCCCTCGTTAGCTCAGGTGCTGACTGCCTTTGTTCCAGGCTATCTTTCTAAGGATTTCTGTACAGTGAATAGCCTTCAAAGGTCAAAGGAAAACATCTCCCTCCAGGGTAGAAAGCAGGATTGTCGTCCATTGTAATAAAGAACATGACGCTCTCCAGGGAAGATGCTGGGCTTGTTTGCTTGCAGTCTGTTATCAAAGATGCAGGTTTCCAAAGCTTGGGGTTGCTCAGCTGGAATGTAAACCCTTGTGTGTGTCACTTGTGCCTAGGCTACCTGTTCCATGCGACTTGGGGACTTGTGAACAGGAAATACACGCTGCTCCCTGGGCCCTTGTTTGTCTCTAGTTCGGGAGTCTCGTGTCTTCTGCCAGCACTTTTCAGGAGGCTAACTGATTAGCTTGCAGGTAGCTTGAAACCCTTCACTGTTCTTGATGGTCTCCCATGCCCTACCCTGTGCCAAGGTCCTTTATTTCCTGCAAAATAAAAAATTCTGGCAAAGGATCCATGTGGGACAGCTCTTCCCTGAGGAGCAGAGAACTGCAGCCTCAAGACCATGGTAGGCAAACCAGTGGTTATGAATAGAGGTACGTCCAAGTCTAGGAAATCAACATTGTCTATATGAAGATGATGATTACAGAGTGGTTACTGTAATAATAGGAATGCTAATTTATTACTCATAGACTCTTCCTTCACTTAAGATACTCCATGAACGCTATTCAATGAATAAATGGATCAGTAGCCTTCCTGCTTCCAAACGTGGTTTGAAGAGGTTTCCAGTGGGGGAAAAAAACAGATCATTTGTATATTGAAAAAAGAGTGGGACGAGGTGATTCAGGACAAGAAGGGGAGGAGGGTATGAAAGGTACAGTTTTGCCAGGCACTTTTAAGACTCTGTTTCACTTAATTCTCAAAGGACTCTTCAATAAGGAAGCTCTAGAAAGATATGAAACAGCTCTGTGAATGTAAGGTCCATTGGGTAGCTGGCTCCTGTCCACCTCTGCTAGGAAATGGTGGATGCAGAGTTTGAACTCAAGTTTATCAGATTTTGAGGGACCCCTTTCTCTGCACAACATCACACCGATGGCCTCATCCCAAACTGGGGCTTGCTGACAGCTTATCAAAGAGAAAGGTGGATGAAATGCATGGTCTAAAAGAGGAAAGCCTATTAGGTTCCTCTCTCATGGGTTTGCAAGGAGGTGAACACGACTGAACAACAACTCATCTCATGATAGAAGGAAAAAATGGGGAAAGGGAAAAAGAATACAAGGCAAATGTAGAGAAGAGGAAAAAAGCCTGCAATTTTAGCTACAATGTCAGATAGGATATATTATTTACTGTTCTGAACCCCTTCAGCTTAGAAACTGCAATAATAACAATAGTCATTCTTATTATGTAAGTCCATTAAAGCTAAATACCGATGATCTTATTAAGTGTATCTTTCTACTAGCATCTTTAGCAGAACTTGCATTGGAAGAAAAGTATAAGATGATAAAAGCATGACTTGACAAAACCTGGCTATTATGTTATTGCTAGCGAGTTAGCTGCAGTGATTGTTTCTCAAAGTAGAACCTTAGCTTCTCTGGGAGTTCTGGAAAGCTCTATGTAAAGGTTATCTTTAAAATGTAAAAGCATGCTCTGAATGGAGACTTTTTTCTATTTTTTTGGCAAGAAAAAATTGTTTCTCTTAGGAATATATGCTGTTAGCTCAGATATCTAACAAAAAAAAAAGAGTATTTTGTTTCAGATTGGGCAAAACATAGATCTAAAAATTTTAAGTGGATCATGGTTTGAAAGGGGAGTGATTAGTGTGATTTAAAAGCAGTTTTAATTTTATACTTTAAAACTCTATGTGTGTGTGTATTAATGATAACCTAATTTTACTGCCCCAGACTTAAAGACTTCTTGCTGTCTGGAATACTAGTTCATCCATTAGTACTGAAATTGATTCAAGGTATTTGTGCTCAAATTTCTCCCAAGAAGCCTCCCGCCTTTGTTCTGTAGGGACACCCAGTTCCGCCACTGTTCTTAATATCCTGTTTTCGTTTGTCAGCCCTCTTGTCCTTTTCAATGCCCTGTTCCCATGTTCCCTGTCTGTCTCTCGTGTGGTGCTTTACAATAACAATTCAGAACAAAAGAGTCCCTCCTCTTTCTGTTGCCTTTAAAAAAAAAAAAAGACTTCATTCCCTGACTGTAGGGCTTGAGTGATCACGGGAAGTGTTGAAAGCATATTCTTCATAAGAGTTAACCAGGAGTTGTAAAGGAGGGTTACTTTTCTTTATTTTTTAAGATCACAAAGTGGCTTCAGGGTCTTGTGAACACAAGGATTTTGTGTATGGCTGACTTTGAAGTGGAGAGTAAAAGCAGTTTCCTTTGAGAAAGAGAAGCTATGATATTGGAGATAATTCGCCTCTCTATACTTAGAATAAGAATTAGTTACTGTGTAACGTTGTCATTACCTGAGGACACAGTTGTGCTTGTCATGTCCTCGAACCTAAGAGAAAAGTTGGGCGCTGTCATACTGGCCATCATCCACACCTATCTACTGATACATTTTCCTCCTGGTGATGAGACGCAGGAAGGGGAGAGTGTACAAGGAGCAAGGGTTTTTCTAGGTAGAATTTTCTTGCAAAAATCCAACTCCACTGGTCTTGTCCTTCAGAGACTAGACCTCTTAGATGGTTTTGCTCATTTCCGGGTCACCTCTTTCAGATGTGAGTGACAGATTTTGGGGGTCACTTTTAAAAGTTGGTGTGTTTTGATTTTTCATGTAGAAATTATTGACAGGTTTCTGTTTTTGCATGCAGGAAGGAGAGTTTTTTCTCATGCAGGACAGATGCTGTGACCAAGAAGTATGTGAAGAGTACTAGCAAGTCCCAAGGAATTTTGCAAAGGTGCTTTTATACCCATATGTGTGTGGGTGTGTACATCTATATCCACATGTATGTATGGTTCCAAAAGCTAATTGCATTGTAGCTATATATAGGATTTTATATAGACATAGACGTAGTTCTCTGAATGTATGTGGAAGTGCCTCCTGTATTCTGAGTACACTTGGAAAAGCATTTAAGAAAGGCAGTATTGGAGCCCCTTTTATCTGATTGATTTCACAGGACTCAGTGGCCTCCATTTCTGCCACGACCACACTGATGGGCCTGCTCTTCCAGAAGGTTCGATTTAGATTTAGATTTCTGTCGAGACTAAATGTGACACATTTTCACTCCCTTCTTTCTCTTTCAAGTCTGCTCTCACGGCCTTCAGAACCAAATTCTTGCCTGACACCCAGTACAGCATAGACCTGGAAAACATCAGTCATTTTCAATTTAGTGTAAAATGGGTTCCATTTGTCTTTAAAACCGGATGCTTTCTTTCTTACCATAAACTGGAAAAACTGAAATGTCGGAGTCCCCCCTGACAGTGGGAAATTTCCCGTCGAGGTGGTCGGATTGTGCACTCTAGAAGATGATAGAATTTGTTGTTGTTTATCATTTTCCTTGGCTTTTGTGGAACAGAGTAAATGTTTCCTGATGTCTCAGGCTAAATTTTCCACAACAGCGCCAAAATGTCTCAGAGAAATCTTGACAATTTTAATGTTGTTTTAACAAAAGCAGTGCTTTCAAATCTCTGGATGAACAGGTCTTTCCAATTCTGTGGGATGATGTATATGTATCCCTTCCATGGACAGTGAGGACTCCTTTGGGAAGTCATTTGTAGGTGAAATTGAGTAACCCCTTTGTTTATTGTTAAAAGACAAACAAAATTATGGTTTGCAGAGACGTAAGTCTAGAGAACGTATGTTTGCGTTTTTATGTCCAAACATGCGAGGCGTGCTTTGGTTTACCATGAGGGGTGCAGTGGCATGAAAGTAGGTGTCACAATATGCAGCCCAGGTGACACAGGGAAGTCGTTCTTGCCTGCTGCTTGCCCTTTATCAAGATTATTCTCCAGGGACCTCCCTGGTGGTCTAGTAGTGAAGACTTCACCTTCCAGTGCAGGGGTTGTGAGTTTGATCCCTGGTCAGGGAGCTAATACCCCACATGCCTCATGGCCAAAAAACCTGAAAACATAAAACAGAAGCACTATTGTAATGAATTCCATTAAGGTTTTAAAAATGGTTGACATCAAAAAATAATTTAGAAAAATGTTTGATGGACTTTGACATTAAAAAATGTTCTTTAACCTTCTTGGGTTGAGTCCAAATATCTGGTTGATGAATTGAATTGTGCAGGTTTGCAACCAATGTAGGTTTTTAATTTTCTTTTTTTTTTTTTTTACACTTTCCTGATGGTTTACTTTCGTTGCAATTTCTAGCCTTGTGCAGTGTGATAAGCAACATCCTTGAAAGAACTGCAGTGCAGGGCAAGTTTTGCTTTTTTGGCTTTTGGGAAGACGACTTCCCTTTCTTCTTCAGACAATCAGTTTTTAAAAGATTACTTTCCATTCTTGATTCACTCTTTTTTTGCCATTCTGGAGGTGAAATTTGGGACACTCATAGCAGATTTGCTGTGTGTGTGTGTGTGTTTATGTTTGTATTATATGTATATATGCCTGCAGTGCAGCAGACCCAGGTTCAATCTCTGGCTCGGGAAGATCCCCTGGAAAAGGGAGTGGCAACCTACTCCCGTATTCCTGCCTGGAGAATCCGTTGGACAGAGGAGCCTGGTGGGCCACAGTCTATGGGTTCACAAAGAGTCAGATACAACTGAGCAGCTTTAACTTTTGTATGTACATATACACATATGATATGCCTATATGATATGCATGTACAAAATATGTATACAATATATGTATACATAATATCTATACATATGTATGTATATATGTAAAGCTTGCTTGTGGGTGTATGCACATATGTGTATATTTTATAGATATAGTTTCAATTGTTTCTCAGGATGACAGATTGTGATTTAGATCTCTCTTTCTCAAAGAAACAATGACTGCTTTATTATGTCTATACAAGAGATCATGACTCCTGATATAGCATTAAAAAAAAACCTTCTTCTTGATATTGTATTTTAATTCAGAAGATAAATGCAAGGTAATACATATATCATTTTAAAAAATAACAAAGCAGTGTCCCGAGCATAATGTGATCACGTACTCAGAAGGAGGCCGAGAGGATCAAAATGCAAGGGAGTCCTGTGCCCGTTGGTAACCCCGGGCAGTGGTCGGGCACGACTTCCACTGGCAGCATACAAAGCTGGCATCCGGCGCTCAGCCGTCGGACACTGACCCGCTCTTGATCCCTGTGAGCAGTGAGGGTACAGATCCTAGTGGCGAATCATGCTTTGGGGGTGGGGGGACTAGGCAGCGGGTATTGACCTGACCCGAGCTGCCTTTTCATTTGGTTCAGATGAGCCCTGAGTGGGCCAGGGCCCAGGGGAGCCACGAAAGGGTCCGAGGAAAGGGCAGTTTGAAAAGCCAGAGAGTTTTGATTCTCCAGCTCAGCAAGCCTGGCGGGGTGGATGAGGTGGAGCTGGCCTTCCTGGAATTGTCGCGTCGATTTTCCTGTTGTGTTTCACTGTTGACGCTCTCACAGACATACAGGACCGCTCCAGCACTGCCTGCCACCCACCGTCTGGTCTCGGTGGGCTGTGTGTCATTTCGTGAGTCCCCCTCCTCTGTCTACGGCGATGTTTCTTCAAAAAGAACTAGGGTGCAGTCCATTGGTGGGTATTCAAGGCAATCTTTTCCTAAGAATCTGTGGAGATGCTAAAAGAACTCTTTCGGACAACTGTGCTGTTTCCTGTTTTTAACCTGTTTATCCGTCTTTCAGTAGGATGAATGGCATTTCTGAGACTGTCGAGGGGGTTTCTTCACTCTTAAGACAGGGCAGAATCAAGCAGTTGTTCCTGGAGAAATCAGGATGGCTTTTTTTTGCATTGTCATTTGTGTCTTTTTGCTTATCTGCTTGTATAAATGAGCTCTAGAAGGTGTATTTAAGCATTCTGTTAAGTAAATTTGGAAGACTGGGTTTCAATTAAAATAACCAGACAGTGTGACCTAGCTCCCATTTCTCCTTAATTTTTATCATTAAAGCCTGCATATCCCTAAAGACATCTGCCAGGCTTCCAAGTGATTCTTTTCAGGAATGTTCATTCATTATTAATCAGGTTGCGTGGGCAAGAGAGTATGTGATTATTTTAAAGAATGTCCTGGAGATCCAATTACTAAAAAATGAGTGAGTTCTAGACAGACGTGGATGGACAGAAAAGAGTTTGTGAACAGATTAATTCAATTTGCATGAATTCCACCAGGTGGGTGTTGACTGAAATTAAAAATCTTTCCTGGTTCTCAGTTCAGGTATCAGGTAAAACATTTTTAACTCTAGTACTCCTTAGAATACAGGTGAAATGACAACTGATTAAAAATATCTCTTGTCCTCATTAGTTATTTTAAAACTTGGGGCTAGTGCCTCAGTGCTTATCTGCTTGTCACTTTTTTCCCCCATCAGTTCCTCTGGTCCCCTACAATTTGGTTGGCAGAAATTTTCACTTGTCTGCCGTGATGAAGTGAACGAATTTGAGTGTGCTGATGGTCAGAAGTTAACCACAGTGATACTTCAGAGGGATTACCTTTAGAAGGTTATGGGATCACTTATTTTCACCCGTTCCTACTTGATGTATTATTTCTACTGTTGCTTTAAGAGCCCTTTTGCATTTTGACTGTTCTGTGCCATAATTTGGGGTGGGATAAATTGTGGTATCAGTTTCTAGGCGTTCAGGTTGCCTTTACATTCAATTGGAGCTCCCTTAATCCCTCTTTGCATCCTATGGTTCTCTTTTTTTGTGCATTTACTGACTCACCTGCCTCTCAAATCAGCCAGGATTCTAATGAGTAAAATAGTATTTGGGTAGTGTTTTTACTGTGTGGTATTTATAACTCAAAAATGAAAAACTAAACCAGGATTGAATATGCAGATATTGAGTGCTTGTATTATGTTTTAAAAATACTCAGTTTGTGGTGAATTCATCTCGGTTGAGCTCTCAGTTTTTACTGAGTTTCCGTTAGATCATGTTTGGGGTTTGGAGATGCAGTTTAGTCTCTTTTGCAAACCCTGACTCACCAACTAAGTATTTTCCAATTCCCAAGTTTTTAGTACTCTGAAAGTCTGTATTTCTGCTGATCCAAGATGAAAACATTATTCCACAGTCCTTAAAAAAATACTCCACCTATGGCTTTGGAAAAGAGAGAATCTCATAGCAAAAATTCAGATGGCAGTAAGTCGGCTCAGTCTTAATTACTTATGTGAAGAGAATGAACAGGAAATTGACTTGATCCTGTTTCTGAAATTTATGACTCTTAAAGAAATAAATGTATGCATAGCATTTTCGAAGCTGTCTCTTTTTTCTGATACTTTTAGGAATTTCCTTTTCCAAACCAGTTTTAGGTGACTTGGTGTAACGTTGTGCAGTTTTGACGGTGTTTGTCCTCTCAGTTGCATTTTGGTAAAACATCAACCTTGGTTTCCAGAGGCTATTTATGGGGAGAGATGGAGGAAGTGCCTTGCGAATATTCTGGGCAGTGGCTGAGAGTGACCTGATATTAACAATTGACCACAGGTCACCCAGTGTTGGTATCCAAGTTTCTTCCTTGGTCTGGTGACTCATTAATTTCCCTCATGGTGATGGCTTTCAGAACTGTACAAAGTGAGGCCCTAAAAGTAAAATTATAGGTGGCTAAAATGCATGTTCTTTTTCACAGTCTCCAAATGAGAAAAGTGATTACTTTTGATGGAGTATGCAGACATGACATAGAATACCTGTAGGGAAGCATTGAGAGTGGATTTACCTTATGATTAAGACACCAATCCTAGTGTCTATTAAGAGAAATTGGGAATAAAGAAGTCAGGGATGATGTGCTGACAATTGCCTGCATGCAAAGTCGCCTCAGTCATGTCCGACTCTTTGTGACCCCATGGACTGTAGCCCACCAGGATCCTTTGTCCTTGGGATTCTCCAAGAGAGTGTTGGAGTGGGTTGCCATACCCTTCTCCAGGGGATCTTCCTGACCCAGGGATAGAGTCTCTTAAGGCAGGTTCTTTACCACTGGAGTCACTTGAGAAGTTCACAGTATTGTCTCACAGTAATGTCTCCTTATTCTATCAGGTGATTGAATTCATAGAATGCACTTGGCCTGGAGATTCCTTGGTCACGTCTTGATTTATATATATATATATATGTATATATATATATATATATATATACATATACATATATTTGTGTGTGTGTGTATATGTGTGTATATATATATACATGAATGGGTGAAATTACCATGGGATTTTGAACTGGAAAGGCTGCTCATCGACTTTGACTAGGGATTAAACTTTGCAATGCATGCCATCTTCACAGGGGTCCTAGGTGTTTCTTCAGGGTGCAGGTTATCTTTGTCATAGCAGAAGTCAGCAGAGACTACAACAGACTAAAGCTGTGAAACTCTAAAATGAGCTACCGAGCAGGACAGTGGGAAGGCTTGTGACAGCAGGGAGTGAAATGTTTTCTCTGCATTGACTTGTCACATGAATAGTTTTGCCTCTTACTTCAAAGCAGAAGGCAAAAAAGATGAAACCAACAGATATGAACGCTCTTAATTTCTGTCTCCCTCCTTTAGCACATTGATCCCTAAGGGCACTCCTGCTGAGTCCAGCCATCTCCCTTCTCGAGCCTAATACCATATCTGAATTCTTTCAGTCCCAATGACCTTGCCTTCTACTGGGAACTTTCTCCTCACCTCTCTTTGCTTCTGCATCCTGTACCTTGGACAAAAGAAGGCCTTTCTCCCCCCGGGAAAGTTGTCCTCCTGAATGAGCGCTGGTTAAAGATGATGATACCTGGAGCCCAGAGGGAGCAAGGTGGCTTCTTCCGAGGCACCTGGGTCAGCCAGCTAACCATAACCATCACCTGGATGTCCAGGTGCAGTCTCTCTACAATGCTCACTGCTAGCTCTCCTGCAGGCTTTCTATTGATGAAAGTGAAAGTGAAACTCACTTAATCATGTCAGACTCTTTGCGACCCCATGGACTGTAGCCCACCAGGCTCCTCTGTCTATGGAATTCTCTAAGCAAGAATACTGGGGTAGATTGCCATTCCCTTCTCCAGGTGATCTTTCTGACCCAGGAATCAAACCCAGGTCTCCTGCATTGGATGCAGATTCTTTACCAGTTGAGCCACCAGGCTGACTGGTGATGAATTTTCTGTTGATCTATAGATAATTTTTCCTTAACTCCCAAAGGCGTGAGTGTCTTATATCCAACTTGTATCATGCAAAGTTTTGAAGGGGGAGGTAGTCTTTTGGCTCAGGCTATCCATTCACAATTGGCCTCAAATTTCGACTATGAATGTTACCTCCATGTGAGATTCATGTTTGTGCTCACACATGCCTGCCTATTATCAGTCCCAGGGCTAATCTGATTCTATTGAATGAATGATGAAAGAAGATGACTCATTTAAATCTGCAACTCATTACTGATCACTCTGTTGTAGGAAATACTTCTTTTAAATAAATATTTTAGTTATTTTGTGAAGAGGATAGTTATTTTGTTTTGTGTCTTTCAGCTAAAGCTTTACTTGGCTAATGGTAAACATGTAAGACATGTCACGCTATTTAAAGCCATGTTTTAAAATGTTCTTCTTTGTGGAATGTGAAATCCCTCAGTACCATAGTAGCCAGGGCTCTTCGGACCTCTTGGAAGTTTGTCTCTTATTTTTTTAAAAAAGCAGAAAACAAAAGAAAATGGAACATGAAACAAACATAAAAAAAGTGACAAGAGAAAAAAATGATTTGTGCTAGGAAGAAAAGCAAAGACAACTGCTAAGAGCAGAAAATGGTCCCATTTCCTGGGTCTCTGGTACAGGAGGTTAGTGATTGGGACTAAGATTAAAGAAGCAGCTTGGGAGAAAATTGGGTGAGGTTTTTTAAAAGATAAGATGTCAGGACTGAGACTTGGGCAGCAGGGAGCTGCTCAATGTTTTGTGCCTTTAAGAGAAGTCACCAGAAGAAATGATGATGCCAAAGCATGTTGCAAAGGTGAAACTGAAAGACAAAAAGTTGGAGGTAATAAGTCAAATTAGGAGATATTTTTGTTCGTGTGGGGTTTGTTTTTGTTCATTTGTTTTGGGCAATAATGTGGGAATTCAGTAAATATCTGGATCAACACAGGGGCAGTAAGAACAGAGAAGTCAAAGAACTACTAAGATTTGGTATTTACATGTCTTGGCTAATGATTTGGATTTGGGGAAAAGTGAGTATATGGTTTCCTATTGATTCTGTGGCAAAGTACCAGAAGCTTCATGGCATTAAAAAACACTGGGAGTCATTAAGTCTGACACTGTTCTCACTGGGCTATAATTAAGGTATATCTACAAGGCTGAATTCCTTCTGGAAGTTCTAGCTGTGGTCTCCCATCTTTTTTGGCACCAGGAACCAGTTTTATGGAAGATAATTTTTCTGTGGGCCAGGGTTGGGGGATGTTTTCGGGATGATTCAAGTGCATTACATTTATGGTGCACTTTCTCTTAGTATGACATCAGCTCCATCTCAGATCATCAAGCATTATATTCCAGAGGTTGGGGACCCCTGATCTAGAGGATAATCTGTTTCTTTATTTTCTGTATCTTCTGGAGGCTGCCCATATTCTTTGGCTTATGGCCTCCTCCCATCTTCAAAGCAGTGTCTTATCAGGTCTTTTTCAAGTAGTGTCATCTGACACTTCTCTTTTACTTTCCATTTCCACTTTTAAGGACTCTCATGATTATATTGAGTCCCAGTGGATGATGTAGGCTCATCCCTTTGTTTCAAGGTCAGCTGCTTAGCAGTATTAGTTTCCATCTGCAACCTGAAGTCCTGTTTGCTTCGTAAGATAGCTTTGGTTGGGTGGGGGCATGATTCTGCCTCCCCCTAGAGGGAGGAGTAGAAAATGAGGCAAGCCTCTGGCTTGTGCTAAGCAGGAGAATGGAAGCATCATGAGGAGATACCAGGAGGCTTGGAGGGCAGATGGGTTTGGGACAGAAGCTACTGAGTCCCATGAGATGCACACTGTGAGTTGAGGCGCTTATAGTAAATGAAGCAAGTTGTCCATGCTATGAGATGGTGCTGTGAGAGTCTCGCAAGCCGAGGAGTCAGAGAGGCAGTACATGGATGAACAAACAACCTGGACAGCTTTTTGATGGAAGGTAGGCTGGCCCTTTTAAAAACATAGGCTTTGTGGCTCAGCTGGTAAAGAATCTGCCTGCCAATGCAGAAGACTCAAGAGACGCTGGTTCGATCCCTGGGTCAGGAAGATACCCTGGAGTAGGAAATGGCAACCTGTTCCAGTATTCTTCCCTGGAAAATTCCATGGACAGAGGAGCCTGGTGGGCTACAGCCCATGGGGTTGCAGAGTCGGAGGTGACTGACTGTACATGCACACACATACAGTCTTTGCTTAGCTGGAGGAGAAGTCAGATGTGGTTAGAGAAGAAAACCAGAAAAGCCCCCATCTCAGTGCTACACAAAATGGGGAAGGGGAGGTAAAGGAGACAGGGAGACATGTGGAAAATAAATATCCATTTATTCATTTTTCATTTTAAAGAAGTGCTTTCCTCCAAAGTCTTGAGTCTGTAAGAAAGTTTTTTGAAAAGATGTCTGGCACCCAGTGCTTCCCAGCATCCAGTGCTTAGCTGCATCCTGTGACCAAAGACTACCGCTGAGGGCTGTGATTGGAGGGAATTGGAGAGAACATCTGTGGGTGCTACCCCAGGGACACCCAGCTAAGAAAGAGCAGAGCTGTGGATCAGACTCCATTGTCTGGCCACCCGCCCAACTCTCTCCCCTCACTCTTCTGTGCCGTTATGGACCATAAACGGTGGCCGAGCAGAGGTGTGAACTGTGAATTGTTTTTCATCCCTGGTTTGTTGCAAAGGTTCCCACGATGACCGACATCCTCCTCTGAATGAGAACCAATCAGCCCATTCAGAAAAATCTTGAGCTATAGCATTTCCTGACGGTGATATGCACGTCTGATTTCCTTCCATTGTAGTGAAGGCTAAGAGTCAATGTCTCTCTCTCTCTTAATTGGAGGCCTGGAAATTAAATTGCAGGAGTTCAAAAAAGAAAAAGATCACATTTTGCACAAAATCTACTCCCACTCCCACATTTTTGTGTGCTTGGTGACCCCTCTTAGTCTTTAAAACCCACCTTGCGTGTTGCCTGCTTCAGGAAGCTTCTACATCCTCTTCTCCCCCAGTCTTTTGTTACGTTGGATGACAATTTGTTTTCTCTCTCCCATAATAGACCATATGATCACTGAAGGTGGAGGGGGGCAGGCAGGTGTTACCATTAGTTGTCCCAGGACCCTTTACCTAGAGGGAGTTCACTATTTGGTGAAAGAATGAATGGCATTTTCATGTCTCAAAACAAAACAAAACAAAACAAACACACCATCATTTTAAAGAAAGCTAGAAAATAAGCCATGCCATTTTTTTTTTTTAAAGAGAAGGGAATGGCATCTGTGCTTAGTGGTAATATATTGTTGAATGGTTTCATAAGAGTATTGCTACCATGGGAAAATCTGGATAAAAGTAATAAAATGAGATCTGCTGTAGACAGCAAGTCAAAATACCTTCCTTTCTAGCAGCCTACAGGCCAGAGGTTCAGAAAAATGACCAAATCTCACTTTGCATCTCGATATTTTGTCATCACTTAATACAATTAACCAACAGCATTTATAGCATAGACACTTGTATAAAGCGCCACGCCAAGCACCAGGGCAATAAAAGAAAAAATGATCCGTTTCTGAGCGGCTGCTATTAAATCATTCTTAGGTGAATTGCCCCTGAGGACTTGATTCATATTGTGTCCATGGATGGCAGGGTGGAATCCTGTCGTCTAGCATTTCCCATTAGCACTCGAAACTTGTATGTGCTTGTGGAGGTCTTATCCTGCCGGCATGGCTATTGTTGCCAGTGCAGCATTTTATTCATACCTCTCTGAAAGTGCTCTTCATTTCTATTTTGTTGACTGTACATGTCTCTGTCTTCTAAAATACGGGTCAGCAGAATAAGATATGTATGCCAAATCCAGCTTGCCACCTGCTTTTGTAAATATAATCCCATTGGACAGCCATGATCATTCATCTCTGTATTGCATATGACTGCTTTTGCCTGCTACAGTGGCAAAATTGAGTCGTTGCAACAGAGACTGTCTGGCCTGCAGTACCAGAAACATGTACTGCCTTGGCCTTGATAGGGAAAGTTTGCTGACCTCTATTCTGACATATTGAGAGATTATTGAAAGCAAGGGTTATGTTTTATTGTTTCTGGGTCCAGCCCCAATGTTGGTACTTATATTAAGTCCGTCAATGAATGTTCGAGTCTTAATGTGTGTGAGGCACTGTTCTGGGTGCTGGTGGTACATCCCTCAAAGAGCAAAGCAAAGTCTGTGCCCTCCTAGAACTTGATACTCTAGTGGTGGGGCCATGGGGAGAGATGGAGCAGTGAGCAAACTAATAGACTATGTCGGTGAGCGTTATGGAAGGAAACAGATGGAGATCGGGGAGACGGGTTGCCGCATGGGTAAATGGGTGGTCACAGTGGGAATAGGGGAATTCATTTCATGTGGGTTCACAAAGAAGGTGATGAGCAGAGAGTCATTCCAATGACTTGGCCAAGGGGAGACAGGACGTGCGTGGTGTGTTTGAGAGATTGCAAGGAGGCTATGTGCCCAGAGCAAAAGAAGGGCTGGCGTGGGAGGAAATGAGGTCACTATCTGAGTCTGTGTTTTCTGGGGCTGGTTTTATTCTGTGAACTTCTCCCGGAGTGAGATGGGAAACCCCTGGAGGCTTGAGCAGAGGCGAGGCAGGCTCTGTCGTGTGTTAACAGGCTCTTCTGAGTGGAGGATAGACTATGGGGGGTGGGGGGGCAACAGTGAGAAGAAGGCAGGAGACCATTTAGAAAAATACTGTGATCATCCAGGTAGGGGAGGATGTTGGCTTGGCCCATGATCATAGAGGGAAGGGGATGAAGAGGAGGCCTGATTCCAACTTCTCGAGCCAGCTCACTGCCTGGCATTCGGTAAATGTCTCTTGAATAAAATGTCAGTGTTTCCCTTGGGGTCCATGGTGGAATCCCCTCTGGAAATTCTGACTGTGCTACTCTGGGATGAAATTCTGGCACCTGCCAAAAAATGCAATCATCAAAGCTCTCCAGACAAGCTCAGTCCTCTAGTGAGATCTATCATTAGATGTTCTTGTTTCACCTGCCAACATAGTAGACCAAAGGATCTACCTTTTTCCTTTACTTGACATGCTTCTGCTGATGGTAAGTGAGAAGATATTTGATTGAGAGATTATTCTGTTTTCCCATGATTAACCAAAATGATGATTAATGGGTAAAACCTTTCAATTTATTCTAAGCCGTCTGTAGGAAGGAGTTGGCCAGGACTGAGTGTGGATCATAAGTTTCTCAAAACAGCAGCCCTGGGCTTTCCATTTGTAGGTCGTGGAAAGATAAGCAATCTTTAATATTTCAAATCTCAGCTGCCCGTTTATCCTTTCTTATAGAGTTAATATTAGAAGATGGCTGGAGAGGTCTTTAAGATGTCAGGCTTCTATGAAGCCGGCAGCTCTTTAATTTTTCACGAGGCCGGCGCATCCTTTATGCTTTTAATGATCAGCTACCATTCGGTTGATAATGAGGTGAGCATTGGTTTAACCAAAGCACACCATGGTGTTTCTGAGGGATGCTATTTCAGAGAGGGTGAGGGCATTTTAGAAACAGCGAATTTTGTAAATAAATGGAGGTGTGAATACAAAAAGGCTGATTGTCAGAATCACTAAACAGAGCTTCAGATGTGAAGCCTTCCCATGAATGTGGCTGAGAAAACCCCCTGGAGGGTGATTTGAGCATCGCCTCTACTGGGTGAACTGCACTACTGGGTGAACTGCACGATTCTCCCACAGTCCGCAGCGGGCTGCATCTAATGTGCCCGTCACTGTTGCGCAGACCTCTGCTAATGGCCTTGAAAGGGAGAAGGTTCAAAGAGGCTTGGTTCCCAGGCCTGCTAATGAGCATGAGGCCTCTTCCCTCTTAATGAGCCAGGGTTTATGTGGGATTCTTTGCCCTCCCCTTTTTGAAGGGAAGGCAGGCGAGAGTTCACAAAAGCAGCAAGTCTTGCCGTCAAGGGGAGTGTGCAGCTGGGCCACCCGAAGACAGCCTGGAGGGGAGCAGCAAAGCTGCCAGAGGTCGTGCCCAGGCCAACGTGGCTCTGAGTGTGAGGCTGGACCTCCTGCTAGCCCAGTCTGTCGCTGGCGACGGTGACAAGCCCTTGATAGGAGATTTTAGGCTGGGAGGGTTGCTTATGGTCCGTCGGCAGCCCTTTAAATTTCCTCGGTGGAGCGCGACTACCTTCAAGTGCTTTCTAAACTGTAATCGTCACCATTGTTATAACTCAGCAAATGAATATTGTAGCCACTACGATCCATGTTCTCATGAACCACATTGTTAGCGCTCACTGGTCCTCAGCTCACCGCAGCCGCTAAAAAGGCCCCCAGATATTTTTCTCCACTTCTCTCTGCCCACCCACGTCCCACTGCTGGATTAAACAATAGAATTATTCAGAAGAGTAACAAATACATGCCAGAAACGTTGCCTCTATCACAATCATCTTTGTGAAAGTCACTTGTTTTTTTTCTTGGGGGTGTATTTGGGAAACTGACATCCCCAGTTGCAACGTTATGATTGCCACTGAAACCACACAATTGATTTCATACACATTTCATGCCCGCTTCTACAATAACTGCCTTTCTCCTCTGAAGCCTGGTTTGGTATCACAGAGTAGCAACCCTTAAAGCACATATACTTAACATGTCAACTCATAAATGCAAAGTCGTGAAAAACTCTGTAGTTCATTAATTACTGTTTCTACATTTTTGTTTTAAAACACAAGGAAAACTTGGCCATAACACAATAAGATTATTGTGATTAGATATGGAAATTACGGTTTCAAGAACTTGCCGGTTTGGAGGGAGACCCTTTAAAGGACAAAATTGCAAAAAAAAGAAAAATACGTTAAATTTTTAAAAAATGCTGCTTTCGGCGACAGGAACCTTGAAGAGATGTTAGCTGATATGCAGGCTTTGGGTGTTCTCCGCCCCCCCCCCCTTATTTCCCCAGTGAATAGAGAATTATTTGGAATGTACACACATTTACCCTCCCGTGACCTGTGTGTGGAATTATTCTGAGATGCACTCAAAGCTGACAGCCCCCCATGGCTGACCCCCTCATGCCTAATCACATCTTACGTTCTGTTTCCAGATAGCTGATCAGCTTCCTTGGATTTCGCTGATGACCCAGGAGAGCTTTGCCTGAAGATGGAAACACTGGAGTCGGAGCTGACCTGCCCTATTTGTCTGGAGCTCTTCGAGGACCCTCTCCTGCTCCCCTGCGCGCACAGCCTCTGCTTCAACTGCGCCCACCGCATCCTGGTGTCACACTGCGCCACCAACGAGTCCGTGGAGTCCATCACCGCCTTCCAGTGCCCCACCTGCCGGCATGTCATCACGCTCAGCCAGCGAGGTCTAGACGGGCTCAAGCGCAACGTCACCCTCCAGAACATCATCGACAGGTTCCAGAAAGCCTCAGTGAGCGGGCCCAATTCCCCCAGCGAGACCCGCCGGGAGCGGGCATTCGACGCCAACAGCATGACCTCGGCCGAGAAAGTCCTCTGCCAGTTCTGTGACCAGGATCCTGCCCAGGACGCCGTGAAGACCTGTGTCACTTGCGAAGTGTCCTACTGTGACGAGTGCCTAAAAGCCACTCACCCGAACAAGAAGCCCTTCACAGGCCACCGTCTCATTGAGCCCATCCCGGACTCGCACATCCGGGGGCTGATGTGCCTGGAACACGAGGATGAGAAGGTGAATATGTACTGCGTGACCGATGACCAGTTAATCTGTGCCTTGTGTAAACTGGTCGGGCGGCACCGAGATCATCAGGTGGCAGCTTTGAGTGAGCGCTATGACAAATTGAAGGTTAGTCCGATCCGCCTTAAGCCAAACCCCTTTGTGCCAGCAAATGTCATGGAAAGAAAAAGTGTATTCACTGCTAGCTACGTGGCAGGTGAAACTTGTCTCTTCGCCTTTTGTTATCTGATTCGTTGTAGCATGTTTTTTTGGCAGCCTGGCCATGTTACACAATAAGAGTATCTTGTCAAAGTTGACTGCTGCTTGTAATGTTAGCGTTGCAAAGGCGAGAGCAAGTTCGGAAAAATCTGGGTTGTTTTCAGCCCTTGTAGTTGAGAGAGAGGAAGAGAGACAGAGAGAGAGTCAGAAGGAATGGCAGATAAAATCTGGGTTTAGGCTTTTGGGGGGCATTTATTTTCCTCACTCATTTCACTGGCATCGTCCTAGTATCTAGTTACTGCCCAAACAAAGAAGAGAGGGAGGAGGAATGCCTAGAGCAAATGTGGGATTTTAGAGGACATGTGACCTTTTATTCCCGGCGTAAATGATATCCAGCTTACTGGTGGACTGGGGCGTTCCGATTGTCTCAGATTTACAAAAGAGTTTTTTTTTTCGTGGAAGCTTTTTAATGCAGTAAGGGTAGAGGCAAGTATGTTTAACTTCATTTTTAACCTGGAACTCCGAACCGAACTCTGGCTTGGGGAATGATAATTAATATGACTATCCATCACATTTTAAAAATCACTCTCTAAACACAGAGAGAAGGCTCCAGGGGAGAAATAAGCCAGGTCTCCAGGTGTCTGTTCATCTGCGGGCGGCGGTGGGTCTAATTATTGCAAACTCAGCCGAGCGAGTTTGCTCTGATCATGAGACACTTCTGTCAATTCTGTTCACCAGCTAATTTTAGATCATAAGATGCCAATTAAAAGGAAAGGAAGTATGAATTAAGAGCTTTGAGTAAATATATATATTGAAGTCCTTCCTCTCAGGACACACAACACCGTGTTGTTGAGCAAACACAATGAATCACATGATCAAAAGCATTACCGCTCAGAGCAGATCGTCACCTCTCACTAATAGTTCCTGTCACTTCTCGCCGCTGATGTGGGCTTGTGTTTATGGGGACCAAGTCGTGATCCTTGCTTTCAAACGTCATTTGGGGAACAAACCTATCATCTGAGCAGTATGCCTCACTCAAAGTATTCATTGACGACTGGTACAGATCAACCTAGGAAGTTAAGCCCGAGGATGGGGGCAATGCAGACAAGGGAAGACAGATGCTGACTGGATTTCTAGTATCATGCACAAAGGTGACCAAAAGCACACCTCCCAAGTTCTTAATAACAAAGCAATGTGTGTGTGAATTGTGCTGCTAAAATTCTTCAGAAATTGCTTTGGCTATCAGATTTTAGAAACTATGGTGATCCTTTTGCCCTTTTTTGGTGGGGGACAGAATATGTAGGATGATTGAACATTGGTGCTTTTTTTCCCCCTCCCTTTTAAAAACTGAAGTATAGTTATTTACAGTGTTGTGCTAGTTTCAGATGTACAGCTAAGTGATTCAGTTTTATATATTAATATATGTGTGTGTGTGTGTGTGTGTATGTGTGTGTGTGTGTGTGTGTGTGTGTGTGTGTGTATAGTCTTTTTCAGATTCTTTTCCCTTATAGGTTATTACAAAATATTGAGTAGTGTTCCCTGTGCTTTATAGTAGATCCTTGCTGGTTGTCTATTTTATATATAGTAGTGTGTATATGTTCGGAGAAGGCAATAGCACCCCACTCCAGTACTCTTGCCTGGAGAATCCCATGGATGGAGGAGCCTGGTAGGCTGCAGTCCATGGGGTCGCTGAGAGTCAGACACGACTGAGTGACTTCCCTTTTACTTTTCACTTTCATGCATTGGAGAAGGAAATGGCAACCCACTCCAGTGTTCTTGCCTGGAGACTCCCAGGGACGGAGAAGCCTGGTGGGCTTCCGTCTATTGGGTCACACAGAGTCGGACACGACTGAAGCGACTTAGCGCAGCAGTAGTGTGTATATGTTACTTCCAAATTCCTAATTTATTCCTCCCCCCAACCTTTCACCTTTGGTAAGCAGAAGTTTGTTTTCAAGAAGCTAAGTGTTTTTGCTTTCCAAAATGTGAAGCTGCCAGATTGGATTTTTTTCTTTATCAAAAAATGTTCCTTTAATTGGATTAACACTGCTTAATGACCACATGTGAAAACGCCACACTTGAGGTTCTATATTCAGCAATTCCAAGACTTGATATTTAAACCTGGTATTTGAGTTCTTCTCATTACCTTTGTCCCATCAAAGAGGAGTCCTTAGTTATTTACATCTCCAAATTTAAGAGGAAACACTTACGTGCTCTAGCCCATTTTGTGATGAAAATGAAATTCTTCAATTATGAGCCTTGAACACTTGTGTAATGAAGCCAGTAGGCTAGTGGTCATTTATACTGTCACCAGGAGGGCCTGACAATTAATGATCCTGGTAGATTTTATCTTCTAATTACAGAAATATAAGCATATAAACAGCACCCAGTAGGCTGAAACACATGTATAGCTGCTCAACAAAGTATACTTATAAGCATTTATTTACAGCCATTTCACAAAATATGCTTATCAGCATTTAAACAAATAGCATGCTAGCATAGCCTGTTTGTTCTAAAATATGCCACTTATGTTAGAACAAAAAAATCATAGAATAGATGGCATTTGGGTGTCCATGGTATTTCAAAACCCAACTACAGTATAAACATCGGGTTTTTGAAGAAAGGAATAGCATACTGAAAGGACCAAAACAAACAAACAAAAATTGTATTTTTGTTAATTACTTTGACCTGAGAAAGTAAATGAGTTCTGTTAGTATATTTTCCTGAGGCTTTAGCATCACTTACAAAAATGGATTTCTGATGATATGGAAACAAAAGCATGGAGAAATTCGAGAATGCTTTCATTCATAATGTGATAGATTTGCTTTACTTACTTGAATATTTAAGGACTCAGGTGTCTGCTGTTTGAATTTTTTTTTTTTACTTCTGTTAGTATAAGTCCATTATTTGAAGGAAGGGAATTCTGCAGTGATTATGAAGAATAATTCTTTCAATAACACTCAATAACTTAGAGGGACATTTTTTCATTAGTTCTCAATATACATGTGTTGATATAGAGGATTGGAATATACTTTTGTACCTTACAACTATTTTTCTAGACACAAAAGGAAAAAAAAGGAAAACTTTCAGCATGTAGAATTCATGCAAATAAAATCTTTCACATCATTTGAAATTGCATCAAGTCAAGAATCTAATGACGCTTTCAGACTATGTATTGGGAGATAATCATAAAATATTGAAACAAAGAGAAAATTAAACTAGCATTTCCTGAACTCTGTTTTAAGATAAAAAGAGAAAAAAGTCTTCCTGGCAAGTGCATCTCTAAATGGAGCCTATCATGATGTGGACCTTTTTTCACATCATTTTAATTGAATTTTAAGAAGCCTCTCAGTCCTCCAAACTTGACTCAAAAGTTTGATTAGTGAACCAAGTAACATATAAGAGAATTGAATAGATTGCATTCCAGAGTTTTCAAGAAATTACGATACAGTAATTTCTTCTCCTCTGTTCCACCATATAATGTTGGAGCTCTTGTTTCTTTCCTCTAGTTCCACCCATAAAAATATACAAACCCAGAAAAATTGACCTTTCCTTGCCCTTCAATTTCAGCATACTCTGACTTCAAGTGAGCTGAAACTGAAGTTCCAAATCACTATTTTGCTCTTCTGACTCTAATTGGCCTTTTTTTTGGCCGCAGGAGTTACTTTGCGAAATAATCCCTTTCAATGGGTCATCTCATTGTAGTTTTATAATAGTTTGATAAAGGTTCCAGTTAAATCCTCAGCCTTCCTATGTAGCCCTTCTCTTCTGGATATGGAAAGATGGGATTTCACTTTGGGGCTTCATTTATAGATCGTGAACGTCTATATTTGTGAAAGTCTTCTACTTTATTTGCCATTGGGGAAGTTGTGACTGGAATCTGAGCTAGATTTTTTACCTTTTCCTTAGAATTGCTGTGACTTGTTTCTTCCTTGAAAATAGTCACTGGTAGAGTGCAGGTTCCAGGGAAAGAGGAGTGTGTGTGTGTGTGTGTGTGTGTGTGTGTGTGTGTGTGTGTGTGTGTGTGTGAGACATGCATATGTGGATAGAGGCTGGGGATGCTGCTATATCCTACAAGGTGCAGGATGGGCTCCTACCACACAGAGTTGCCTGGTCCCAAATCTCAGCAGTGCCCAGCTTAAGAAACCTTCATCTGTGAGAAGAATTTAGCATTTATCACTGCATTGATTTGCCAGGGTTGCTACAGCAAGGGCTCATAAACTAGGTGACCTCCAGGAAAGGAATGTATTGTTGTACCTTGCTGGAGACTGTTGTTTAGTTGCTCAGTTGTGTCTGACTCTTTGCACCCCAATGGACTGCGCCCTGCAAGACTCCTCTGTCCATGGGATTCTCCAGGCAAGAGTACTGGAGTGGGTTGCCATGCCCTCCTCCAGGGGACCTTCCCTACCCAGGGATCGAACCCGTGTCTCCTGTATTGGCAGGCAAATTCATTACTGCTGAGGCTGGAAGTCCTCAATCAAGGTGTCAGCAGAGTTGATTCCTTTTGAGGGCTGTGAGGGAAGGATGTGTTCCAGGCCTTTCTCCTTGGGTTGTTGGTGGCTGTTTTCTCCCTATATCTCTTCACATGGCATTCTTCCTGCGTGTTTATCTTCATGTTCAAATTTCCCCTTCTTGGCATAATTTTTTTGTTGTTGCCCCACATGGCATGCAGGATCTTAGTTCCCCCATCAGGGATTGAACCCATGCCGCTGACATTGGGAACCCTGAGTCTTAACCACTGGATGGCCCAGGAAGTCCCAAATTGCCCCTTCTTAAAAGGATACCAGTCATTGGATTAAGGGCCCACTCTACTCCAGTATGACTTCATCATAGCCAATTATAGCTGCAGTGACCTTTAAGGCCACATTCTGAAATATTTTGGGTTAAGACTTCAACATACGAAATTTTAGGGGCACAGTCCAGCTCATAGCAATCACTTACTCCAGTGTATACCTGGTTATCTAGTCAGTTGAGCACACAATATGTCTCCCTCGATGATTTAATCACCCTAAGTTAGGTAGAGACCTTTGGCTCCCACTGCTCCATCACCCACCTAAGACTGACTACAGGATCTTGAAGGTAATGAATTCCCAATAAATATTTGTCAGCTGCTTCACTGATGATCAACTGTTAACCCTGCTTGAAAACTTAAATTACATTCATAATAATATTATAGATACTCATTCTGATATATGATAAATAATTCTGTAAGACAATTTCTTAAGATAATTTCTGGGTTTCCTTGGTGGCTCAGATGGTAAAGAATCTGCCTGCAATGCAGGAGATCTGAGTTCAATCCTTGAGTCAGGAAGATCCCCTGGAGAAGGGAATGGCAGCCCACTCCAGTATTTTTACCTGGAGAATCCCATGGACAGAGGAGCCTGGCAGGCTACGGTGCATGATCACAAACAGTCGGACAGGAGTGAACAGCTAACGCTTTCAACTTGAAGATGATTTATAAATAAGGGCAGAGCCAGATATAGATTATATTTTATCCAACTGTACATGACTCATTATTCTGGTCTGCATTGCATTTCATTGGTTTAAATTTAATGGTATGATTTTTGATAAACTAGATCTTAAATACTTGTTCACCTTTGTTTTATGCTCCTATATGATGGACACTTGACAGACCCATTATACCTATTGTTTCCTTTATCCTCCCGTATCTGATATGTAGATTTTTTGGAGAGGTCATGCATAAGTAAGTTAATGTATGCTTCATAAAGGCAATATGAACAGGAACAGTCCCCTTCCTCCCTGGAGCTTATAGTTTAGCAGAGAGTTCCAGTAGGTAAAATATTTCCTCTGTTGGTGGGAGGAAACTCTGGGTACACTGTGTCCAAAGGAGGGATACCAATGCCAGACCTGAGAGACTTTAGAGAAAGTCTTCCTGAAATAAAGGACATTACATCTACCATTGCCAAGCTTTTTATTAGAAAACTGACAAATTTAGTAGACATCTGTCGATTCTTTGGTATCATTCTTTTTTATATTTCCCACTTAAGACATCCCTTGTAGAGCCCTGTATCTTTTTTCAAATGGGTTCACAGTAAGTCTAGGCAAGGTTTTAATCTAACATGTAGATCATGACATTTTGTCACCTGATGACATTGGGGATATGTGAATGTCAGACATATGTCTTCCAAAATGTTTTGGTTATATGAGTTCTCACCTGTTCCAACTAGCCCCTTCAAATTTTTATCCTGCTTATGCTTATTTCATGGGAACAATTCTTTAGTCTGAGATATATATGTGTGTGTGTGTGTGTATAATTTTTTTAAGAAACTTCCCATGTGACAAAATACAGTTTCCAAATACTTGTGAAACATGTTAAAGTTGTATTTTAATTTTCTTAGTTGGGTACAAAAACTTTTTATGATATACAGAATAAAAGAAGACATTTTCAGGGATATGTTCTTAACAGTAAACTTAAGGCTCCATCTTTCTCCTCTCTCCTTTTCATCTCTTCCCCGTGATGAATCCCCTCTCCCTCCCTTACCTGCAGAGAGGACTGTCTTACTGCCTGATGATTTATTATTGGGATTATTTCTGAGGAGTTCAGAGAATTCTGGGAAATAAACAGGTACACAAGGTACCTTCTAGTCATTTGACTGTATAAAGAAATGTAATTCTTGAGCATGTTTCTTAGCTTTAGTTCATTTGTTGTTGTTGTTGCTTTGTTCAGTTGTGTTCAACTCTTTGCAACCCTATGGACTGGTACACCAGGCTTCCCTGTCCTTTTCCATCTCCCAGACTTGGCTCAAATTCATGTCCATTGAGTCAGTGATACCATCCCACCATCTCGTCCTCTGTCATCCCCTTCTCCTCTTGCCTTCAGTCTTTCCCAGCATCAGTGTCTTTTCCTATGAGTTGGCTCTTTGCATCAGGTGACCAAAGTATTGGAGCTTCAGCTTCAGCATCAGTTCTTCTAATGAATATTCAGGATTGATTTCCTTTAGGATTGACTGGTTTGATCTCCTTGCAGTCCAAGGGACTCTCAGGAGTCTTCTCCAACACCACAGTTATAAAACAGGGCTAATAATATATTTGTTGTTGTTCAGTCACTAAGTCATGTCCAACTGTTTGTGACCCCATGGACTACAGCACACCAGGCTTCCATGTCCTTCACCATCTCCCAGAGTTTGTTCAAACTCATGTCCATTGAGTCAATGATGCCGTCCAACCATCTCATGCTCTGCCACTCTCTTCTCCTTCTGCCTTCAATCTAACCCAGCATCGGGGTCTTTCCCAATGAGTTAGAAATAATGTACTTACTTGCATAGAAACATGGGAGAGCAAAATAAAATGTTTCACACAAACCATCAGCATTGTGGTCTGGCAATGTATTAGAACATAAGAACAGTGTAATAATCCAGGAGGTTAGAATGGCATGATGGTTACAATGTGGATCTTTGGGGCACACTGCCTGACAGTTATTTTTTAACCACTGCTTGTCTTATTTGCATGTGAGATAAGGGTCCACATTATTGCTTTCATGGGTTTTGTAGTTCTTGGGTCTCAAGCTCCTGGCGAAGGGCAGAGGCATGAGAGTGAATAAACACTTGTTGATGGACAGGTGCATGATTGATGGGTTAAAGAAGTGTTTTGGGATGTGAAGGAGGAAGAACTGACTCTGGTTTTTGAGTAGACAAGAAACCTTGCTTCAGGGTGGTGGGCTTTAAGCCGCCTTGACAGATCAGTGGATTATGCATCAAAGAAGAGTGAGGCGTTCCTCGGGAGTGGGGCCAGCAGAAACCTGTTGGCAGGAATTGGCAAGACAGCTTAGGGATTCTAGACAATGCTGGCTAGAGCCCAGGGTGCCAATGGAGGGGCCCAGGAGGGAGTCTGTCGGAAGAGTCCTACTGGGGGCAGGGTGAAGAGTTTGAGTCTTTGAATGCCAGGTTAAAGTTTGGGGCAGTTTTCTTCTTCTCTAGAGAATAACACTGAAGGAATTTTGTTTTTGAGAGAGGCTGATGTCATGTATATTTTCTGAAGGCAAGGTCCAGTCAGGGTATCAGAAACATTTAGGGTCATTGTACCCACAGAAGAAATAGAAGGGGGAAAAGTTGTTCACATGACTTTAGATTTTTGTGGTCTCATTTTTAATAGGCAAAGTGAAGTAGTATCATAGGTCAAACTGCCCCCCCCAACACACACACACACATACACTCAACAGAAACATGAAAACCAGTGAGAGTCAATGTCTTGTCCTTGAAGATCAAGAATAGGAGTGATCATTGATGATAGGCTCTTGACTCCAGACATAAATGCAACTCTTTTCTGCCTTTCCTTCCCTGGTGGCTCAGATGGTAAAGGATCTGCCTGCAATGCAGGAGACCTGGGTTCTATCCCTGTATCGGGAAGATCCCCTGGAAGAAGGCATGGCAACCTACTCAAGTATTCTTGCCTGGAGAATCCCCATGGACATTGGAGCCTGGCAGGCTACAGTCCATGGGGTCACAAAGAGTTGGACATGACTGAGTGGCTAAGCACACAAACACATAGCGCAGAGATATACTTGCAATGATGTGTGCTTATTTCTTCTGGCTTTTTGATCCACTCTAAGGCAGATGTGTTCAAATCTCTAAATGCTGACCTCAAACCTCAGGAACATTTTAGGGCCAGATATGACCTTGAAGTTTATGTTCTTTCATCCCCATTCTGCAGATGAGGAAATGAGGGCTGAGAGTGGTAAAAGAGGTGGCTCCACATCACCTGGGCAGAGGGCTTGGACCTAGGACTAGAGCACAGTTCTCCCTGCTGTCCTCTTATTTTGGGTCTCTTCGGCTCCAGCTTTTCGAGTGATTCCATTACTTCTGAGGTTTCCTTTGGGTTTTGGAGACTCAGTTCAATTAGTCACTCAGTCATGGCTGACTCTTTGAAACTCCATGGACTGCAGCACACCAGGCTTCCTTGTCTATCACCAACTCCAGGAGCTTGCTCAAACTCATGTCCATCACGTCAGTGATGCCATCCAACCATCTCATACTCTGTCATTCCCTTCTCCTCATGCCTTCAATCCTTCCCAGCATCAGGGTCTTTTCCAATGAATCGGTTCTTTGCATCAGGTGGCCAGAGTATTGGAGCTTCAGCTTCAGCATCAGTCCTGTATTAATATTCAGGACTAATCGAGGTGGTGGTTTTACACACAAACCTGGCCATCATAGATGGTGGGTGATGCCTCATGTCATTGTTGTTCAGTCACTAAGTTGTGTCCAACTCTGCGACCCCATGGACTGCAGCACACCAGTCCTCCACTATCCCCCAGAGTTTGTTCAAGTTCATTTAAGGTGGTGATGCCATCCAACTATCTCATACTCTGCCACCCTCTTCTCTTTTTGCCTTCAATCTTTCCCAGCATTGGGGTCTTTTCCAATGAGTCAGGTGCCTCTAGGGCCACCTAGAAAGCTGCCTTAAGATATCTCCATGCCAGTATTTTCTCCAGCTGAGCCAGTATAGACTTAGACTGGGTTGCCTTGAAGGGCCAGACCTGAATTCACACAGATGTATCTGAGATGATCTCAGGGACACCTCAGAAGAAAAGATATGCTTATGTGGAAACCAGTGGATTGTCACGGCAGCTTCCATGGGCTCACTGATTTACCCCTTAGAGTAATTTTTTTTCCTGAATGTCCTAATATATAGATAACTCATTTATTTTATTTTAAAAAATAATTTATTTTTAATTGATTTTGGTTGCACTGGGTCTTTGTTGCTGCTCGCAGGCTTTCTCTAGTTGCAGCGAGTCAGGGCTATTCTTTGTTGCAGCATGCAGGCTTCTCATTGCAGTGGCTTCTTTTGTGGAGCTTGGGCTCTAGAGTGCAGGGTCAGTAGTTGTGGGGCACAGGCTTAGTTGCTCTGCAACATGTGGGATCTTCCCAGACTAGTGATCAAACCTGTGACCCCTGCGTTGGCAAGTGAATATTTATCCATTGTACCACTAAGGAAGTCCCTCCTCAATTTTATTTAAGTATATAAAGTGAGTCCATATAAGTGAGGAGTAACTGTTTGTGCATAGCATTTGAACTTAAGTTGAAACGTTTTCAAAGAATACAATTCATCTTGATGAGGTACAAAGTTAAAGCTAGTAGGATTTTCTGAAATTACTTTTACTGAATATTTTTTTAAAGGCTGTGATATTCAGAATTCTTTCATTCTCTGACACTGGCAAATCATAAACTAGGTTATTCTTAGAAAGACTGGTAAATTTTTTGACAATGGATAGGTAAATAATAAAGAGGACACAGAGTAGCCTGAGAAAGTGAATGAAGCTAAAGACTGGATAGATTCTCTGTATGTGACATAGGCATTCTGGAAAAATCTGACAAAGCTATTTACAAAGTCCACTTAAAACTTAATTCACTTTATGTTTTAGATTTTGGGGCACACTACTTAAGGACTTCACCTACCCATGAGGATAGCTTTTAAGCTAACAGAGGAGAATACATTTTGCATTTCTCATCAAAAAGGAAAATGCTTGTAAAGTGCCTAGCCTAGTGATTGGCACATAGTAAGCGTTCCATGAACATGAGGTATTATTATATCTGGGCATTTACTGTTACAATAAAGGCTTCATTGGTGTAATCCAATCGTGGGTTTCCTGACAGTATCATAAATTACTCAGTGGTTATAGGGTTGATTTGTGTTTCTGGCTGACATGGGAAATTTTGAACAACCCTCGGGGGAATTATAATTGGGTGGGAACTTTGATTTGTCTTTTTTAAACCAAGCCGAGTAGTAAAATGGACTCTTAAGAAGTAGTGAGCGGTGGACTCAAAGAAATGGCTTTTAAAAACAAGCACCATTTTGAAGTTCAGGGCAGCCTGGGCCAATCACAAGCTCCATTGGCCAGCTTTCTGTTTTGTTGTAAATCGCCTTGGGTGTGTGAGTGAAGGATGGAGCTGGGCAGCCCTGGGCTCCGTGTGAGCAGCCATCGCCCTTAGAGTAGGAAGAAGGAGGGGTTTCAGTCTTGGTTAGGGCTGGACGCAGAGGAGAACCCTGAAGGGAAGAGCTTGCATAAGTACATGAGGACCTCCAGGCTCTCCTGTAGTGGCCCCAGAAGTTCTGTGCCATTGGTACAAAATGCATAGAGCAGCGAGGTCAGCATCTTGTATCTACTTTGCTGCCTATTGGGGAAAACAGTCAAGAAAATAATAGGCTTTATTCACGTGGAGATAGACCGAGTTCTTATTCCTGAAACAATATGAAAATTCTGAAGAGCTTCTACCTTTTTCGTGTCTTTATAGATGATCTTTTCCCCCCTGTCTGCTTTATCAAATTCTGCCTTTAAAAAAAAAAAGAAAAAGAAAAGAACTCTTATTTATTCACCCAAGGGATATTTGTGTTTGGCTAAGGAGATAAGCCCTGGGTAAACTCTGGCAATGCAGAAATGAGTCACAGAGACACGTCGTTGCTTCCATGGTCTAGACATAATTATAACATGCGATAAGAGCATAGAAAAGGGCTAAGAAAAGAAGTCCATGAAACTCAGTCCATGAGATAGTTTTTAAAATGACTCATAGTCCCAGATTGCTGACTTAGGTGTTGCTCTGTGGAAATTGTGCTGTGTTTATGCTCCGTTGCTCAGTCATGCATGACTCTTTTGCGACCCTATGGACTGTAGCCCGCCAGGCTCCTCTGCCCATGGAATTTTCCAGGCAAGAATACTGGAGTGGGTTGCCATTTTCTCCTCCAGGGGATCTGCCCACCCCAGGGATCAAACCCGCATCTCCTGTGTCTCCTGCATTGACAGGCAGGTTCTTTACCACTGTGCCACCAGGAAAGCCTACTCTGCAAATTGCTTCGTTCCAAAAGCTGAAGAGAAAATACATTTCAAGGAGAAGCAGTGTTCAGAGAAGACAGCAGGGATGTTTGCACTGTGTGTCCCTTTGGAGTGGCCATCAGGGCAACATGGGAGGACTCCAGTCCATGAAAAAATCCGGGCCAGACCCTTTCTTAGGAAAGGTCCGCTGATCACGGGTAGAATTGTAGCTCTTCTCACATGCTTTCCTCAGAGGTCTCTGTTTCCTTCCTGAACAGGGCTCACAGGTCGAGTCCATATCCAGGCTCGGGAACCATTTATGTCATTTCCACTGTGAAAGGACACATCTCTAGGAAGACGGTGTGAGAGGTCACCAGAGGAAATGCCATTGTGTGGCCCAGCCAGCTGGGGGCGTGGCTAGCTTTATCTGTGAGGGAGTTTTTGCTAACTTAGGTGTTGGGATGAATATCCTGGCTTGGTAGAAAGATTTATTTCTCGATCCTTTGACCCTTTCACATAGCTGTCCAGGGCTCAGCTGCTCTTGGTTGGTGGCATCAGATTTAAGGCTGAGAGGAGTGAAATGGGCAGGTTTTCCAACTCATGCTCAGTATGGCCTGTTGCTTCTGGAAGATCAAGGAGACCCAAGGTCCCTGCTTCCCAGGTGGCTCACTGGTAAAGAAACCACCTGCCAGGGCAGGAGATGAAGAGACGTGGGTTCAATCCCTGAGTCGGGAAGATCCCCTGGAGGAGGGCATGGCAACCCACTCCAGTATTCTTGCCTGGAGAATCCCCATGGACAGAGGAGCCTGGTGGGCTACAGTCCGTGGGTTGCAGAGTCGGACACAACCAAGCATGCATGCCATGCCAAGGTCCCCATACAAACTTCGCCCAGGAGGGAGGTGATTTTCTTGCCCCTGGCCTGCTGAATAAGGCTCTGGAGGGTCCCAGCCAATGAGGATCTTACCCAATTATAATGGTTCAGCTCATCAAATGAAGTGGTTCCAGTTTCTCTTTTATTCTAGAAACTCATCTGGAAACACACTGGGCAAGGCCACCATGCTGCCTTTGTACCTCTAGACTAAAGTCCTGTAGGTCAGTGCTTGGGGTGGTAAGGGAGGGTGGTAAGGTAAGGGTAACTCTTTTAAGATGCTGCTTAAAGTTGTTTTGCGGTGTGGTTCAAGCATATTTGTTTATTCAACAGTGAGAACCAACTATTACCAAGAGGAATAATGAGCATTTGCAAATCTCCAGATTGACAGTTTGCAAAGCACTTTCAAGTATTATTTGATTCTTGAAACAACCGTGTATCCCCTGCAAAAATATGAGAATGTTAATACCTGCTCATTAGGGATCTTGGCAGGATTAAATGAGATAATATAGGTCCAGGTATCTAGCTCAGCATCTAGTGGGTGGGAGAAGCTGCGTAAATAGGAACCTCCTTAACCACTTGGAATGTGAGGACACGAAAATTAAATAGCATTAACTGTGGTTAGAGAAATTGAAGTTTGGTGTTCCGACCCAGGGACCCTATCTTGGCCCTAACTAATCATCACCTATGATTAAGGCAGAAAGAACTAGAGCCCAAACATGCCCCACTTCAGAAAATTAATGAGAAGGAAAAAGAGCTTAAGTGATGGAGAGACAAAGTGCTTTTGCCTTAACTTCTGACACAAGGGTTGCCTGGACACAAGAAATTTCCTTTAAAGTAGTAACTAAATTGAGGTTGATCTATTTTTCCATTCTGATGTAAATAAAGGAGTAAAAATACAAAAATGAAATATGGAAATCCTTATGGAATAATTTTTATTTATTAGTCATGTTGAGTTATTCAGTATTCACCAGCTACTCAATATATTAGTGTTAACTGAAGGAATGAATGAGTCTCTCATGGTCTCTAAATTCATCCCATCACTTGAAATGTGATAATTCATTTGCTGTGGTTAAAAATGTAAATTTAGCATCTTGGTCTATGAGTTTGACATTTCAAATCTCTTAAGAGACCTAAATGAGTTCTTACTCATATTTAATTATTTTTGGCAAAGCCTATATACATGTGAAAATGGTCGCCACATGTTAGTCAATAACAAAGGTTTGGGGTCTATTATCCATTCCTTTTTCCAGGGTTGCTTATCAGAATTGTAGGTTTACATTAGTTTCCTAGGCCAGAATGGCTCAAATATAAATGTACACAGGAAATACTCGGGGATCTTATTAAAATTATCCTCCAATTAAAATAAATAAGTAAAACAACAACAACAAAAATGCAGGTTCTCGTTCAGCAGGTTTGAAATGAGTTTGAAGTCTGATTTTAACTTATGCCTTAGCCTTGTCATTTTCAATTTGTGTGAACTTAGGTTAAGGAAAACAAACCACAACTAAGTTCTCTAAGCCTTATTTGTTCATCAGTGCAACAGAGGTATAATTGAAGGTTAAACCCTGTAATGCTTGACCCTGGGGAAGCCCAAGGTTCCTCATTCCATTACTGTTATACCCTGAAGGCTGATCTTTCTCCCCTTATTCCAAGTTTTAACCCTTCCCTGTAGCTATAAAGACAATATAGGTTCTTTTAAGAAGTTAATGTAAAGTTGATGTAAATCAAAGTGAATAGTCTTCCTCTTCAAGCTTTCTATTTCTTCCTCTACTAAGTCTGGTTGATTCTTAAAGGACTAACTGTAGGCTCACCAAGGACTACTTTAAGTTAGCTTTTCGTAAAATTCTCTCAGACATTCTATGTTGTCTCTACTACCCCTTCATCATTACACTGCCTTCCATATTATTATATAAACACTTTTGGGCTAAAGGGCTTCCCCGGTGGCTGAGACAGTAAAGAATCCTGCAATGCAGGAGACCTGGGTTCGATCCCTAGGTTGGGAAGATTCCCTGGAGAAGTGAACAGCTATCCACTCCAGTATTCTGACCTGGAGAATCCCATGGACAGAGGAGCCTGGCAGACTACAGTCCATGGGGTCACAAAGAGTTGGACATGACTCAGTGACTTTCACTTTCTGTTTGGGCTAAAAGCCTTCCTGCCTCAACTGGTTGCCCATTTCTCAAGCTTAGTCACTGTGTCTCATAGTTGTTTTCTATCTCCTTATTCCTTTTCCAGTGACTAGCTGTTGTTCAGTCACTAAGTTGTGTCTGACTCTGTGAGCCCATGGACTACAGCAAGCCAGGCTTCCTTGTCCTTCATTATCTCCCAGAATTTGTACAAGCTCATGTCTATTGAGTCTGTGATGCCATCCAACTAGCTCATCCTCTGTCATCCCCTTCTCCTGCCTTCAGTCTTTCCCAGCATCAGGGTCTCTTCCAGTGAGTCAGCTGTTCGCGTCAGATGGCTTTTTTTTTTTTTTTTTTATAAGCCACAAGGTATTTTATCAGTAGTAAATACTTATTGAAACAAATGGAACAGCCGTTAATAATTTAATGAGATGATACGGTGCAATTTACCCATCAGGTAAACAAGGAAAATCATAGCCCACCTGAAATTCTTTTGAAATTTGAATACATAAGCCAGCAAAATGTTGCCTTGTAGGTCTCTGCATTCATTTCTGAATCAACAAATTGCTCGCCAATGATTTCTTATGAGAAAGTATTATGAAGAGACTGTTTGATGTTTAAAGACTTTAGTTCAGACACAGGTGATGAAATATTTGTCATTCACAAGGGAAGGATAAAATAATACTATATACATATGTATTTTCTTGTGTGCATACTTTTTATGTATGTGTTTTGTTCTCTACTGCCGCAAAACAGAGTTCTCCTTAATTCCCCTTTGAGGTAGGATGGTAAGAAATCGTGAAGACCTTAGCGGGTAAACTTAGTGGCACACATTTGCCTTATCATGAGAACTTGAAGGGCTAGGGGCATCTAGCAGATCAAGGCCAGGGATGCTGCTCAGCATCTTAAACACACAGGACAGCCCACGGCAGGGAATCATCAAGTGGTAAATGTCTGTGCTGGGACATCTGTAATTAACCAAAGCATCTTTGCCGGCATGCAGAAAGGAAAGCTCAGCTTCACTCTTCACAAGGCATTGACTTCTTTATGTAATCTCCAAGTGTTAGTTGCTCAGTTGTGTCCGACTCTTTGTGACCCCATGGACTGTAGCCCACCAGGCTCCTCTGTCCATGGGGATTCTTCAGGCCAGAATACCAGAGTGGGTTGCCATTCCCTTCTCCAGGGAATCTTCCTGACCCAAGAATCAAACCCAGGTCTCCCACATTGCAGACAGATACTTTGCCGTCTGAGCCCGCAGGGAAGCCGTGACCTCCAAAACCAAATCTATTCTGAGATTAGAAAGCCCAGTCCTTGCAGAATCTCCTCCCTTCATCTGTAGACACCCTGAGTGGCAGGCTGGCGGCCGCCCCGAGGCTGTGCATGGCAGGCTTCCTCCACCCCAGGCCCCCGGTCTGGCTTGAGGTGTCTGGGCCTGCCCAGGCCACCCTTGGGGCTGTTTCAGCAATATTTCAACCTCCAGAAGCGTATTGAATATTTTTTAATCCTTTCTCCAAACATGATTTAGGTGCAACTGATATCATCTACTATCCCCCAGATGTACTAGTTGTGGTAGTTCATGTTCAGGACTACACTACCTTCCTGGGGTAACTGTCTGTATCAGACACAGCCTGGGGCTTTCTACCAAGTAGGAAGTCGGCAGAGAATAGGCCAGCAGCTGAGTTTCACCCAAATAGCTTTTATATGATGAATAATAGTTTTCATTGTATTATAGTCAAAGTGAATAATTTCCAGAGATCAAAAGTGACTCATTAAATCTGTTAGTCAATTTTAAATCTGTCTTCCAAAGAAGCTGTTTATATGTATATACCTCTGCATGTGTGTGTATGTGTGCAAAACTATAGACTCTCAGCTCCTCAAGCAGAGACTTGGAATGGCATGAATCAAATGTGAGTGTTCAGTGCCGAGGCAGAGGTTATGTAGGCATTGTTTGGTTTATTCCTGCAGGCAGACTGTTTATTTCACAAGAGGTGCACATCATGAAAACCCCGAGCTGGAAATGCCTTTGTCATTGTCTAGTCCAGTGGTTCTCACCCTGGTGCACAGAGGTCGCCTTGAACAGGGGCCCAGCCAGATGGAACAAGATCCTCTGGGGTGTAGCTTGTGAAAGTCGCTCAGTCGTGTCCGACTCTTTGCAGCTCCATGAACTGCAGCATGCCAGGCCTTCCTGTCCATCACCAACTCCCGGAGCTTGCTCAAACTCATGTCCATCACGTTGGTGATGCCATTCAACCATCTCATCCTCTGTCATCCCCTTCTCCTCTCGCCTTCAATCTTTCCCAGCATCAGGGTCTTTTCCAATGAATCAACTCTTCGCATGAGGTGGCCAAAGTATTGGAGTTTCAGCTTCAGCATCAGTCCTTCCTATGAACACCTAGGACTGATCTCCTTTAGGATGGACTGGTTGGATCTCCTTGCAGTCCAAGGGACTCTCAAGAGTCTTCTCCAACACCACAGTTCAAAAGCATCCATTCTTTGGTGCTCAGTTTGCTTTATAGTCCAACTCTCACATTCGCACATGACCACTGGAAAAACCATAGCTTTGACTAGATGAACTTTGTTGGCCAAGTAATGTCCCTGGTTTTTCATATGTTCAGTCGTGTCCAACTCTTTTGCAACCCCATGGACTGTAGCTCACCAGGCTCCTCTGTCCATGGGATTTCCCAGGCAAAAATACTGGAGCACATTACCTTCTCCTACTCCTGGGGATCTTCCCAACCCAGAGATCAAATCCTCATGTCCTTTGTCTCCTGCATTGGCAGGCAGACTCTACCACTGAGCCACCTGGGAAGCCCAAATACCTTTATTTAAGTTGGAACAAGTATCTTAGTGTCGATGCTTTTAGTTGAGAGCATAGAAATTTTCAGTAGCTGTGTTCTTTTTTAAAAAATTGCTTTGTATATTTAAATTGCAGGATAATTACAATATTGTGGTGGGTTTTGCCATACATCAACATGAATCAGCCACGGGTGGCACATGTGTCCCTCCGTCTTGAACCCCCTTCCCACCTCTGTCCCCACCCCATCCCTCTGGGTTGTCCCAGAGCACCAGCTTTGAGTGCCCTGCTTTATGCATCGAACTTGCACTGGTCATCTATTTTACATATAGTAATATACATGTTTCAATGAATAGCTGTGTTCTTATGAGAGGTCTTCATTTTGAAGATACCTATCATATTTAAGATAAGAATAATCGCAGTGTCTCTGTTCTCCTAATAGCCAGGCAATAATATTTCTGTCCAGAGGATTTTTTTTTCCAACCGGAAAGTCAGAAAATAAGACAATATGATCAGGTGCAATATGATCATCAGTGCAAGAAGGAAAAAAAACATTCTGCTGACAATGAGATGTGATTTTTCATTTCAACCAGTAAAGAAATCAGTTGTAAATCTCTAATTCTTTATCATTATTCTAATGATCTGTGAAGGGATATTTTATTCTGATTTATTTTGAATAAATATGAGCAAATTTGAATATTACCTCTGAGAGCTAGAGACACCTCCCAGGAATCCTTGTGAATGACCATGGGGATGGGGATGAAACCATCACAATTAATCTGTAGAGTTATGTGTTTGGCTCTTAATGACAATTTTGGTCTTTTTCACTGTTTGTGCAGCCCTTCGTCCAAAATGCAGTCATAAAACAGGCTTCGTGGAAGGTTCAAAAGCCATTTAATCTGCTCATTTTCCTTAGAAATTGATTTAGCTATATTTGATAGTTACCTCCATATCTATATTTTTCAGAGAAAGTGACTCAGTCTCTTCCATCTTGTGTCTAAACAATATATTCAGTAAAAGTGCTCCTATCCTGAAAAAATATCACCATGATACTTACAAAGATAAAATGACTTTCTGACAATGATTTCTCTGAATGGATAAACACCAGAGATGGTGAAATAAAATCAAATTGGTCTCCCACAGGAAGAATCCCTCATCCATCTCTATGGTCCCCCTCTTTTTGATGCCCCCCTTTGACCCCCCACACATGTGAGGCTGGCTCTGTCTAGGTTTGCTTTCTTCACTGTGCTCACTCCATCATAGTGAAACTTCACTGCTGCCTAAATCTTTGATTCTGGGGGCTCAAGGAGAGTTGTTTTCCCCCTGCAGTTTACAGTTATTATAGCCCTATGTGATTTTATGAAAGAGTATTCCAAAGGACTGTTCTAGGAGGTGAGTGGTAGGTGTTAATACCAAGCATGTCTTCAGACAAGGAAGTGTTAGGTGCTAAGACAGTTGCCAAAGATTGCTCTAATCCTTACTCAGATAAGCTTTGCACTCAAGGTTGTCTTTGTTGGATGGACAAGAGGCATGGAAATTGTTTCTAAAAAGTAAGTTGTGTTTGTTTACACTATAATTGCGAAAAGAATTCTCAAGACAGTCATTCAGTTCAGTTTGGTCACTCCATCATGTCCGACTCTTTGCAACCCCATGGGCTGCAGCACGCCAGGCTTCCCTGTCTATCACCAACTCCTGGAGCTTACTCAAACTCATGTCCATCGAGTCAGTGATGCCATCCAACCATCTCATCCTCTGTTGTCCCCTTCTCCTCCTGCCTTCAATCTTTCCCAGCATCAGGGTCTTTCCCAGTGAGTCGGTTCTTTGCATCAGGTAGCCAAAGTATTGGAGTTTCAGCTTCAGCATCAGTCCTTCCAATGAATATTCAGGACTGATTTCCTTTAGGATGGACTGGTTGGATCTCCTTGCAGTCCAAGGAACCCTCAAGAGACTTCTCCATCACCAAAGTTCAAAAGCATCAGTTCTTTGGTGTTCAGTTTGCTTTATAGTACAACTCTCACATCCATACATGACTACTGGAAAAAATCATAGCTTGAACTATATGGACCTTTGTTGGCAAAGTAATGTCTCTGCTTTTAGTATGCTGTCTAGGTTTGTCATAGCTTTTCTTCCAAGGAGCAAGCATCTTTTAATTTCATGGCTGCAGTCACCACCTGTGGTGATTTTGGAGACCAGAAAAATAAAGTCAGCCACTGTTTCCACTGTTTCCCCATCTATTTGCCATGAAGTGATGGGACCAGATGCCATGATCTTAGTTTTCTGAATGTTGAGTTTTAAACCAACTTTTTCACTCTCCTCTTTCACTTTCATCAAGAGGCTCTTTAGTTCTTCGCTTTCTGCCATAAGGGTGGTGTCATCTGCATATCTGAGGTTATTGATATTTCTCTCAGCAATCTTGATTCCAGCTTGTGCTTCATCCAGCTCAGCATTTCACATGATGTATTCTGCATATAAGTTAAGTAAGCAGGGTGACTATATACAGCCTTGATGTACTCTTTTCCCGATTTGGAGCCAGTCTGTTGTTCCATGTCCGGTTCTAACTGTTGCTTTTTCACCTGCATACAGATTTCTCAAGAGGCAGGTCAGGTGGTCTGGTATTCCCATCTCTTTAAGAATTTTCCACAGTTTGTTGTGATCCACATAGTCAAAGGCTTTGGCATAGTCAATAAAGCAGACTAGAAGGTCTTTAAATAAATAAATAGCAGAAAGTCATCAATTGCTACTAAATCCTTAATTGAAAATTTATAAATTTCTGAAATTCAAATAATTTTCATGAAACAAAATGAAAACATTTCAGAATTTTTTCCCCCAAATTGAGACAAAATTGTTCTTCCTTTCACTCTTTCTAAGTATTCATTTGTTTGGGGGTTCTGCTGTTACGCTGGTGTCTCAATGGAAAAGAACCTACCTGCCAGTGCAGGAGACCCAGGTTCAATTCCTGGGTCAGGAAGATCCCCTGGAGAAGGAGTGGCAACCCATTCCAGTATTCTTGTCTGAGAAATCCCATGGACAGAGGAGCCTGGTGGGCTACAGTCCATGGGGTTGCAAAAGAGTTGGACACGACTGAGCAACTTTCAGCTTTTTTTTTTTTTTTTGCTGTTACTGCCTAAAGAATAATTATTACCTTAAAGTATTAAGAAACTTTTTCTATGTCATAAATTCCACACAATAAAAGACAATAAGCAGAGAGTGTCATGCCAGAACATTTCAGGCATGCCCGAAACTCCCCCGCAGGATGGATCCAGGAAGTGGCCTCATGGCGCCTGACCATTTATCTTGTAAAGTCTCAAACTACCATAGAAGTCCCTCTAGGTTTGGACATTCCATTTAAAATGCATTGGCAATATTCAATATTTTTTTAAAGTTCTGGAAATCTGAACTGTAAGTTTATTCAGATGTATTATTTGTTTCTTCCAACAACCAGTGCTGGCAAGCAGAACTAAAAAAGAAAAAAATAAAGATAACAGAAATATGAGAATCATGACTGTTCTAAACTGATAAAAGTTTTTAAAGAGCAACAGAACAAAATGCGCCCAGCCTTGTTTGAGGGACTTTCAAGTAGCATTATTTAGAATGGGTTTCTTTTCTCCCAGTTCCCAGCCCTCCCCCCTCCTCCATCATTCAGAAATAGTCATCTTGTCACTGCAGGGACACATCCCACTTTGAAAGTGTATACATGGGGTCTTTTCCTCCACTTTAATATTGTGACCTGAATATTGGTGTGATTTTCATCCTTTTGGCTTCCCTGGTGGCTCAATTTAAAGAATCTGCCTGCAATACAGGAGACCCAGGTCCAAACCCTGGGTTGGAAAGATCCCCTGGGGAAGAGAATGGCAACCCACTCCAGTATTGTTGCCTGGAGAATTCCATGGACAGGGAAGCCTTGCCGACTACAGTCTGTGGGGTTGCAAAAGAGTTAGACATGACTGAGTGACTAATACTTTCCTTTCATCATTTTAGCAGGCAAAGCAAATACTAGATGTGCTGAAGGGAGACAAAGCCTTCCTATGATTATAGATTGAGCAAAGGGTGAAGAAGAATATTTCCTTATTTCAGTCATATATGACAACAGATAGAAGCTCCCCAAAATACCCTCAGAGTTTGTCAACTGGTATCATGATAGCCTGCTATGTGTCTTGGGCTCAAGATTCCACATTTCTTAAGAAAGAAGAGCTGAAACATTCCATAATGTTCTCTCCCTTGGGTTTCACAAACACACTTGAAAGTGAAAGTGGGAATTTCACACTTTCACCCAGAAATCATGTAGACACACTTATACCCAGATATATATATATATTTTATTTTTGGTTAAAATCCTGAAGTAAGTCATGGTGTGCATATGTAATGATGTAAAATTTAGCTTTGAAAGGAGACAGTCTATATTCTCACAAATTCGAGTTTATAATTATGTTGCATTTGTACTCTATTTGACAGCACCATTTTCCACCTTGTCTGAATGCATCTATTAGACTTTCCTTAGAAAATTGAACCCAAACTTTCATCAGGGTTTATATAGAGGGGTTAAATAGAGCTCCCTATAATTGATAGAGATCTAAATAAGAATGAACCCGTAATAAGAGTTTAGGAGAAACCTATGAGGTTAAAAGGATGATGGCAGGGAATCCTATATATATTTCTACTCTTCAGTTGGACTCAGTCCTGTTATTGTTTATGATACTCTAAAGAAATTAAAAGACGCTTACTCCTTGGAAGGAAAGTTATGACCAACCTAGATAGCATATTAAAAAACAGACACATTACTTTGCCAACAAAGGTCCGTCTAGTCAAGGCTATGGTTTTTCCAGTGGCCATGTATGGATGTGAGAGTTGGACTATAAAGAAAACTGAGCACCGAAAAATTGATGTTTCTGAACTGTGATGTTGGAGAAGACTCTTGAGAGTCCCTTGGACTGCAAGGAGATCCAACCAGTCCATCCTAAAGGAGATCAGTCCTGGGTATTCATAGAAAGGATTGATGCTGAAGCTGAAATTCCAATACTTTGGCCACGTCATGTGAAGAGTTGACTCATTGGAAAAGACCCTGATGCTGGGAGGGATTGGGGGCAGGAGGAGAAGGGGACGACAGAGGATGAGATGGCTGGATGGCATCACTGACTCGATGGACATGAGTTTGGGTAAACTCCGGGAGTTGGTGATGGACAGGGAGGCCTGGAGTGCTGCAATTCGTGGGTTCGCAAAGAGTCGGACATGACTGAGCGACGGAACTGAACGGAACTGAACTGAAAGTGGGTCAGTGACCCAGAGGTGGTTTTATTTAGAATAAATTGGATATGAAAAAGAAACTATTTCCCTTCTTGTGAAAAGTCTTCTGAGAAAGATTTCAGTTGATGGTAGAAAAACATGTCCCAAATTAAAGTCTTTTCATAAAGTCCTGGTCAGCAATTCTAAACTGGCCTTTTCCCAAAAGAGGGGCCTTCTACATGGTGTAATTAATGTTGCTGAGATTTCAAATCTTCTTGGTTCAAACCATGTCACTTAGATGAAGAATCTTGCTATTGGCTCTTCCCCACTAAGTGTAGCCTTGGAAACCCCCACCTTCCCTTTGGGGCACTGGCTGTTCCTTTGGTGTCTCAATTGGTAAAACCAGTGCAACATGTTGTAGTCATGACATGCATTTTCCTGTTGTTGTTCAATTACTCAGTCGTGTCCAACTCTTTGTTACCTCGTGGACTGCAGCACGCCAGGCTTCCCTGTCCCTCTCTACCTCTTGGAGTTTGCTCAGACTCGTGTCCATTGAGTCAGTGATGCCATCCAACCAGCTCATCCTCTGTTGCCCTCTTCTCCTCCTGCCCTGAACCTTTCCCAGCATCAGGGTCTTTTCCCAACAGTCAGCTCTTTGTATCAGGTGGCCAAAGGATTAGAGCTTCAGCTTCAGCATCAGCCCTTCCTGTGAATATTCAGGAATGATTTCCTTTAGGATTGACTAGTTTGATCTCCTTGCTTTTACAGGAGACAAATGTTACAAGATGTTATAAGGAAGAAAAAAAAAGAATGAAATAAATTGACTTCTTAGACAATGTTGCCTTAAGAATCAAGACATGAACCTCCTTCAGAAGTTGGATGGTAGAGAAGGAGAACAGGCTTTGAAATCAAATGGATCTGGCTGTGTGAATTTGGGAAAGTAAGCATATCTCCGTCAATAATGATCAGAGTTATAGTATTATTAAGGGGACTAGAAATCAAACATGCAAAATACTTGGCACATAGTATATGTTCAGCAAATGGCAGCTGCTATTATCATGACTACTACTGTTACTATTACTTTCTTATTGCTCCTGTTATGGCTGCTACTGCTACCAATCTACAACTGTTGTTATTGTTACTGTTGCATGAGAAGGGCTGTGTGGAAAGAGGAATTACCTCCTTTGGTTCTAAACAGATGAGTCATTACCTCTTCCTAGCCCATTTTTCCACCAGGATAGGAGAATGACCAAGTGCTTTGGAATAAAAACTCAAGAGTAACTTCTGCAGAATGATAGAACAATAGAAGCTATGAGAACTTGAGTACATTTCTACTGCTCTTTGTGTGGCTGTGAAAGTTGTTTTTTCTGAAATTGAATATTGTCAGAGGTATTGAAATTTTTTAAGAGATCATTAAGTTGTATTTTATTGGTTTTATCATGAAATACAAAAATAGAGGTAATACCATGATGAACAATGTATCTACCAACCAATTTTAAAATTAAGATATTGTCCCACCGTGTTTGTATTCCCCTCCCCCCTACCGCAACTACCTCCCACAAAGAGAAATTAACTACTTTAATGTCATTAGTTTACAGATGTTTCTTGAGCTTGACTAGATATTCTTAAATTGTTCTCTACATTGACCATACTCAACTTCATTTCCACCAGCAGTACCAGAGAGTTTTTGTTGCCCCATATTCTCCCCTACACTTAGTATTATCACTTGCTTTCTGCCAGTCTAATGGGTATGAAGTAGTTTTAATTTGTATTTCCATGATTAGTAGTAATTAAGCATTTGAAAATATTTTAATTCTTCATTTAATCCCTTTTAAGTTTGCTTATTCATAATTTTTATCATTTGTTCCCTTGTGTTATATTTTTCTTACTACTTTACATGAAATTTTATACATAATATACTGCTCTGATAATTACATGTATTACAAATAAATTCTTTTCTAGGGTATTAAAGTAAAATTTAAACTTTCACATAGTTTCAAACATAAAAGATAATAAAAGAGACAGAAATTCTTGTGTGCCCTATACCCATAAATCTCAAAGGTTTATATTTTACTCCAATTGCTTTACCATTATTTCTTTCTCTCTCTGGACTCTTTGTGAAATTGTTCTCTTTTTTTTTAATTACTTGTGTATTTATATCCTAAGAATAAAGACCTTCTCTTACATACACATAGTAGAGCTAACAAAAGTCAGGAAATGTAACTGTCAAAGGTGTTGAGATTTATCTCATGTCCCTATCTGATCTTTCAAAGCTCATCAATACATAACATACTTCAGATTGTGTTGGAAGTTTGTAGCCATTGTTGTGTGGATATTATCTTGAGCACTTAGTAGACCAAGTGTGTCATATGGGAAAGATTTGGTACATGGTAGTTGAACTAAGATTTTGACTTAATGAACTAGAATTGAGTTGCCCTAAAAACTCTTTTTTTAAAAAAAGAGTAAAGTAAAGTAAAGTAAAATCTAATGATGATGATGCCTCTCAATGTGATATGATTAGAGAATCTTTGAAATCTTTTGAGTTTGGAGTAGAGTACTTCAGTCACTACCAGCACCAATGTCCATTCATGTTCCATTGCAATTCAGGTATTTACTGATCCTACTCAGTGTTCAGATGGGAAGACAGTAAGATTGGCACAAAGGTATTTGGTCATTAAGGATGTTGCTATCCAGTAAACCGGGCTGCTATGTTTAATCTCTGATTATTTAAACTTTTTTCTTTTCATTATACACTTAAAATAGTTGAAGGAAAGAATGTATTTAAAGTAGCAAGGGTTCAATTCAACCCTTTTATTCTTCAGTGTTCTATCTAAATACTATTTCTGATGTTAAGTGTCAAAGTGTTAGCTGCTCAGTCGTATTCGACTCTTTGCAACCCCATTGACTATAGCCCACCAGGCTCCTCTGTCCATGGAATTCTCCAGGCAAGAATACTGGAGTGGGTAGCCATTCCCTTCTCCAGAGGATCTTCCCAACCCAGGGATCGAACCCAGGTTTCCTGCATTGCAGGCGGATTCTTTACCATCTGAGCCACCAGTCCAAACCTTTTTTCTTCAGCGTTTTGTTTACATATTATTTCTGATGTTAATCACGATGTTAAATCTTGAAGTTCCCACCCCAGAAGCCCTCATCATAGCCCTTTCATTTCTTAAAACTGGCAGACATTGGTAAATAATGAGCTACAACATTTTGTAAGGTCTTGAGCATTTATTCTAAGAGCACAAAGTACCCTATGGAGACATTGTATACACTAGTAGCAAGGAGCAAATGTTTCTTTTATTTTTATAGTTGTTTTGAAAAACCATAGGATTGCCAAAGACAGCATACACATGGTCAATTTGGATTCATCCCAACTAAAAAAAAAAAACTGCAAAACACATTAATGGTTGTAATGTATATAGCTGAGATTTTCTTTTGAACCTGCCTTCCAGCTGTACATTTGTAGTGTTTAATTTAGGTGAAAAATCTATGAAGGACTTAATTGATATGATCCAGAAGTGTGTTAACCATGTCAAATGGCCATTGATTTTGCCAAATTCCATCATATGCTGTAAGACCATTACCCATGCTAGGTTTCATTAGTGGTAAAAAAAAACTCCCCTGTTAGATTTGCCTCTTGATGGTAAAATGGCTTCCTAGAAATAATTGAACCAGAGTCCTAGTGAGTCTGATTAGGCCTGGAAAACCCAGTGGAAATACCTAGCTCTGGAAGTTTCCAGAAGTCTTTGAAGTAGGATTTTTTTCCCCCTTCAAGGACCCCCCCGATTCCTCTCTCCATCCCTTCATTTACTCTGCCTGTGCTCAGAAAATTCACTCTTGTGGTTTTTATTTTGTGATTTGAACTCATTTCTGCCATGTCCTCTTAAGTTTCTTGAATACTTCTCGAAAGGGCCATCAGCGCCATTTCAGGCCTATGCGTTAAGGAGACACCTTTGTAGCACAAACTGGAAATCTTGCGAAATGACTTTGGCCACAGCTCCTTCCTGGTTTCCCATTTCACGCATGCCATTGGTCATCAAAAGGGATGCCAAGCACGTAGCGTGCCTTAGAGTACATTGAAGACTTGAAGACTGTTTTCTGCAGAGTCAAGTTTTAAAGTTAGTGATTTTAGATATTGAGAAGTTGGAATAACCAGCTCCAAATGACTGGCAGGGAAAAACCTGTTACTAGCACCTAAAAATTTTTCTGTTTGTCTGCAATCTGAAAACTAGTGTCTGCTGGTTTTCATTTGCTCACTTGCACCAGCCACTTTGTAGGCAAACAGGAGGAGATGGAGCCTTGGGAGTGAGGCCTTTCTTTTCAGCACAAGTGCAGGAAAGAATTAATTAGGGTTTTTGACAGAGAAGGAGACAAAGGCGTTTCCTATCTTCCATAGAATGTCAGAGTGGATCCTTCCAGAAAGCTTTCAATAGAATCAGAAGTGCCCGTTTGAGAGAATTGGGAAAGTTTCCAACTCCCAGGCCTCACCAGCTTAGCTCTGTAGAAGGAAAACTTGCTAACCCCTCAATTCATTCTCAGGATTTGGGACTAACCTGAGGAATTCTTTTCCCCAACTCTGTAGGAACCTTTCTCCACCTACCCTGCCATCCATCTGCCCAGTCACCCACCCATCTGCCCATTTCTTAAGCAAATATCTGTGGAGAATCTGCTATGCAGTGAGCATGGCATTAGGTGCTTTGAATCCAATGGGAGGAAAAGAAAGGAGTCCTGTCCTAATGGTGCTTTCCTTCAAGAGAGTGTATGTCTTTTCCATTGGAAGTCCTCCCACTAGAAGAAGAGGCGGAGAGAAGCCCAGTATGTGTTACTAGAGGGCGTTGGCACTGGTAGACTTAATGGTCACCATATCGATTCTTCGGGTGGAATCCTCCTGACCCCCTCCATATATTCAACTTCATGGTCTGTGACTCCAAACATGACAGCCTGTCTCAGATGATCAAGGACAAACTGACACACTTTGAAGCAATGCATCAGACTGTATACTTGAACTCATTTCATTCTGAGCCTCTTTCTGTGAAACCACAGAGTCTTCTACAGACCACAGTTACAACCATCATTTTGGAACACTGACAGCCCAAGAAATAGACCAAGGTCACAGTCAAAACTCTGGATGGATTTCAGAAGTGCTTGGTGCTATGAGGGATCTAGGAATTTCCCAGATTTTGGAGGCTTACACAGGCCCTCTAAAGGGGTCTACTTCCTCAAGTCCTGCAGGCAACATATGGGGTCTGCCTCTAGCTGAGCTTCTGTTCCCATCTCATCAACCACTTGTATAGTGGTGGTGAACAGAGGCGTGATCACTCTGTTGTCTGTATATCACAAGTGTAATATACCCAATTCTGGTGTTGTGTGTCCAGTAACCACTGGCCCTGTTTTCCTCTGTAAAGTCTCAGGAACATTTTAAATGGTCATTATGTGTTAGTCACTCAGTCATGTCTGACTCTTTGCAACCCCCTGGACTGTAGCCCACCAGGCTTCTCTGGCCATGGGATTCTCCAGGCAAGAATAGTGGAGTTGATTGCCGTTCCCTTTTCCAGAGGATCTTCCCAACCCAGGGATTGAACCCATTGAGTCAAAAAACAAAGGCCAAACCCGGGTTTCAAATAGCAGAACACTGCTGACAATCCTGGACAAGGACTCTTGTCATGCAAACAAACCATGATTCCACTAGGAGCCAGCAGCCTGCCTACCTGCTATCTTTCAGCCTCCCTCTGACTCCAAGGGCTGGCTGTAGTCAGAATCCAGTCTCTCTGGCACACCATCTTAGAGTGGGCTCCTAAGGGGCCCTGTTTTTCTAGACCTAGGATTTTTGTGTGGTTCTAGAATACACTTGGGGACTAGATACTAGTAACAGTAGCAGAGTATCAAATTCTCCAACAGTATCTTTCCATCCTGAGAACACAAAATGAGCCTTTCTCATTGGCCTACCTTCAAGCTGTTCTATGCACATGTTGTGGCATAATTGTTCCAATCCCTCCCATGACACTCTGGTTTACCTCTGTATCCTGAGCCCCAAAGATGCAATGTTTCATTAAACCTACATAAAGTTCCCCTTCAGTTCAGCTCAGTCACTCAGTCATATCCTATTCTTTGTGACTCCATGGACTAAAGCACGCCAGGCTTCCCTGTTCATCACCAACTCCCAGAGCTTGCTCAAACTCATGTCCATCCAGTCAGTGATGCCATCCAACCATCTCATCCTCTGTCATCCCCTTCTCCTCCTGCCTTCAATCTTTCCCAGCACCAGGGTCTTTGCCGATGAGTCAGCTCTTCATATCAGGTGGCCAAAGTACTGGAGCTTTAGCTTCAGTATCAGTCCTTCCAATGAATATTCAGGACTGATTTTCTTTAGGATTGGCTGGTTTGATCTCCTTCCAGCCCAAGGGATTCTCATTTAAGTTCTTATATAAGGGACTCTTATCTAAGTTCTCCTTAGTTTAAAAAAAATTTTTTTTCAAGTTTTGTACCAGCTTACTTTTTTGAGAGGGAGAGTTTACATTTATTTATTTAAATTTCAGTCAAACAGACTAAACATACTCCTTGGGCTCAGGATTGGCTGGGGTGAGGCCTTGGGGTCACGGGTGCTCTAGGGTACTAATAATGTTACAAAATGTAAGAAAATGCCTGATTTTTGAAACAGGCTGTCCAGGGCTACCAAGACCCTGTGTACCAGCTTACTTTTATTTTTTAAAATTTATTTTTATTGAAGTATAGTTAATCTGCAATGTTGTACAATGGTGGTGAACAGAGGTGTGATCACAGTTTGAGGTGTATAGCAAAGTGATTGAGTTCTCCAACATATATATCTTTTGTTATTTCAGATTCTGTTCCCTTGTAGATCATTACTAAATATTGAGTATATAGTTCCTGTGCTGTACAGTAGGACCTTGTTGTTTGTCTATTTTACATATAATAGTGTATATCTATTCACCCCAAACTCCTAATTATCCCTCCCCCACCCTTCATTTTTTTAAACATTTAAAATGTCTGATTATTTGGTTGTTGGGGAAAGTTTAGCTGTTAACAGTGTTAATTTTCAGGAAAACTGATTAAATGTTAAAGTTCAGGAAGCTGCTGTAATCTGGATTTAATCAGGAAGAGAAAGTTACCCATGTGGCTAAGTTTCTTTAGTTATCATTTTGTAAAGTAGAATAATATTGCAAAGGAAAATTAACTAAAAGAGGAAAGAAAATTCGCAGTGCTAACATGTGGTCGAAGAAATCTTGGCGGTCACAGGTAGTATAAATTCTCCGATTATTACCAGACAGAGATGAGCTTTATCTGACGGAGATGGAGCATTATTGAGTCATCTGTCTGATCTCCAGCCAGCAGCTCAATCTAATGATTTCATTCCTGGATTATTTTTAATACATAGAATTAGAGGTGTATGGGAACCGTTTGCTATTATTTTAAAGTACAGTTTCCTCCTAAATTGCTCTTGTTAAGTAAAATCCTGTTGCATTGGATGAGTGTGTATTTTCTTAGTAATGCTTCACAAGTCCTTGTCTTACAATTCAATAAATCATCCTATACCTGTCAGCACGTAGACTTTAAGATTTATTGCCCGATGCATTGCATAGTACATAGCTCCTTGGCTGGAGAGCAATTTCTGAAACTAATTTAATCAAAGTGTTTTTATGATTTAGTGAACTCTGGCTTGATGTTGCAAATATGTATTGATGTCTTTGGAAAGGTATGATTTAATCCTATCCAATTTTGAAATAGAATTAAGATTTGGCTTGATGTGATTTCTGTTATAGATAGAAAATCTTTAGTTGCATGAATATTATTCATATACTCCTTTATCAAGTGAGTGTTTATTAGTGCCTCTAGCCCTCTGCTAGATTCTTTAATGCCATGGAGGGAATGAAAAAATTCTGGATTGGTGCAAAGATGCAGACAAGGGCTCAGAAGGATCAACTGATATGGCATTTCTTGATGAGTAAGGAATCCATTGTAACTGAAGTTGAATGTTCATTGTGTGGGGTGGTGATAGTTATAGCTGGCTTCTATTGGGGAAATTCTAAACCATATATGTATATTTAATTTTGTATTTTATTTTGGAGTCTAGTCGATTTACAGCATTGAGTTAGTTTCAGGTGTGCAGCAAAGTGATTCAGTTATACAGATGCATATATATCCACTCTTTTATAGATTCTTTTCCCATATAGGTCATGACAGAGCACTGAATAGATTTCCTTGTGCTATATAGTAGGTTTTTACTAGTCATCTTTTTTTATATCATAGTGTGTATATGTCAATCTAATGGATTCATTTTTTTTTTTTTACCAACAGAAGTGGCTAAGACAAAAATGAGCAGTTCTCAAAGTTAGCAAGTTGGCAGAAAAATAAACACTATATAAATTGGTATCGAACTTCGTAGCATAATTTGGCAATACCTACTAAAATATTATCGATATATGTACTTAAAATTTTTTATTTTTTAAAGCAATTTGTTAGCATATATTTGATTTACAATGTTGTGCTGGTTTCAGGTGTACAGCACAGTGACTCAGTCATATAGGTAAATATATTCATTCTTCTTCAGATTCTTTCCCCATATAGGTTATTACAGAATATTGAGTAAGGTTCCCGGCGGTATACAGGGATTTGGTTATCTGTTTTATATACAATAGTGTGTATCTGTTCACCGCAAGCTCCCAATTTATTCCTCCCCACCACATTTCCCCTTTAGTAATCATAAATGAGTTTTTGAAGTCTGCGGGTCTGTTTCTGTTGTGTATATAAATTCGTTTGTATCTTTGTTTTTCTTTTAGATTCCACATGTAAGTGATAATCATATGATATTTATCTTTGTCTGACTGACTTAGTAGGATCATCTCAAGGTCTATCCATGTTGCTGCAAATAACATTATTTCAGTCTTTTTTATGGCTGAGTACTATTCCTCACCCCCCCCCATATATATGTGTGTGTGTGTGTATGTGTATATATATATATATGTATGTATGTATGTATGTATGTGTATATACACCACATCTTCTTTATCCATTCCTCTGTTGATGGACATTTAGGTTGCTTCCGTGTCCTGGCTATTTGAATAGTGCTGCAGTGAACATTGGGGTACATTTATCTTTCAGAATTATTAAACCTACTATAGTTTTGAGGGCTTTGCATCCCAACTCAGGAGTTTGAGCTTAATCCTTTAAGAATGGACAGTTTTCTTTGGACTTCTGAGAATGTAATGGTGTAGTAATATAAGTTTACTAGGATGATGACTTTGGTGGCCATGTGTGGACCTGACTGGCTGGCAAAAATTAGAAGAATGAAAACCTAATGTTCCCTATGGGAGAAGGCGAGGGTGAGATGTTCAGAGAGAACAGCACTGAAACAAGTATACTATCAAGGGTGAAACAGATCACCAGTCCAGGTTGGATGCATGAGATGGGTGCTCAAGGCTGGTGCACTGGGAAGACCCAGAGGGATGGGATGGAGAGGGAGGTGGGAGGGGGGATCAAGATGGGGAACACATGTAAATCCATGGCTGATTCATGTCAGTGTATGGCAAAAACCACTACAATATTGAAAAGTAATTAGCCTCCAATGAATAAAAATAAATGGAAAAAAAAAGAAAACTTAATGTCTTATGACCAAGCCACAGATACTTGAAAATCAAATGCAAAAATCACAGTAAAAAATCCTGTAAGCAAGTTTAACATGAAATAAAATATAAAAGAAAAAGTCTTGAGAGCAAAGTTCAACATGTTGGCTTTCAGCTTTATACATTTCGTGTCAAGCCACATCTTCAAGAGGTATACTTACTCCAGCCAGTGGGGGTGGGGGGTATTTTATTCAATACTTTCATCATAAACAGATGAGTTTGGGTACTCTGCTGGCTGACTGCCCTCTTCCCCCTTTCAACACCACTTTAAAAAAAATTTTTTAACAGCATTTATATGTAATTGAGAATACACTAGGGCAACTTCACCAAGACATTTTTTCTGGCATATTCTGAACATGTGAGTTCTGGGTATGTTTTTATTAGAGAAAGCAATTCAGAATGGCCAAGGGTAAAGGGATAAAAAGCATGGATGGGTGAGATGCCCATCCATTCCCAAACCTTTCTTCTTCCATGACGTTGGGTCCTCTTCCCCTACTTCCCAAATTCTCCAGTCCTCTTTTATCCTTCTGCCTCGGCTAGCACCCTCTTCCATTATGCTTCCTGTTCCCCTGTGGGGACTGAAGGTGCCAGGGAAAGCCCAAGGATAGGGACTGATGACAGAGACAGGATCCAAAGGTATCCATGAGAAAGGGAAGATGGAAAGTGCAGCATGCGGATAACTTACCCTTAGCTTTTCTTGGCTTTAAAAATTTTAACCAACACCCCCTGTCCCCCGCAAGGATGTTACAACATTTGTATAAGTGGTTCTCAAATTTGAGCATTCACTAAATCCCCAAAGGGTTTATTAAACCACAGGTTACTGGGCCCCAGTTCTAGAGTTTCTGATCCAGCACGTCCAAGAATTTGTCTTTCCAGCCAGCTCCCTGGGGAGCCTGTTGATCCATGAATTCCTGGTCTCCTCTTTAGACTCTACAAACTAGAGTCATCTTGAAGTCTCATCTACAAGATGAGACTTTGTCATTCCATGATTGTTATAACTAGCAAGTCTCCTCCAGTTCTCTGAATATTGGACCTGTTTCTCTCCCTGGGTTAAAAGCAACTGACTTCAGAAATATTTTTATGTGACATTTATTAAATGCCTTCTCTTTTAGCAAGGGAAAAAAGTGAAAGTGTTCGGTCATGTCCGATTCTATGACCCCATGGACTATAGCCCACCAGGCTCCTCTGTCCTTGGGATTCTCCAGGCAAGGATACTGGAGTGGGTTGCCATTTCCTGCTCCAGGAGAACTTCCTGACCCAGGGATCGAACCCAGGTCTCCTGCATTAAAGGCAGATTTTTTTACCATCAGAGCCACCAGGGAAGCCCCCTTGTAGCAAGAAAACTATGCACACACACACACACACACACACACACACACACACACGCATATAAATTAAAGTATATGCCAGGGAAATGAAAGTTAGTCCATTTTCGAAATACAGTGACTCTTGAATTGTCTTTAGTCATGTATATATAAACCAACTCTGGGAAAATAATAATTTGTTGTAAAGCACTGCAAATTAAATAATTCACTCTCCAGGTTTTTGTTTTTTGTTTTTACTAGCAGACCAGTGGCCATCAATTAAAGAAAAACCATCAACTAAAGCAAAGCAAAAATGAAGGAATTAAAAGTTATTGTGGTTTCCAGGATTCCCTGGTGACTCAGTGGTAAAAATCCACCTTTCAATGCAGGAGACGAGTTCAATCCCTGGGTCGGGAAGATCTCCTGGAGAAGGAAATGGCAACCCACCCAGTATTCTTGCCTAGGAAATCCCATGGACAGAGGAGCCTGGTGGACTACAGTCTACAAAGTCACAAAAGAGTCAGACACAACTGAGCGACTAAACAACAACTGTGGTTTCCATCATTGCAAATATTGCATTTTACCTTTTAAACCACAGAGGAATTCCTGGTCTTCAAGACAATTGTGTTACATGAGTTGATCTTAAAAAAAAAAAAAAATCTGGGTAGGCGAATGAATCTATTCTTTTGTCCTCAGAGTCCTTTAATCTTTTCCCTAGATCTGTAATGTACGATATAAAAAATCTTGTTGAATCATAAACATCTAAGCTACTTTTCTTATATTTCTGTGGAAAGAACAACTGTTGAAATCAACAAAGCAAATTTTTATGATATTAACACTGTTTCAAATGATAAACTGAGATGACCATCAGGGATTATTCTTTGACATTGGGAATACTCGAATGATTCAACAGCGTATTCCCCTGTATTTTCAAGTCAAAACAGCCTTCTCACTTTGTGACCAGTGATAATCAGTGTCCCCTGCAGAGCACTATTTCAGTAAAGTTCCTGGGATTTCCCACAATACATTCACCTAAATTTATAGTTTTGGTACAGTTATATCTAGTTTTATTCTCATACTTATATACATATGCTGCATTACAAAAGTATTCCTTGCATTCTGAGCAAATCTTCAAGTGTCTAACTAGTAAACTGACTACATGATTAATTTTTGTACATTGTGTCAATCCAACAACTTGGCAACCTGATTTTGAACAACAGTTTTCACACTTGGTTGCATGCTAGGATCTCCTGAGGTCTTTGAAAGATTGCAACCCCTGAACCTCACCCCAGTCTAAGTAATTCATACTCTTTTGTTTGGGAAGGGGGTGGAGACCAAACCTGGTGTTTGTACAGCCCCCTAGTTGATTTGCAGAGTGCAGATCACGGTGGGAATCACTCACCCAATAGATTGTTGTCATCTCGCTTCCTTCCATAACTTTCATGTTGCTTTAATTTGGCTTGAATCAAATCACTTTGATTGGACAAAGACACCTTATGCTACTAAAAACAGAGGAAATGGCTGGCTGAGTAAAAGGTGAAGTCAGGGATGAAAGATACAATGAATTTAAGGAATTTGAGAGTCTTTAGGTCTGAAAGCCAAGGAAGTTTCTTTCTTTGAAGGTTACTTGGGGCTAAGAAACGATTGCATGCTTTCATAGTCTTTCTTCCTTCTCTAGCCTGTTCCAAATGGGGAATTCTCTTACATAACATTGATTCTATAAATTCTTAACAGACCAGACCCACTTTGGGTTGAATAGAATTTTAGTCTTATTTTTTTTAATCGAAGAGTGTAACCTCCCTTACTTTTAATATTTTTTGCACTATTTTGATGGGGATATGAATTTTGTGAACAACATGAACCCTTCCTGGGAATGCCACAAAATCAAGAGCAAACCTGAATCATGTATTGAATGTTAATTTGTTTTTAGCAGGTGATCCAGAAAAGGCATATTCCTCTAAAACCTAAAAACTTGAGGAGATAAAAGATGCTATAGAAACAATGCAAATCATAGTTACTTGGCAAAATTATTAGATCAAAGACTCAACTCTTTTAGCTTGAAATGCATTCGATATATTTGCTTCAGGCAACATGAAATATCTTCGGAGTGTAAGGCACTGGCTTAGAAAAAGATTTGGTCTTCCCACAGTATGTTAAAAATAAAAATGTAAAAAAAATGTATTTCCGTTCATCGAAGGCTAAGCATCCATCATGGGACATTCAGGTCTGGTAAAATATGTTTGATGGTATCAGTTAAAACCCTATTTAAGTAGAAAGGCCAGAACATGTTTGTTAATGAGTATCTGGCAATGTCATCATCTACTTAAGACGGAAGAAAGGGGATAAGATCAAAATTATTCAGTCTCTGAGTGATGAAGGAAGTAAAGCTTGAAGTGACATATACAAACAATGTTTGACATCCATCAATATCAGTTTTATAGACATTAATTACCCAGTGCTCTAAGCCCTCCTTTGAGGTGTATTTTATGATTAAGAGAAAAGATACTGAGAAAAAGGAAACTGATGGAAACAACAATGAGTACTTCCACATTGGAGGTGTACTCACAACCCAGTACTTTACTCTTGTTTGCAAAAACCCAATGCTTTACACTTCTTTGCAGAATGGAAAGTGAAAGTCACTCAGTCCTGTCCAACTCTTTGTGATCCCCATGGACTATATAGTCCATGAAATTCTCTAGGCCAGAAAACTGGAGTGGTTAGCCATTCTGTTCTCCAGGCAATCTTTCCAACCCAGGGTTTGAACCCAGGTCTCCCGCAATGCAGGCAGATTCTTTACCAGCTGAGCCAAAAGGGAAGCCCAAGGATACTGGACTGGGTAACCTATCCCTTCTCCAGTGGATATTCCCGACCCAGGAGTCAAACTGGGGTCTCCTGCATTGCAGGTGGATTCTTTACTAGCTGAGCTACCAGGGAAGCCCAATGGAAAGAACTGCAGAATGGAAAGAACTGACTAATTCTTGTGCTCTGCCTTTTTTTAAAAATTGAAGTATAGTCAGTTTATAATGTTGTGTTAGTTTCATTGTTGCTATATAAATATTCTTTTTCATGTTCTTTTCCATTATGGATTATTCAGTTCAGTTCAGTTCAGTCACTCAGCTATGTCCAACTCTTTGAGACCCCATGGACTGCAGCACGCCAGACTTCCCTGTCCATCACTCACTCCCGGAGCTTATTACATGATACTGATTATAGCTCCCCGTGTTATACAGTAGGTCTTCATTGTTTATCTGTTTTATAGGCAGTAGTTTGCATCTGCCAATCCCAAACTCCTAGTTTATCCCTCCCCTCCCCCACACTGTCCCCTTTGGTAACCATAAGTTTGTTTACCATGTCTGTGAGCCTGTTTCTGTTTTGTAACTAACTTAATTTGTATCGTATTTTAGAATCTACCTATAAGTGATATCATATAATATTTGTCTTTCTCTGTCTGACTTACTTAGTATGATAATCTCTAGGTCCATCCATGTTACTGCAAATGGCATTTCATTCTTTTTTGTGGCTGAGTAGTATTCCGTGTGTGTGTGTGTGTGTGTGTGTGTGTGTGTGTGTGCGCGTGTGTGCATGCACGCACCATATCTTCTTTATCCCATCGTTCTATGAATGGACATTTAGGTTGCTTCCATGTGTTGACTCTTGCAAATAGTCTTGCAATGAACATTGAGGTACATGGATCTTTTCAAATTAGAGTTTTCTCCCAATATATGGCCAGTGCCTTCTTTACTCACTCTTTACCATGTTCTTTCTATAGCAGCCTTGATCGACCTTAAGATCCTTTCTTACTTTTTTCCTGGTCTGAATCTTCTACTTCTCTGAACAGAAGTTGCAGAGGAATTTATTCAGACATTATATTTTACTGGTGATTTAAAGCTATTTTTTTTTTCTTCTGTGAGTTAAAGTTTATTTTGGTAGCCAACAAAAAGATCTCCTTTAGAATTTTAAGTACCTGAATGATTGAAGGTTTAGCTATGCTCTTACACTCTCTTGTTAAGCAAATTGAGTTACATTTAAATTTTTAAATGATTTGAGCCAATAGAGAAAATACTCTGTGTTAATTAATTTTTAAAAAAGCTGTAGATTAATTTTTTAACTTTTTTTCAAGGAGATAGCAATTTTCTGTAAAGGACCAGTACTCAACTTTTGTCATTGTAGCATAAAAGCAGAGACAAACCATCAATGAATGGGATTATCTGTGTTCCTAGAAAACTTTATGGATATAGAAATTTGAATGTCATATATTTCTCACGTGTCACAAAATTTTATCCTTCTTCTGGTTAGAAAAAACCATGTAAAAACCATTCTTACCTAGCAAGTCATACAAAAACAAACAGCAGGCAGGATTTGCCCTTGGGCTGTAGCTTCTCAACCCCTGGTTTAGGAGATTAAATATGTCCCCAACTTGAAAGCTTTCACTCAAGCAAAACTTGGTCTGTTTTTGAGTATTCCTATAATCTTTTCACCATCTAATTCTTGAGTAACAAATTGATCACCTCTTTGGAGTTAACCACATAGATCTGCTATGGTAGCCCAAAGTGCTGAGTTGAGGAGGATTTGAGAACCTGACTGGAAGCAATGAGCAGAGAAGGCAGCAGGATGACCACCATATTGGACCTTCATGGCTCTGACCCCTACACTGTCATCTTATGAGATTCTTCCTGTATTCTCCATTGACAGAAGTCCTAGTTATGTTCTCTAAAACATTTCTCTTAGGCAATCACTTTTTCTTTTAATAATTGAGATTTTCCTTTCTTATTGAATGAAAGATTCTTGAGATTCTATAGTGTTTTACAGTTTTCAAAACTTTAACACACACAATTTCATAGAGCCCCTTAGTAACCCTTTCACCCCTCACCCTTATGTTGCCCCTCCCCTTTCCCCTCTCCCCTCTGGTAACCACTAGTTTGTAGGACATCATTATCTTTAAGTTAGAGACTTTTAAATTTTCCTAGTCATTCAGCTTCCTTCACTCAATATTGATTCTCAAAATTGACAAATGTGTTACTGGTCCATTGCTCATCTTTCTTATTACAGGCAGAAATAGGGCCTGGGGATGAGGAATGAACAGGAAAGGCCACTCACATCTCTAATACCTGCAAATAAGTAGTTGCCATTGGATCTGCTAACATTACAGCTAAATGAATATAATTATACTGAGATTTATTATATCCATTAACATTTGAAAGGCTCTTCTAGGCTGTAAATGGTATTTAAAAATTATTTTCTGTATATTATTGACTACTAGATTACAATAATAAACACTGAAGTGACTGTGGAATTTATTAATATATGGTGCAGATTATATGACATTAATATAGAAATATCAAATAAAACCTGACAAGGTAAATACAGTATCACATATCAAAATGGCTTAAATTGTTGTCCATGGAACACTAGACTTAAATTTGTATGCAGATTGGGTTTTATTATGTTTTTGAAGTTCCCTGGGCGACCTGTCTTGCCAGGGCATTTGGAAATGTTAACTATCATAACCAATGAAAAAAGGCATTAAAAACTCAAACCAGCATAAATCACCCGGATTTGCGGTCTGTCATGAGCTCAACCTGAAGATAGCCTCATATTCCTGCAACATAATTAAAACATCTTAAGAGTTTAGTGACATGTTAAGCATTTATGCTTTTGTGCAGGTGGCATGTGTTAATACGTGTGTGTTTTTATATTAAGGGTTGTGATTAAAGTTTGTTAGAGGAAAATATACGGATGGTGGCACTCGACGTGTTCATATCCTGATGGTGCTAGAGGGCTGGTGTTGGGTGTCAAGGCTATGAACAGAGTTCCTGAGTTGTCGCTCTGAAAATTATAGAATGGAACAAGCCAGATCTGTGTTTGCCTTGAAAGGTATCCAGACTTAATACTACTTTAAAGACATTCTGAAACATTGACTTCGGAATGAGAGCAAACATTCTTTAAGGCCTGGACAAACCCTAAAGGAGTTACTGAAATCTCCTGTTTCAGGCATACATTTTCATGGTAGTGCTCAATGACAAGTCCCTCATTCCTTGCAATCTGACTCTTAGGTACAGGTCTCCAAAGGCTAAAATGAAGGGTATTTTTGTCTGCTTACCTTGCTATATGATTGGATCTCAGTATATATAGAAGCACAAAGCTCATCTGTTAAATTGGATTTACTATTCTCAGCCGGTGTCCATATCCATACCTAAAGGCTCGTATTGAGATGGGTTGTAAAATCAGCTATCCTGCCACAAATTGTTCAGTGATCAACTCAAATAAACCTTACTGAAAACTATGTAACATGAAGGAGGTTGAGCCTGGCTCCATGCAAATGCATTAGAAATGTATGCGTTAAAACAAAAATTGCTGGAAAAGTTAGTCCTCCTTTCCGTAAAAAGTATGCAGGGGAGCATCCTTCTTGAAGCAACACATGTTTGACCATGGTGTCTTTCACAAATTTGACTGGTACCCAGTCTTTTGCTCCATATGAAGAAAATGAAATCTGACTTGTTGCATGTTTCCTTTTGGATGGACCATCTTGAATGATTTATATTCTTCTTTGGTGGGGTGTTGACATGGTGGGAGGGTGCGTGTTGAGTTATAACAAAGAGTCGCACACTTACAAAAGCCTCATCTTTCTCAGCAAAGACTCTTCCTTTCCCTTCATAGAGGAAGAGGAGGACTATGAAAAAACACCTGGGAAAGAGGTGATGAGTTAAGGCTAAGCACAACCTGACTTTGGTTTTAGACAAAATGTGAAATGATGTATCAGTGATAATTCCTAGACTCAGGTAAAACTGTGTTTATTCAACAGTGTAGTATTTGCTTTCCCAGAAATCTTGTGATCTAATGGAGTTGTAGAGCATCCCTTCAGAATGCTTCTAAAATTTTATTGGCACACAGTCCCACCTGTATACATGTGGCCACTTTCTAACTAAAACAGCAGCAGAATTGAGTATCTGCAACAGAGACCATATGGCCAACAAAGCCTAAACTATTTACTCCCTGGGCCTTTGCAGGAAAACTTGGCGGACCCTTTTTCTAGACTCTGATGCTATGCTGTCCAGTAATGGAGCCACAAACTGATGTAGCAGCTGAGTGTTTGCAGTGTGGCTTTGTGAATTGAGATATGTTATACTTGCAAAACATGCCAAAGGCTTGGTAAAAATAAGGAAAAAGAATATAAAAGATCTCATCAGTTTTATAATATTGATTATATGTTGAAATGATAATATTTTGAAAATTGAGTTCAGCAAATATATTAAAATAAATTTTACCTGTTTCTTTTACACTTTTTAAAAAAATAACAACTATTAGAAAATTTTCAATGTGACTCCCATTTGTGGCTCAAATCATATTTTTAGTGACAGTGCTGGTTTAGAGCCTAGGATTTGGAGGCTATTGTCTCTTGAAAAGGTTGGAAAGAGGGAAGATGCAAGGAACAGAAAACAAACTTTTGTAGTTGTAAATATCTTCCTGAAACAATAGTCTTCTGTTTGTTTGGTTTGTTTTTTGGTTATGCTGGGTCTTAGTTGATGCACGTGGCATCTTTTAGTTGTGGCACGCAAAGTCTTAGCTGCAGCATGTGGGATCTAGTTCCCTGATGAGGGATCAAACCTCATTGATCAAACTTCATTGCATTGGGAGCTCAGAGTTTTAACCACTGGACCTTCAGGAAGGTCCCCAATCTTCTGTTTATTTGGCTATTCCTCATAAGAAGGAATACTGAAAACTAAAGGATTAGGATGTCTATTGGAAAAAAAGTTTTAGTTGAGTTCTTCCAGAACACCCCAAGGCAGAATTCAAATTGGGAGATGATCCAGGAAGCATCTGGAAGGGAGAGGGATGGCAGGACAGAAAGAGGGCATGGTCACGAGCAGGCAGTTGCTGTGGACACTGGGCTCCTCCCAGTGGGGCACTCTGAGATTTTCTGAAACCCAGCTCAGAGTGGTCCCACCTGGAGGTGAGGAAGTTGGGCTGTTTACCAGTACTTGCTGGTTGAGGACGGCTCCTTGGGGCATCAGCCTGCCTTCTCCCCAGCACCCCAGCCTGCCCTGCCTGCCTGGAGCCAGAAAAAGCCCTGGAGCCAAAAGGAACAGGTACTTTGAGCAAAAAGCCATCAGCAGGCTTGAGAAGGGTGGGTGCTTGAGACCTGAGGTTGGGCTCCTGTAGTACCTGGTGCTGACCCCAAATAATGTTTCATCCTGTAAGTCATGGTTTCAATAGACCTTTTTATTGTGGTTCCTGGTGTGTGTGCTCAATGTCTCCTCTGAACTTAACGATAGCATGTTGTTGTTCACTCACTAAGTCGTGTCTGACTCTTTGTGACCCCATGGACTGCAGTACACCAGGCTCCTCTGTCTGTGGGATTTCCCAGGCAAGAATACTGGAGTGGGTTGTCATTTCCTCCTCCAGGGGATCTTTCTGACCCAAGGATCAAATCTGTGTCTTCTACATTGGCAGGAGGGTTTTTACCTCTGAACCACCTGGGAAGCCCCACTAGAACAAATGGGTATATTTATTGTTTCTACACATTATGGATGAGAAAACTAAGCCCGAGCGTCATGTGTCCAGGAGAAGTGAGCTGGGGTCATAGCCCCAGGTTCTTAGCTCTCCCTATGTGGTCACTCATGCCTGAGTTGTACTTCTACATGGTTCAGCTCCATAAGGAAATGGAAACATATTGACGTTTTTTAGGTGAGAACAGGAAACTAAAACTTTTGAGAGGGTTATTCTGTAGAATTCCTTAGATATCCATAGGGAAGTAGATACTTATATCCACTTCAGTTGCAAGACTCTGATGCCAAAAAGCATTATCTCTCTTTTGCACAAAGCACAGTCAAAATCAAGAGGTTATAGGCCCTGCTGACTGCCGTGCAGGATGTTAGTGATACAGTTAAATTTGAGAAAACTCCATATCAGTCCCTGTAATGGAAGTTATGGATACATGGTTCACTGAGGACTGGATTCGGTTCCCTTCCCATCCCCCGAACTCTCTTGAAAAGTGTTGTCAGTCCCTGTGGTACCTGTTGGAATCAAGTCTCTCTCTCAGCTTCATTTCCCTTTATTATATTTCTAAGTGACTTGGTAATTCTTTGCGGGCTTCAATAACACTTGTACTATTTAAATTTGAATAACCCCAAAGGATCTAGCTAGGTCAATGGGTTTAAACCACAGGCTTTAGTCTGCGTATTAGTTGATTAAAAACAGATTTTATACATGATGGATCCTTAATAAAGGGAGGGGAAAGCAAGCAGATGTTTGTAAAGTCTAAATGTGTTAGATTGCATTTACTTGGAGCTCTTGCTGACTAGCTTTCAAAGTCTTACCTATGACAATTGAACTTTAAACAGTTTCATGATGCATTTCCTGAGAAATTTCCTGCTCTGAAGGGTCAGCCAAAAAGAAAAGCAAAAGGATTCCCTAAGATGAACGTACAAAAATAAGTGGACAGATGTACCATAAAGTTGTCATGTCCACGTGAAAGACACTGAATAATGGAAGGCCTCGAAATGATTCTCTAGTCTCAGACCATAAAGTAGTTGCAGTTTGTTTTAATTCAAACAGTAGAAAAACAGTTGGATTTTGTGGTGCTGGCGGTAAAGAGCTTTGAAAGCAAGTTTTTTTTTTTTTTTTTTATACAAACATGAGATCATTAAGTTGCACATAAATCACTCTGTCTGGTGCATTCTCTGACTTCTTGTGGTATCCCATCCTTCAGGGGAGAAACAGTTCTTCTTCCTTAAAATATGTATACTTGAGATGCTTTGAGTGTCTCAAAGCTGACATGGAAGATTTCCTGTTGGTCTTCCCATCCAGATGAAATAATTCCCAAAACCTCCCCCTGAACTCTGAACACATGAGAATTACAGACAAAATATTTTAATGCATTTTAAAGAATAATAACCAAGCTTAAACATAAGTGGGAAGTCTCCAAGGACCAGAAATGAAAGGACATGCAGAAATGAGAGGGGGGTGGTGAGGGGCCAGTGGGGACCTGAGGGTAAACCTGGTGGGGTGTGTCCCACACATGGCAGAAGGCTTAGATGCCCCATGCACCTGGAGGGCAGGACTCCCCATGTACACACCAGACTCAAATGGTACCTTGCACCTTCTCTAGGATTGGAGCCAGGCAGGATTCTCATGGAAGGAAGCAGAGGCACTGAGTCAAACCAGGACTTGTGCCTCTGTGGCACATGGGTGTCTTGTGGGAACGCCTTCTCTGGGAAAGCAACCTCAAGCCCTAAACCTCAGCTGCCTGTGTGGTGCCAATCCCCAGTTCACAGCACAGGGGATGAAGTTCACGTCAGATGAGCTGTCAGGCAAAAATTACAAGACCTAAGATGAAACCCATTTCTCTTGAAATGTTATGCAAATACAGGAAAATGTGAAATTGCCTTTTCTCAGAAGAGCTTAAGTATAAGTATATTCAGTTCTCTGGAAGTTGTAGAGGAGACGGTTGCATCCAGGAACAGGAACAGAAAGTAATTCAACAAGAAAAGGGAGATGTTATAAAGAACAAACTGGAAATGAAGAATGTGGCCAGTGAAATTGAAACAAAGTTAGACAATAGGAAAAACACTGGTGAATAGGCATAACTTGTTTAAGAATGACCAGAGAGATTTCTGCTTTGAGATTATGCGTTTTAAGCATTCAATAAAAGTGATCCTTTTCCTGACTATACCTTTCTAAATCTCAAATGTAGGAAAGTAAAAAGAGTAAACATCCTCAGAAATAAGTTTCCCAGTATAATGAACTGTTATCACCTTTATGAAATTGTTGATTTTCAAAATCTCCCTCATACTCTTTCCAGATCCTTTTACTCAGATGGCATTGCAAAACTTAGATCTACCATCAGATTGCCTTTCTGTACCTGCACCATGTCTATGGAATTGGTTATATGTTAAAAACACACTTGCCCTAACCCTTTGCCCTCTCATGCCTCCCTGAGCTTGTTGTATGAGACCGTGCTGTTCCCCACCAATGGGAACTTCTGTGCTCATCTCCACCTGCATTCTCTCTCCCCAAGAAACTCCCACTCATGTTCACCATCCTCCCAGCCTCCGAGAAAAAAGTGTCGTCTTGGAAACCTGAGGCAGCCCGACTCTTCCCATTCTCTTGTTTACAGCATCTCTATCCCAGTGCTGTGCTCATTTCTTTGCACATAGGGAGTAGATCTTTTAAGTTTTCTCTCTCATGATCTGGCATGTGGTAGAAGCTTCATTAATACGCATGTCAATGGGCAAAATGGTACAAATAAAGAGCATAAAGAATCAGAAGCCATGGAGAACTCTTAAGGAGTCTTACCCAGAACAGAGTGTTACTGTGGTTGAAAATAAGGTTAATAGTCATTGTAGGGAATTTTAAATTTGATATTCTACAGACTTGTGGTTGCCAAGGTTGGGGTGGTGGTAGGGTGGATTGGGAGTTTGGAATTCAGTTCAGTCGCTCAGTCATGTCCAACTCTTTGTGACCCCATAGACTGCAGCATGCCAGGCTTCCCTGTCCATCACCAACTCCTGGAGCTTGCTCAAACTCATGTCCATCAACTTGGTGATGCCATCCACCATCTCATCCTCTGTCGTCCCCTTCTCCTCCCGCCTTCAATCTTTCCCAGCATCAGGGTCTTTTCCAATGAATCAATTCTTTCCCTCAGGTGGCCAAAGTATTGGAGCTTCTTTTCAGTATCAGTCCTTCCAATGAATATTCAGGGCTGATTTCCTTTAAGATTGACTGGTTTGATCTCCTTGCTATCCAGGGGACTCTCAAGAGTCTTCTCCAACACCACAGTTCAAAAGCATCAATTCTTTGGCACTCAGCTTTCTTTATAGTCCAACTCTCACATCCATACATGACTACTGGAAAACCCATAGCTTTGAGTAGACGGACCTTTGTTGGCAAAGTAATGTCTCTGCTCTTTACCATGCTGTCTACGTTTATCATAGCTTTTCTTCCAAGGAGCAAGTGCCTTTTAATTTCATGACTGCAGTCACCACCTGCAGATACTTTGGAGTCCAAGAAAATAAAGTCTGTCACTGTTTCTATTGTTTCCCCATCTATTTGCTATGAAGTTTGGGATTAGCAAATGCAAACTATTATATATAGGATGAATAAATAACATGGTCCTACTGTATAGCACAGGGAACTATATGTAATATCCTGTGATAAACCATAATGGAAAAGAATATGAAAAAGAATGTGTGTGTATATGTATATATATATAACTGAACCTCCTATACAGCAGAAATTAACACAACATTCTAAATCAATTATACTTCAATAAAATAAATTGTAAAAAATATGGATATTCTAAAGGAATAGGGCATAATTCTAGATTCTTAAGGAGGATATGTGCTAGGTCACTTCAGTTGTGTCTGACTCTTTGCAACCCTATGGACTGTAGCCCTCCAGACTCCTCTGTCCATGGAATTCTCCAGGCTTGAATACTGGAGTAGCTACCCATGCCCTCCTCCAGGGGATCTTCCCGACCCAGAGATGGAACCCACATCTCTTAAGTCTCCTGCATTGTCAGGCAGGATGTTTACCATTAGTGCCACCTGGGAAGTTCATAAGGAGGATAGTGATATGAAAAATGTAACATTCAAGGAAATTTGATTTGGCATTGATAGGCTGATAGGCATAGAATAGAAGCATGTACAGTGAAATGTACTGTGAGTGAATAAACATGTATCATGAGCACTTCTTCTAAATGCCTATAAATGACCATAATGTCAGCAATAGCTGGACAGTTCAGACCTTTCTTCAGGGGATTGACATCAGCCTGCCCATAAGATGGTAAATTCTAAAAATCCAACAGTGGTTGATTTGATATGGGAGTGTATTCCTTCTGTTACTGCCATTTCTGATTCAGATAAGGAATTAGAAATCCAATTACCTCTTCTCTCCCTGGTGCACAACCAGGATATAACCTATGACTAATTAATCAGTGAAATATGCCCAAGTTCGTGCACAAAGCAGGCACAAAAAGAGTAAGAGGTGAACATTTTTAAAACAATCTTTTACATGTGATTTTTCAAAATCTAGTATAAATCTACAAGAACTTGAAACTATATAGATTTCATTGAGATTTCTTTTAAAATGCATCCATTTTCCCGAGTATAAGTAATTTTATGTATACTAAAGTATTAAAAGTGTGCAGAATAATATTTTCCTCTCTCTCTTTTTTCTGAACAGCAAAACTTGGAGAGTAACCTCACCAACCTTATTAAGAGGAACACGGAACTGGAGACGCTTTTGGCTAAACTCATCCAAACATGTCAACATGTTGAGGTGAGTTTCTCTATGTGCTATTTTTCATATGAAAACTGCTTGATCATGGTTTTTGTACCCTCACCCTTTATATTTTTCTGATGGGAATCTTCTTAAGATTAGTTTTTGCAGAAGCCAGATGTCTAAGATGGATGAAATAAGAAGGAACTAGAACACTTGAGAATCTCTCCACATCCACTGCTTTGCTCTGCCCCCACTCCTATCATAGCTTTCCCTAATCCAGCTTACCTTAGCATTCCTAAACTTGTAGATTTGAATCACCCCTCCAAAGAACAGCCCCCCCCCCACCAAAAGCACTATTGAAAAGGTGTTGTATTAGTTTCCGATGTCAGCTGTAACAAATTACTGCACACTTGGGTGGCAGAAAACAGACACTGATTTTCTTGCTATTCCTAGAGGTCAGAAGTCCAACATCAAGCTGTTGGCAAGGCCTTGCTCATTCTGAAGGCTCTTGGGGAGCCTCTTTTATGCCTCTTCCCACCTCCTAGTGTTTGCAGCCCAGTCCTTGGTGTCCATTGGCTGCTAGATCCATCACTCTAATTTTGGCCTCTGTCACCACATGGCCTTGTCCCTGTGTGTCTCTGAGTCTGTATCCAATTCCCCTTCTTAAAAGGATGCCTGTCATTGGATTAGGCTCCACCCTACTTGAATATGTGTGTGTGCTCAGTCGCATCAGATTCTTTGCAACCCCATGGACTGTAGCCCACCAGGCTCCTCTGTCCATAGGATTTCCCAGGCAAGAATACTGGAGTGGGTTTCCATGCCCTCCTCCAGGGGATCTTCCCTATCCAGGGATCGAACCAGTGTCTCTTAAGTCTCCTGCACTGGCAGGTAGATTCTTTGGCACTGCACCAACTGGGAAGCCCACTTCAGTATGAACTCACTGTAACTTGATTCCATCTGCAAAGACCCCATTTCCAAATAAGGTCATATTTACAGGTACTAGGGATTAGGTCTTAGACACACTTTTTTTTGGGGGGGGGTGGTGGGATACAATACAGTTCAACTCACTACAGGTGTAATAAATACATCTTAGTTGACAAATATGTTTCCATGAAGTTCACCGTAACTGCAGCATGTTGGGATTTAGTCAAGAGCATGCAGGCAGCACTAAAACCAAGGGCTAGTTGCAGAACACAGGTCTTTGACTGCTTTTGGCAGGAATCTTTCCAGGGAGCATACGGAGCCTTGTTGATTAAATAGCACTGTAAATAATGATGAACAAGCATGATGTTCTCATTATTATAGGGTGAAATGAATATGTATTATAGAATTAGATGGATGAACAAAAAATGATCCGTGTGCTGTATTTTCTTTTTATGATGTGACAGCATTTGATGTTTAGGAAGGACCAGAAGAAAGAATTATTTCTTGTCAGTTTAAGAAAAAAAAATGGAAAAAAATTACCTGTCTTTTATGGTGAAATCTTACAAATGCTTTATGGATTGAGTGGTTATTTCATTCCATTTCAGCTAGATACTTCTTAAAGCATTAGTGTCTGGTTTCTATTATGGCCTTTAGCAATTTCAGAAGAACTGTTGCTCCTAATGCAACATTAGTGTGGCTTGAACTTACAAAACACTATTTGTCCTAACATGAAAAATTATATTTTGTAATGTTCGGTAATTTCAACCGATAGATAGATGTGTCATTCAAGAAATTTACAAGCAGAGTCTATTTTTAATTCAAAAGATTAGGTATTTAGTTGACATACAGGCTTTTAAAATGAAACTATTACTGAATTGATTGTAGCAGACTTTCAAATAGACAGATAGATGCCATGAGAAATTATTCTAGACAAAGAGTAAAGAATATACTCCATTTGCTGTTATTTCTTTATCAACCGTGTGGAATGGAATGAAATGTGTGTGGGTGAATAAATTTGGTATTTAGGAAATTTCTAGATAAAAATCAGGGGAAATTAATTATAAATCGATAAATAATAATGCCAACAGTACCTATTTTTATGTGTTTCTTTATTCAGTTATTCACATTTTTAAGGCAAATGTTTTAAAAATGGAGCATCAAAATCTCACATCAGTTCAGTTCAGTCACTCAGTCATGTCCAACTCTTTGCGACCCCATGAACCGCAGCACACCAGGCCTCCCTGTCCATCACCAACTCCCAGAGTCTACCCAAACCCATGTCCACTAAGTCTGTGATGCCATCCAACCATCTCATCCTCTGTCGTCCCCTTCTCCTCCTGCCCTCAATCTTTCCCAGCATCAGGGTCTTTTCAAATGAGTCAGCTCTTTGCATCAGGTGGCCAAAGTATTGGAGTTTCAGCTTCAACATCAGTCCTTCCAATGAACACCCAGGACTGATCTTCTTTAGGGTGGACTGGTTGGATCACCTTGCAGTCCAAGGGACTCTCAAGAGTCTTCTCCAACACCACAGTTCAAAAGCATCCATCCTTTGGTGCTCAGCTTTCTTTATAGTCCAATTCTCACATTCATACATGACTACTGGAAAAACCATAGCTTTGACTAGATGGATCTTTGTTGACAAAGTAATATCTCTGCTTTTTAATATGCTGTCTAGGTTGGCCATAACTTTCCTTTCAAGGAGTAAGCGTCTTTTAATGCCATTGCTGCAGTCGCCATCTGCAGTGATTTTGGCCCAAACAAACAAAGTCAGTCACTGTTCCCACTGTTTCCCCATATACTTGCCATGAAGTGATGGGACCGGATGCCATGATCTTAGCTTTCTGAATGTTGAGCTTTGAGCCAACTTTTTCACTCTCCTCTTTCAGTTTCATCACGAGGCTCTTTAGTTCTTCTTCACTTTCTACCATAAGGGTGGTGTCATCTGCATATCTGAGGTTATTGATGTTTCTCCCAGCAATCTTGATTCCAGCTTGTGCTTCTTCCAGACCAGCGTTTCTCGTGATGTACTCTGCATATAAGTTAAATAAGCAGGGTGACTATATACAGCCTTGATGTACTCCTTTTCCTATTTGGAAGCAGTCTGTTGTTCCATGTCCAGTTCTAACTGTTGCTTCCTAACCTGCATACAGGTTTCTCAAGAGGCAGGTCAGGTGGTCTGGTATTCCCATCTCTTTAAGAATTTTCCACAGTTTATTGTGATCCACACAGTCGAAGGCTTTGGCATAGTCAATAAAGCAGAAATAGATGTTTTTCTGGAACTCTCTTGCTTTTTCAATGATCCAGCAGATGTTGGCAATTTGATCTCTGGTTCCTCTGCCTTTTCTAAAACCAGCTTGAACATCTGGAAGTTCACGGTTCACTTATTGCTGAAGCCTGGCTTGGAGAATTTTGAGTGTTATTTTACTAGCATGTGAGATGAGTGCAATTGTGCAGTAGTTTGAGCGTTCTTTAATCAAATGAATCTGCCTTGAAATTTATTTAATCTTTGGTAAAGGAACAAGCGTAATGATAAAGCTGGCTTTATCAGAAACTGATTCATACAAATTTGGAGGTTGGGGGTAGTTGGGAAAAAGAGTGCTAGAATAAGACAGCTAAATTCAATGCAGAACTGGTTAGTGACTGAAAGTGAAAGTGAAGTTGCTCAGTCATGTTCTGACTCTTTGCGACCCCGTGGACTGTAGCCCACCAGGGTCCTTGGTCCATGGGGATTCTCCAGACAAGAATACTGGGTGGGTTGTCATTTTCTCCTCCAGGGGATCTTCTTGTGACCTAAGGGGCAATAAATCATTATTTTGAGCTAAATACCTTGCATCCCATCAGTTTCCTCTAAGTTAACATTAAACTTAGCAGAGACGAAGCCCTCCTCAATAGTCAATAGAAAATCAAGCTCTTTTACATCCCAACGAGAGAGTCAGATAACCCTTCCTTCAGCTGGCTCAATGGAGTGGAATCTAGTATGTCATCCAAAGGAATCAGTCTTCTTTTTGCCTTCTTTCTTTTTTTTGCCTTTTTTTTTTATTTATTTTTCAGTGGGTTTTGTCATACATTGATGTGAATCAGCCATAGAGTTACACGAATTCCCCATCCCGGTCTCCCATCCCACCTCCCTCTCCACCCGATTCCTCTGGATCTTCCCAGCCCAACAGGTCCGAGCACTTGACTCATGCCTCCCACCTGGGCTGGTGGTCTGTTTCACCACAGATAATATACATGCTGTTCTTTCGAAACATCCCACCCTCCCCTTCTCCCACAGAGTTCAAAAGTCTGTTCTGTACTTCTGCGTCTGTTCTTCTGCCCTGCATATAGGGCCATTGTTACCATCTTTCTAAATTCCGTATATATGTGTTAGTATACTGTAATGTTCTTTATCTTTCTGGCTCACCTCACTCTGTATAATGGGCTCCAGTTTCATCCATCTCATTAGAACTGATTCAAATGAATTCTTTTTAACGGCTGAGTAATATTCCATGGTGTATATGTACCACAGCTTCCTTATCCATTCATCTGCTGATGGGCATCTAGGTTGCTTCCATGTCCTGGCTATTATAAACAGTGCTGAATCCAGATCTGAAAGAGACACGTGCCTTATTTCTAAGATGTAGATAATTCAGCTTAACCTGAGTTTCTGCTCTTTGGATTCTGGACTCTGTTGATCTGTTGGCGGTATTCGCTAAACATGTATTTCTGGGTAAGTGTGTCTGTCAAGTTTTGCCTGCACTCAGTTACTTGGGCTTGTTAAATGGTCACACTGCTTCATTCCATGAGTGCTTGTGGATCCTCCTCTGTGTGTGTGTTTCCCTGTGCTGGGTGGAAACGACCCTGCCTACACAGAGCTCACTATCTCAACTAAGATGAAAGAGCAATAATACACAATGGGAAAATAAGTTCCCATAAGAGGATTCTGTGTGTGTCTGCTTAGTCGCTCAGCTGAGTCCTACTGTTTGCGACCCCATGGACTGTAGCCCATTAGGCTCCTCTTTCCATGGGATTGTGCAGGCAAGAATACTGGAACGTGTTTTCATTCCCTTCTCCAGGGGATCTTCCCGACCCAGGAATGGAACCAGGGTCTCCTGCATTGCAGGCAGATTCTTTACTGCCTGAGCTGCGAGGAAAGCCCATAAGAGAGTTAGGGATGATATACTTTGGAATTGCAGAGAAGAAATTTCTTCTCTCTGGGAACTGGATCAGTTAGTACAGTGTCTGAGCCTGCTTTCAAGGGTATGTAACATTCAGACATATGAAGAGATGGGAGAGGCTCTACTTTCAGGGCAAACTAAGGCATGGAGATGGAAAAATGAAGAGTGTATGTACACACAGTCAGTAGTTCATTCTATAGGAATGCAAGTGTGTGAGACTGGATAAGGAGGAACTGATTTTGGAGAGATAAGGGGTCAGTGAGCTTTAATATTGCATCTGAGTTTGAACTTGATTTGGTTTTGAAGGTTTAGTGAGGGCTCGAGGAACACTGTGTCAATTCCACAGTTAACATCAGCATCCCTAGCTCTTTTCAGGAAATGATGTTTTTGGGTTGTTGGGGAACTAGGATGGATATCTTGATGCAAAATGACCACACATCCAAGGGGAAATGTCCCAGTACTAGTAAACTCCAAAAAAGGTGGTGGGATTGGTTAGGCACCAGCCAGCATGACAGTCTTTTTTAAATCAGTTTAGTGGAAAAGAATTTCCTAGTTCACAACCTAGGTTCCTAGACTGTATTTCTTCCTTTTCCTCTTTCTGAAGATATCCTTGTGTTTGGGTCTGAGCATTCCACGGGAAAATAATCCCCCTGCCAGCTGGAGCTAAAAACACTCAAAAGCACAGAGGCAAATCCCAATTGTTGTAAATTAAATCAATGAATTCACACCAAATCCTGAGGAAATGCCACATCCTTATAAGTCCACACCTCCTTCCTGGGATTCACTTCTGCTGTTCTTTAGCATGAAAAGAGTTGAAGGTCTCCCACCCCCATCCTCATTGTTTTCACAGCTTTTTTAATGAGGGCAAGCAAATGAAATGGCTTTTTGACTGTAAACACCAAATCTTTTGAAAACTAGAGATATGAGGCCAAGACAGCTTAGGACTCAAGAGAAGGAGGCATTGAAAAGGCAACATCAGGTAGATTCCCAAAAAATGTTTGTGTAATTGGGTCGAATTCCAAAAATTAGTGGGTTTTAGCTACTCAGTTTTGTTTTCTGCAGGAGAAGAATGCAGTCAAAAATTGCCTTGGGATGAGTTTGGAATTAGTTATGGGATGTAGAACAAGTTCATAAAAAGTGGTCAAAATTTGAGTCAGCTACAGAAATTCACAGTTCTAGGTCAAACAGGGACTTTTGTTCTTCATCAACTCATCTGCCTCCCCATTTTCTTTTAAAAATCAGAGGGCATAGTTTATTAGCTAGGCAAATGCTTAGAATCACTGATGGATATCATATTCTCCACACATTCTGAGAATCAAGTTCTTTCACAGGAAATATAATACCTGGACATGCAGTGGATATGCACTTTGGGGAATTGTAGGTAACCAATGACTAAATCCACAGTAAGGTGGTAGAGAAAAGCTACGAAATGTTGACTAGTTGCCATAGTAGTTTGGAGAAGATACAGGTTCAGCTGACTCCACTGTCCTTGCCCAAGTTCATCCTAGCAGGCAATTCTCTAAAACTAGCATCACATCAAAGGCCTAGCTTTAGCTCCTTTGGCTTATGTTGCCTTGTTTATAATCACTTTTTGTGTCCTTTTGCCATTGGTTTTCACCCTAAGTCTTTAAACTTTTTTTTTCTTTGCTCTCAATGGAAAGTTTGCTGTCTTACTGGCTTTCGAGTAAAGATTTTTCCAATGCTAGGTGACATGTGAAGTGACAGATTTCATGTGCATAAGTTAAGTGCCATGTATTATGTGACTTTTGCTTAGATGTTGAGCTCTGGAAATTGAAAGGGAAGAGGATAGCTTAAGGAATGGTAATAAAATGATTTGGGAAAACAGATGGGGTTCTGTAAAAGAACTTTCCAGCTAGTCACCAAGCCCTAAAAGCATTTAAATGTAAACAATGGAAAAAAGTGAAAAAATGGCTAGGTTAAAAAGGAAGATGAACCTTTATGTTTAAATTAATTTTACTGTGTAGTTTTATGTCAAAGCATTAGCTCTCTATGGAAGCCTTGGCGGTTTATTCACCTGGAGCCCCTGAATGAAGACCAGCATCTGGACACCAAACATGGTGTTTGTATCTTGTGGACAGGTGTCTGATTTTGGATGACTTGTATCCTGCTAGGGGCCAACTTAAATGTCCAAAGATGTAATCCATTGTCACTTGCAGATAAGGGTTTGATTCCCATTCACATGAGCCCTTGTGAGAATGTTCTCAAGGTATATTTAGAATCGGACTCTGGAACCACATCAGGCAGTCGACAGTCATTCTTGGCTGTTTGTGTAAATAGCTATGGAATAAGGATAACATGATAGTGCAGCTATGGTGGCATTCAGAAACTGGATTGTGACAAGCCACTAAGCTAAAGCTGCTGCTGCTGCTAAGTCGCTTCGGTCGTGTCCAACTCTGTGCGACCCTGTAGATGGCAGCCCACCAGGCTCCCCCGTCCCTGGGAGTCTCCAGGCAAGAACACTGGAGTGGGTTGCCATTTCCTTCTCCAATGCATGAAAGTGAAAAGTGAAAGTGAAGTCGCTCAGTCGTGTCTGACTCTTCGCGACTCCATGGACTGCAGCCCACCAGGCTCCTCCGTCCATGGCATTTTCCAGACCAGAGTACTGGAGCGGGGTGCCATTTCATTCTCCAACTAAGCTAAAGATTAATCTCTTAAGTTCAAGTCTTAGTATTCTCAGAACAAAGGAGAAAAGGAACTCTTGGACTGCACAGAACTTCATCTTCTCTGGAGAATATTCTTTTGTTTTTTAAAGTATTGTTGATTTACAATATTGTGTTAATCACGGCTGTACAGCAGAGTGATTCAGTTACACACACACACACATACACACATTCTTTTTTATATATTCTTTTCCATTATGGTTTATCATAGAATACTGAATACAGTTCTCTGTGCTATATAGTAGGACCTTGTTTATTCATCCTATATATAAAAGCTCACATCTGCTAACCCCAACCTCCCACTGTACCTTTCCGCCCAACCCCCTCCCCCTTGGCAACCACCAGTCTGTTCTCTATGTGCCTGATTCTGTTTCTGTTTCATAGGTGGATTCATTTGTGTCATATTTTAGATAAGTGATATCATATGGTATTTGTCATTCTCTGTCTGGCTTACTTCCCTTAGTATGATAGCTCTAGTTGCATTTATGCTGCTTCAAATGGCATTTCACTCTTTTTATGGCTGAGAGGTATTCCATTGTATCTATGGATCACAGCTTGTTTATTCACTCATCTGTCGAAGGATATTTAGGTTGTTTCCGTGTCTTGGCTATTGTCAATACTGCTGCCATGAACATAGGGAGGGGTGCATGTATCTTTTTGAATTACAGTTTTGTCCAAGTGTATGCCAAGGAGTTGGATTTCTGGATCATATGATAATTCTACTTTTAGGTTTCTGAGGAACCTCCATACTTACACCAATTTATATTCCTACCAATAGCATAAGAGGGTTCCCTTTTCTCCACATCCTCTCCATAATTGGTTATTGAAGACTTTTTAATGATGACTCTTCTGACCTGTGGCTGGATGGCATCACCAACTCAATGGGTATGAGTTTGAGTAAACTCTGGGAGTTGATGATGGACAAGGAGGCCTGGCGTGCTGCGATTCATGGGTTTCCAAAGAATCGGACATGACTGAGCAACTGAACTGAGCTGAACTGACCTGTGTGAGGTGGTTCCTTGTTGTTTTGACTTTCATTTCTCTAATAACTAGCAGTGTTGAGCATCTTTTCATGTGCCTATTCACCATCTGTATGTCTTTTTTGGAAAAATGTCTATTTAGATCTTCTGCCCATTTTTGGATAGGGTTGATTGGTTTTTGTTGCAGAGTTATACAAACAGTTTGTATATTTTGGAAAGTAAGCTGACAGTTTTATATCATTTGCAAATTTTTTCCTTCATTCTGTTGGATATCTTTTCTTTTCTTTTTTGTTTTTTTATAGTTTCCTTTGCTGTGCAAAAGCTTGTCGGTTTGATTATATTTTTTTTTAATTTATAATGCCTTAGGAAACTGACCTAATGGAACATTGGTACAATTTATGTCAGAGAATGTTTTGCCTATGTTCTCTTCTAAGAGTTTTATCTTATCTTTAGGTCTTTAAGGTAATTTGACTTTATTTTTGTGTATGGTAAGAGGATGTGTTCTAACTTCATTGATTTACATGTCACTGTCCAATTTTCCCAACACCACTTGCTAAAAAGACTGTCTTTTTCCCATTGTATATTCTTGCCTCCTTTGCAGAAGATTGACTGTAGGTATGTGGGTTTATTTCTGGGCCCTCTATTCTGTTCCATTGATCCATATGTCTGTTTTTGTGCCAGTACCATGCTATTTTGATTACTGTAGCTTTGTAGTATTGTCTGAAGTCTGGGAAAGTTTTGCTTCCTGCTTTGTTCTTTTTCTTCAGGATTGCTTTAGCAATTCTGGGTCTTTTATGGTTTCATATGAATTTTAGGATTATTTTGTCCAGTCCTGCAAAAAATGTCATAGGTAATTTGATAGGGATCGCATTACATCTATAGATTGTTTTAGGTTGTATGGCCATTCTAATAATATTAATTCTTCAAATCCAAGAACATGGGCTATCTTTCCATTATGAGAAGATTCATTTTTTGACTACTGCATGTGTTTAATGGCTGTGTGTCCAGTTTACTCCACCAAATTTGCTAAAATTGACAACTCATGAAGCAAATTTAGCTTTTCTTGGTGGAGATTAAATTTAACTGTTTATTAAGGTGGTGTACAACACATACTTGAATGTCTCCTCTTAGATTCAGTGCTCTTGTTTTTAAAAAACTGATTCATAAAGGGCATTGGATCCTGTTTCCTTCTTAGGTACATTCATGAGGAATAATGAGAAGACATCAGTGGAATGGTTTCCAGTATTTAGAAATAAGAGATGAATCTTACTAATGAATGAATGAATATTAGAGTTAATTTGGTATTACTTTCAGAATAACATTCCCAAATTTCAACTTTGAAACTTTTTAAAAAACATGATCAAAACCTTTTATCATCTATAATCTTTCCAGTTTGGATAGAATGAACTATTGTGTCAGATTAAGAACCCTACCAGGTGGCTTGGATTGGCGCATGCTCACATACATGCCTCTGAAGACAGTCCTTCTTACATGTTTGAATTTAGTCATGCAGATTTCCAAGACTAATACTTAAATATGAAATAATCAGCCTTAATTGGGAAGGCTGAATGGATGAGCAGTAGGAATGAGGAGGGAAGACATGGTTTTACTAATGTATCTTAACATAGTTTCTCCCCATAATACAGGAATTTTTTATCACATCTCCCCTACTCTATCCCACACATAACCTTCTTGTCTTGAAATATTTAGATGCTTTATTAGAGCAGCAGGGATGTTTCTGGCATAATATAAAGAATAGTAAGAACAGGTTGTGACAGATTTTTTAAATGGTCCTCATAGTTCTAACTCAGCTTTCACTTAAGATGGTGGTAGTTGAATAGATTCAGGTGAGAGAGTCAGAGCTGAGACAAATGGTCCTAGATGAGATGACTGTCAGGTAGAAGTTTGGGTCCCACTATTGCTTCTGTGCCTACCATTCAGAGACGCATGATCTGACCCATCAAGCCATCATTTTGTTACTGAACCAACCCCTTTTGTCTCTTGGTCTTCATATCTAGTTTGTAAATTAGTTCCAAGAAATTTTTTTAAAAAAGAAGAAAAAGCATAACAAGGTCCTACACAACAAGGTCCTATGGTGTAACACAGGGAACTATATTTAATATCTTGTAATAAACCATAATGAAAAAGAATATATGTGTATATAGATAACTGAATTACTTTGCCATATCCCAAAAACTAACACATTATAAATCAACTTACTTCAAAAATTTTAACTATCTAGTTTAAATTATTTTTCTCAATATAAAATTGCTATTTGTGATAATCAAGCTGCAATTATCTCTGAATATAAGATGATGAGAAAAAACAGGACACATCATCTTTTGCCTTTGTTCAATTGACTTCTATTTTTAATTGCTAAATGTTATAGGGAAAACTGAAGAGCTTTGTTCTAATTTTGAAATTCCCTAGCAAAATCATTGAGTCATGCATATCAAATGTTTGTTAACAAGGGTACGATTGTAGCGCTGGTTATTTTTGTTTCAAACAGAAATATGAAATTTTAAATTCAGCTATTTAAAAAGCCAGAGGCTACCCCTGAATATACAAGGGCTTTCAGTGAAAAGCAACACAAATAGAGATTTAAGCAATCAAGTGAGGTAACTTCCCACCCTAGGAATTTATGATAGAACTTTTACTATGCTTTTAAAAGCATTTTCACTATATATAACATCAGACATATATATATGAAGTGATGAAAATTATCATCATAGCGTAATTCTCTGAGTTCGCATTAGGCTATGATGAGTTCAAGGACACTTTCCATCTATTTTACACAGGTTGGGAAGATGATGCCTTGTCCATTCTTGCAGGTATTAGAAAGAGATGATTACTGTATCAAATGGGTGCAATGCCACAGCAAGATATAGCCTGTGGTTTAGGGTGCACTTATGCAAATATAGGCTTCCCTGGTGGCTCAGAGGTTAAAGCGCCTGCCTGCAATGTGGGAGACCTGGGTTCGATCCCTAAGTCGGGAAGATTCCCTGGAGAAGGAAATGGCAACCCACTCCAGTATTCTTGCCTGGAGAATCCCATGGACAGAGGAGCCTGGTGGGCTACAGTCCATGGGGTCGCAAAAAGTCGGACACGACTGAGCAACTTCACTCACTATGCAAATATATATGAAAAATAGTATGGCCACTTGACAAACTCCTACTATCAATTCTTGACTTAATTATCCCTATGGTCCTTTGAGGTAAATGTCAGATGACCACAGAAATGTGACTTGAAGCCAAACAGAACAAGAACCAGCCAGCAAAGAAATGGATTAAATCCAATTGAGTAGTAAGGCAACTGTAGTGGTTATTCAATCTCAGCTACCCAATCCAGATGACAGAATTGAAAGACATGATTAAAAATTCCTAGTGTGTTGAGGGGGCGGGGGGATTTCCCAGGCAAATCAGTGGTTAAGAATCTACCGTGCAATGCAGGGGACTCGGGTTTGAACCCTGGTCAGGGAACAAAGATCCCACATGCCAGGGAGCAGCCAAGCCCACACTCCACAATTACACCCTGTGCACCACAACAAGATTCCCACATGATCCAACAAAGATCCTGCGTGCTGCAACTAAGACCCCACACAACCAAATAAATCAATATATATTTTTTAATTCCAAGGGGGAATTATCATGAACCAGAAATATTCCCATCTGCAGGGGAATTGGAAACCCTGTCCAATGCAGGATAGTGAGGACACAATGGGTATTAATCAGTGATATCATTAGAACCAGTAGGCCTTTGGGTTTTGTGAATTCTCAAATATTTAATCAGAAATTCTTGACCTGGTAACTTCAACTTCTTTGAGATGACTAGTTTACTTCCTTAAGTAAATGAAGTTCTTTTTCCCTCCTCCCCTAGAAGTTTGTGAATGATGTAAAAAAATGAAAACCTAAATAATAGCAAGAGTCAATATTTTGTGTTACAGTGTAGGACTAAAACATATGTTTGTATTTTAAGGGTTTGTAGCATTTAAGAGAGTGACATATTACAGAAATTTGACAGGTTAACTTTGAGATTCTAATCTAAAATATAATTTATTTTAGACATCTGATTTTAAATTGAAAACATAAAATATTTTGTTTCAAACCAATGTTAGAGTGTTCACTCGAACTTGAGTTCCACATTTGTAAGTTTATTAGATTTCTAAGAGCTATGTAAAGACTTGGGAAGATTTACCTAGTTAGGGTTTTATTTTTGTCCCATTAGGCATTTAAAGTGGTTATAAAGTAAATTGCACATGTTACATTTATAAACAAAATTTAAAATGATACAGGAATTTGGTGATAAAAATCTGAACAATGATTAATCATGGGGGTGAAAATTGACTGGAAGAGGGTCTTGAAGATAGTTTCTGGGGTGATAAGAATATTTTATATCTTGATTAAGCTATTGGTCAGGTTGGTTATCAAAATCTATTGAATCGCCCTTAGTTCAGTTCAGTTCAGTCGCTAAGTTGTGTCCGACTCTTTGCGACCTCATGAACCGCAGCACACCAGGCCTCCCTGTCTATCACCAACTCCCAGAGTCTACCCAAACTCATGTCCACTGAGTCGGTGATGCCATCCAACCATCTCATCCTCTGTCGTTCCCTTCTCCTCCTGCCCCCAATCCCTCCCAGCATCAGGGTCTTTTCAAATGAGTCACTCTTCGCATCAGGTGGCCAAAGTATAGGAGTTTCAACTTCAACATTAGTCCTTCCAATGAACACCCAGGACGGATCTCCTTTAGGATGGACTGGTTGGATCGCCTTGCAGTCCACGGGACTCTCAGGAGTCTTCTCCAACACCACAGTTCAAAAGCATCAATTCTTTGGTGCTCAGCTTTCTTTATAGTCTAACTCTCACATCCATACATGACTACTGGAAAAACCATAGCCTTGACTAGATGGACCTTTGTTGACAAAGTAATGTCTCTGCTTTTTAATATGCTGTCTAGGCTGGTTATAACTTGCCTTCTAAGGAGTAAGTGTCTTTTAATTTCATGGCTGCAATCAGTATCTGTGGTGATTTTGAAGCCCAAAAATTAAAGTCAGCCACTATTTACCCATCTATTTGCCATGAAGTGATGGGACCAGATTCCATGATCTTAGTTTTCTGAATGTTGAGCTTTAAGCCAATTTTTTCACTCTCCTCTTTCACTTTCATCAAGAGGCTCTTCAGTTTTATGCATTTTCCTATATGGAAACTGAAAGTCGCTCAGTCGTGCTGACTCTTTGCAATCCCATGGACTATAGTCCATGGAATTCTCCAGGCCAGAATACTGGGGTGGATAGCCTTTCCCTTCTCCAGGGAATCTTCCCAACCCAGGGATTGAAGCCAGGTCTCCCACATTGGAGGTGGATTCTTTATCAGCTGAGCCACAAGGGAAGCCCCTGTATATGTAAGTTTTTGCCTCAGTTCTTAAAATGTGTATAGGAACTTAATCAACTAATTTATAGATGGAATTGACTGTTTAATGGAGTTGAGTTTGTTCAACTTGAGTTAATCAAACATTGATTCAGGGAGCCCTGAGAGTGATTATTCTTGGTTTTATAAATTTTTCAAATTTATGAATAGAATAATGAGATAGAATAGAATAATGAATAGAATAATAATAATAATAATCCATAATTTCAACTTGAAAGCTTAAGGAAAACTGCATAGTGATTTGTTATAGATACAGTCCTTGGTCAAAAATCTTCAAGGTCTTTAAGTGCCTGTCTATTCCCTCTTGCTTGGACTCCTTGGGAAGCAGAAGGGTGTCTTTCTTTTCTTTAGAAAATGACCAGGTAGCCACTTGGAATTCAGTGGAGGGAAGTTCTTTTAAACACTTTTAGATGTAAGATAGCTGATCAACCTAGTTCTGAAGATGGCTTGCTTATAGGGTGACATTTTTGATATCAGATTCTGTTGATTCCCAAACACACACACATACTCTGCAACCTCAAAATCAGCAACTGACAGACATCTGAATTCTATTTTTTTTTTAGTTTTAATTGAAGGATAATTGCATTGCAATGTTGTGTTGGTTTCTGCCTTACAACATGAATCACCAATAAGTGTGTGTATGTGTGTGTGTGTATACACATACATATCTCCTCCCTCTTGAGTCTCCCTCCCACCCCAGACATCTGAATTTTATGGTCTTTTCTCTTCCCAACCAGACCAGATTTACTTTTCACTGTCCTTTTGATAGCAAAGGCCATCTTATACAGCAACCATGCTCTATAATTTCCCTCCCAACTCCCCTCCTACTTACTTCATTACTTTTACCACCACCACAATTTCAGAAGAATGCCCTAGGAAAGTAAGTAAGCATGACTAGCTTCAAAGAGAGATGGTGCAGACCCCCTAGATCAAAGATACAAAGGAAGTCAATTAGAAGTACATGAGGTCTCGGAAAGACCACATGCCCACCCCCATCAAAGTTAAGCCTCCCAATTCACACCGTCTGGTCAAAATTTAATGGGTACCTCATATATGTAATGTTAAGTTTCCAAGTAGCCACATTTTTTAAAAAGTAAAAACAAATAGGTAAAATTAATTTTACTAGACTTGAGAGTCCCATGGACTGAATGGAGATCAAACCAGTCCATCCTAAAGAAAATCAATCCTGAATATTCATGGGAAGGAATGATTCTGTAGCTGAAGCTCCAATACTTTGGTCACCTGATACAATGAACCGACTCATTAGAAAAGACCCTCATGCTGAGAAAGACGGAAAGCAGGAGGAGAAGGAGACGACAGAGGATGAGATAGTTGGATGGTATCACCGACTCAATGCACACGAGTTTGCGCAAGCTCTGGGAGATGGTGAAGGACAAGGAAGCCTGGGATGCTGCAGTCCATAGGGTCGTAAAAAGTTGGACATGACTGAGCGACTGAACAACAACAAGACAATTTATTGGGCCCAATAAATTCAAAACATATTCATTTCAATATGTGATCAATATAAGAGAGATTAATGCCTATGTTTTATCCTCACAGCACATCTCAATTCATATTAGCAACATTTCAAGTGCTCAAAAACAAAAAGCAGCTAGTGGTTGCCATATTGGACTCCATGGGCTAGAATTTCTGTAGCCCATGGTTTAACAGTTAATTGTGTATGTAGTCAGAAGATTTGCTAATTATTTTCTAGTATAGTCATTTTCTTTAGAAGGCAAAGTTCTGTTTCTAAGTGTGGTATTTTGCACTTTGTGGGCACTCAACCAAGTCTGTGGGATCGCTTCATTTGTACAGAGGTAACATCCTGCCCATTCAAGGAGGGATAAGAGCATGCATATTGCTTCTCACTTTCTGTTCCTCAGCTACTAAGAGTATTGCAAACATCTCTGGAGACCAGTAGCTTTTGTAATCTTAAGTAGAGAGAAGTAAAACTTGGAGTTGAGAAGCAGGGATTGCATGAGTATTTGAGTTTGCTGGCTGGATCAGAATAAGCACTGAATTAAGGTTTGTGTGGTTACCAGTTTTATAAATAATAGAGTTTTCAAGGGGACAGTGTTGGCTTGTTCATTTTGGGTGCAAAATGTTCCTTCTTTTAGCATATTATCTGGAAATGATGATGGCAGAGATGATCTCCAAAAGGAAGGTTGTTTCTTTGGTATCTCTGACATAGGCTTGATTTAACCTTAATAAAAGAATGATTGCCTGGGTGAACAATGCCAACAAATGCCCATAGAAAGCTAGCATACACACATGCTAACCTGGAGTTGGGTTCCGGTTACTTCAACAAAGGATTGCTTTAATTTTGCAAATGTATATATTTTTTTTCCTTCTGTTTTTCATGAAATGGCCTTAAAGAATTCCTCTTATTTGTGGTCTCAAAAAAATGAGAACTATGCCCATGAGGCCCGCCTTTAAGGCTTCTATTAAACAATAAGAGGGCTTTGTTCTTGGTAATAAAATTAAAGCAAGCAGTGTTTCCATTACCTGGCAGGATGCCGCCATCTTGCCACCCCCGGATCCTGACAAACATAAACAGAGCATTCTATTTCCTAGGTAGGAAGGTGCAAAGACAACATGTGTCAGATTTGTGTATAGAGATAGAGCTGACCTTGCAGATAGTGGAGGGAGGGAGGGAGTAGGGAGAGAGAGAAGCCCTAGTTCGTGAGATCCCTAACTCAAGTGTTTACAATTCAGTTTTATTGCAGAAAATTACATACTGAGCCTTGAAACTGTAAAGTAAATAATAATTTCACAATGAGTTGACATGATGGAAAAGTGAAGGGTGTCTAAATATATATATTTTAGTGTGTCTCATTAGATTCCATGTGTTTTCTTTTCCAACCAACTTTGTTGCTGGAATTGAAACCCGTTGCTCAGATTTAGACCCATTTATGGTCAGTTGCAAAGGGAGGTTTGGAGGTAGATTGTGGGCCTCAAGGTCAGGACTGATCAAGGTTAGGATAGAAAGCACTGTCGGATGCACTCTGTTTAGTTCTGCAAGTGAGCCCTAAGTCATTGGAGCTATCAGACAAACTGGACAACTGTGACACCATTGTCCTCTGACCTCCAATGACAGCTCTTCTTTAAGAAATGGCCAGGAAATTCCCTGGCAGTCCACTGGTTAGGACTCTATGCTTCCATTGCAGGGGGCATGGGTTTGTTTTGGGGGACTAAGGTTCTATAAGTTCTACAGAGTGGCCAAAAAACAAAAAAGTCCCAGATGGCAGTCTCTTCTAAGGCTCTAGCCCTCCTGTCTCAGCGTCATGCTGGGCTATTGCACACTCACCAGTCCCATACATGTCCCCTAGCCTCAGACCTTCCACTGCAAGAGGCTAACCATCTTCCTGGGGGCTCCTCCCACCCCCACCAGTTAATTCCAGAGGGATGTTCACACCCACCCAACCTCAGTAGCCTTCAGCCAGCCACTGATGGGAGTCAATAGATAAATTTTCCTCTTCCTCCCCATCAGCTAGTGTGTTCTGCACTGGTTCCCAAAGTTACCCCTGGGATTCACCACCTTCTGACCGCAGTGGTGTTCATAAAAGCACACTTACCTGGTTCCATACCTTTCCTATCTCACTTCCCCACACCCCTACTGGTATTTCCTGGCGACAACTAGTACTTTGTCCTAGTCTCATGCCCCTGAGGGGAATAGAACCACAGACCTCCTCTTGAATGGAATGACAGCACCAAATCTGTTTTCCCCATCATAAGCATAGCTCAGATGTTCATTTTCTCTCGTGTCCCTTCTTTCACTGTATTTGAAGAAATGGGAATGTCAACACTAGGCTTTCAAGATATGTAAAAATCAACCTCCCAACTTCTGTTGATATTCCTAAGTGACAAACAGTTAGGTAATATCATTTGTAGACGGTGCTTGTGGATACATCAGAAAGCCAGAATAAAGTCCAGTGTTTCCAAGTTGGACTTACAAGTGCATGTCTAATAGTGAAATGGTCATGCCTGTTTCACTCACTGTCAGAAAGACCAAAGAGAAGGGATCCAACCCTCACTCTGTGGAACGTTGCAGGAGGGCCGATGGCATCCATAGTTGAGTAAGTCAAGCCTGAATAGGAGTCCAGTTTTGTATTTTTCCAGTCGCTCCTATTCAGGAATCATGGCACAACAACTGAAAAGAATGCCACTTAATGAGAAATGACATGTAAGACTGAAAGTGAGTAATGGAAGGTCATGGGGTAGAAGCTTCCTCTTTCCATTAGAAATTATTTCCCTTCCCTGAAACCTATCACCTCCACACTCCCTGGCATTCTACTGTCTTCTCCCAGAAGCTACTTTTTAGCCCTGACCACAATGTCTAAAAGCTGATTTTTGCCACCTACTTTGATTGAAAATCACTTCATCGAAAATAGCACTTTCCAGAAACTGTAGGAAAAAGACTTGATAGAGACGAATGCCATGACAGACTATATTCATTTTTGTCATTCTATGTGTGTGTGCCCAACCCAAACGGAAGGGTGTAGAGCATTTGTGTTATAAAGAGTGTAATTAATAAGAGAAAGGAAGGGAGGAGTTTATTGTTCTTGAATGAATTATGAGCAACACCTTCCATTCTGCTTCATTTTGGAACAGCTTTGAACAGAGTTAACAGTAAACACAAAAAGAAAAGTCAGTGGTATTCATGCCAAGAATGTAAGATTGAAGTCAGTTGAGTGGAGTCTGAGAAAAACATCAGGGGAAGAGCAGCATTTGTTATAACTGGGACAGCAGTTGGCAGGACGTGGTGGGTAAAGTAAAAACCATTCTGCAAGGATGTTTTTATTTTCAGATTGCCATCCTCTGATTTCCATCTTTGGGTCTGTTCATGCCCTGAAGGAAGAAAACTATTTTTTCTCAAGCGCCTATTAAGTGCCAGATAGTTTACAAACGTTTTCATTGAAAGCATTAAAATGAGAAAACATTCTTACAGAAATTTAATGCATTTTTCACACCCACAACCCTTTGACTCTAAAGTCCTAAGACTTCAAACTCCAAAGACTTTTCCTCTGGGTTCGTGCTAAGTCGTGTCCAACTCTTTGCAATCTCATGGACTGTAGCACGCCAGGCTCCTCTGTCCTCCACTATTTCCTGGAGTTTGCTGAAATTCATGTCCATTCAGTCAATGATTCCATCCAACCATCTCATCCTCTATCACTCACTTCTCCTCCTGCTCTTAACCTTGCCCAGCATCAGGGTCTTTTCCATTGAGTTGGCTCTTTGCATCAGGTGGCCAAAGTATTATAGCTTCAGCATCAGTATCTCCAATGAATATCCATGGTTGATATCCTTTAGGATTGACTGGTGTGATCCTCTTGCTATCTAAGGGGCTCTCAAGAGTCTTCTCCAGCACCACAGTTGGAAACTATCAGTTCTTTGGTGCTCAGTCTTCTTTATGGCCCACCTCTTACATGGCTCAGATGGTAAAGAATTTGCCTGCAATGCAGGAGACCTGGTTTCGATCCCTGGGTTGGAAAGATCCCCTGGAGAAGGGAATGGCAACCCACTCCAAGAATGGCAACCCATTCCATTCTTGCCTGCAGAATCCCATGGACAGAGGAGCCTGGTGGGCTACAGTCCATGGGGTTGCAAAGAGTCGGACATTACTATGTGACCAACACTTTTCTCACATCCGTACATGACTACTAGAAAACCCATAGCTTTGACTGTATGGACCTTTGTTGCCAAAGTTTGTCGGCAAAGTGTTGTCTCTGGTTTTTAATATGCTATCTAAGTTGGTCATCGGAGAAGGCAATGGCAACCCACTCCAGTGTTCTTGCCTGGAGAATCCCAGGGACGGAGGAGCCTGGTGGGCTGCCGTCTATGGGGTCGCACAGAGTTGGACACGACTGAAGTGACTTAGCAGCAGCAGCAGCAGCAGCAGGTTGATCATAGCTTTCCTTCCAAGGAGCAAGTGTCTTTTGATTTCATGACTGTAGTCACCATCTGCACTGATTTTGGAGCCCAGAAGAGTAAAGTCTGTCATTGTTCCCATTTTTTTCCATCTATTTGCCATGAAGTGATGGGACTGGATGCCATGGTCTTCATTTTTTGAATATTGAGTTTTAAGTCAGCTTTTTCACTCTTCTCTTTCACCCTCATCAAGAGGCTCTTTAGTTCTTCTTTGCTTTCTGCCATAAGACAAGTATCATCTGCATATCTGAGGTTGTTGACATTTTTCCCAGCAATCCTGACTCCAGCTTGTGATTCATCCAGCCCAGCATTTCACATGATGTACTCTGCATATAAGTTAAATAAGCAAGGTGAAAATATACAGCCTTAACATACTCCTTTCCCAATTTGGAACCAGTCTGTTGTTCTATGTCCCATTGTAACTGTTGCTTCTTGACCTGCATACAGGTTTCTCAGGAGGCAGGTCAGGTGGTCTGGTATTCCCATGTCTTTTAAGAATTTTCCACAGTTTGTTGTGATCCACACAGTCAAAGACTTTGCATAATCGATGAAGCAGATTTTTTTCTACTAATTCATTTAGTTCTCACCACTGTCTACCCTGGGGTTTCTACTTCAACACTAGTGATATCTAGGGCTGGATAATTCTCTTTTCTATTGGGGGCTGTCCTGAGCATCATAGAATGGCTAATTAGCAGCATCTCTGACTTCTACCCACTAAATGTAAGTATTACTCATATACCCTCTTCCCTGCCCCCAACTGTGACAATGGGAAATGTCTCCAGATGTTGCCATTGTCCCCTGGGGGACCATCTGGTCAACCAGGTAAAGAGTTGGCATTTTCTTTATTATGCAGATGAGGAACTTGAGAAATGGACAGTTTACACAAATGCCCAATAACATATAACTAGTAAGGAAGGAAGTGAAAGTGAAAGTCGCTCAGTCGTGTCTGACTCTTTGTGACCCCATTCTCCAGGCCAGAATACTGGAGTGGTTAGCCTTTCCCTTCTCCAGAGGATCTTCCCAACCCAGGGATCAAACCCAGGTCTCCTGCATTGCAGGCAGATTCTTTACCAGCTGAGCCACAAGGGAAGCCCAAGAATACTGGAGTGCGTAGCCTGTCCCTTCTCCAGGAGATCTTCGCAACCCAGGAATCAAACTGTGGACTCCGGCATTGCAGGTGGATTCTTTACCAACTGAGCTATCAGGGAAGCCCAAGGAGGGAAGACCTGGCATTAAATCCCTGGAAGACTTCCCCAGGACTCTGAGTTCTGCCTCTCCTAGCCCTTCCTTGTGCACTTAGATCATTCCACCTTGTTTGACGATTTTGCTTTGCTGCAGAATGGCTAATGTCAGCAGCACCTTCAATGAGCATGTTGTGTGTGCCGCTGCTGCTGTTCAGTTGTGTCTGACTCTCTGTGCAGCACGCCAGGCTTCCCTGACCTTCACTATCTCCTGGCGTTTGCTCAAACTCATGTCCATTGTGTTGTGTTTCCTACTCTTGGAAGAAAAAAATCTTTGTGGTAATGCTTCCAAGTTTTAGGCATTAGCAGTGGTGTACCTGCCGGACAGTTTTATGCTATTGTTACAGTTATGCTTCATTTTGAGGAAGAGTTTTATTGCTTAACTTACCACAGTGTGTTGCTGTGTTTAATGGTATCTTGCTTCCTTCTCCAACATTCAAGCTTCATAATCTTAGAAACCTCAAGGAAAGAGGATTTATTGTGCATTTATAGTTCCTGGAAGCTATTTTTTGATCCCATAGCAGAACAGAGCAAAACCCCACCTGGACAGTTAATCAACAGGTAGGATTGGTTTCCTCTGGGCCAAATCATTTTCCACCATGTCACTCTACAATGAAGGTCAGATTCCATGTAGCATCTACCTATGTCATCATCAACAAAAGCGATTCCATTTTTAATTTTTACAAAGCCTTTCTTGGACTTCTAAAAGTCTCAGTCAAAAATGTTCTATATTATCATACTAAATATTAAAATAGATTACCCTGTGCTCTGATTTCTCCTCCAAAGACGAGACACGGCCATTTCTTTTCCTCTCTCATCTCTTTGAGCTCAGTCGACAAATATTTGACTTCGGTGTGAGAGAATTTCAGGATGAAGTTTATATGTAAACATATTAGATGAATTACAGTAATACTGTCTGCTCTTTCTCAGTTTGCCTTGGCTTGGTTTTATATACAAACTCAAGTATGAGAATCCCTTTCATTGTTCCTTCTGCCAGCTCTGGCTAACTTCTGCCCCAGGGTCTGGAATGTTCATGACAACTGCCTTGGAAAAGAAAACCCAAAGCACCCTCAATCTCCACATTTTTCTTCGCACCTGGTCAGCCGTCTGCAGCAGGGCGTAGAGCCTGTTTGCACACAAACGCCCCTGTACCATCATCTTCCTGTCCATATCATCGGCTCACCTGTTGCTCAGTGTTAGTTTAGTTGCCCTGGAGCAACGCCTCTGACATTTCTTTTTGAGCGAGATGGGATTGGTATGGACATTTTAACATCTAACAGTGTGAAATAATAGTATTATTAAAATGCAATAGCATTAATCCCTTGAAGTTTGGATGCAGATTCAAAAGTCCCTATTTTACAAAAATTTTTATTTATGGCTGTGCTGGGTCTTTTCACTGCTGCACACAGGCTTTCCAGTTGTGGAGCCCAAGCTCAGCAGTTGCCATGTGTGGGCTTAGTTGCTCCACAACATGTGGGATCCTCGTTCTCTGACCTTGGATCAAACCTGCATCCCCTGCACTGCAAGAAAGATTTTTAACAACTGGTGTGCTTAAGTTGCTTCAGTCATGTCTGACTCTGTGCGGCCCCATGGACTGTAGCCCACCAGGCTCCTCTGTCCATGGGATTCTCCAGGCAAGGATACTGGGGTGGGTTGCCATGCCCTCCTCCAGGGAATCTCCCCGACCTGGGGATTGAACCCACATCTCTTTTGTCTCCTGTGTTGGCAGGCAGGTTCTTTGCCATAGCACTACTTGGGAACCTAAACCACTGGACCATCAGGGAAATTTTATTATTTTGTTTTTTTTAATTTGATTAGAGAATAATTGCTTTGCGATGTTGCATTGATTTGTGCCATATGTCGACTTTCCATTAGGTATCTATCTTATATATGGTAATTGTATTCCAGTGCTACTCTCTCTGTGCGTCCCACCCTCTCCTGTCCCTGCTGTGTCCGTAAGTCTGTTGTCTGTGTCTGACTCTACTCCTGCCCTGCAAATAGGTCCATCTGCACCATGTTTCCAGATTGCACATATATACGTTAATGTACGATATTTGGTTTTCTCTCTATAACAGGCTCTAGGTTTGTCCACTTTGTACTCAAATGTGTTTCTTTTTATGGCTGAGTAATACTCCATTGTAAACACGTACCACAGCTTCTTTATCTATTCATCTGTCAACAGACCTGTAGGTTGTTTCCATGTCCTAGCTATTATAAATAGTGCTGGAATGAACATTGGGGTATATCTGTCTTTTTGAATTATGGTTTCCTCAGGGCATATGCCCAATAGTGCAATGGTTGGGTCATGTGGTAATTGTATTCCTAAGTTTGTAAGAAATGTACTGTTCTCCATAGTGTCTATATCAATTTACATGCCCACCAACAGTGCAAAAGGGTTCCCTTTTCTCCACATCCTCTCCAGCATTTATTGTTTGTAGATATTTTCATGATGCCCATCATGACTGCTCTGAGGTAATGTCTCATTGTAGTTTTGATGTGCATTTATTAGCCATATGTGCGTCATATTTGGGAAAATGTCTGCTTAGGTCTTCTGCCCAAATGTTTCAATTTACTTATTTTTAGTCGGAGGATAATTGCTTTACAATACTGTGTTGGTTTTGCCCACAGGTAAACATATGTCCTCTCCCTCTTGAACCTCCTTCCCACCCCTCTAGGATGTCAACAGCACCAGTTTGAGTTCCATGTGTCATATAACTATTCTCATTACATATGGTAATATTTATGTTTCCATGATACTCTCAATTTATCCTACCCTCTCCTTTCTGCCCTGTGTGCATAAGTCTGTTCTCTAAGTCGGCATCTCCATTGCTGCCCTGCAACTAGGTTCATAAGTACTGTATTTCTAGATTGCAAACATATCTGTTCATATATCATATTTATGGTTCTCTTTCTGACTTGCTTCAATGTATATAATAGGCTCTAGGTTCATCTACCTCATTAGAACTGAATCAGATGTGTTTCTCTTTATGGCTGTGTAATATAGCAATAACATCAACATAGCAGAAAACAAGAGGGGTTTTTATAACTAATTTTATTGATATAGCTTATTTACAATGTTATGTTAACTTTTTATTATGGTTTATCACAGGATATTGAATATAGTACTTTGGAAGGAGGGAGGAAAGAAAGGAAGGAAGTATATATAACCATAGAAACTAAGATAACAGTATTAACAGGAGTTGTAACAGCAGTAACAGGACATGGTGTCATTAATAGATTTGGGTCATATATTTTTAACATGTTTGTTAATATTTGAGTTCTAAAGTCCTTTAAAAATTCTAGGAACAAGTATCCTAAAATTATGTAACATCACAAGTTTCTTAGGCTCCCACATATCATTTTTACTTTTCAACATTTATTCAGCAACCATTTTTACAGTATATGAATGTGGTATTATGGTAGGAGATTAGTGTATACCTGCTAGTGGGAAAAATAGACCCACCCATCAAAAGACAACTGTAAAAGAGTGTGGTAAGTGGTATGTGAGGTCATGAGAGGAGTGACATCCACTAGTTTATCTGCATACTCAATATACTTTCTTCTCATCAGTCATCCTCTAAAGCTCTCTGTGATTAAGTCTTGTATGATATATAGGAACTGAGCTATATCTCTACTTTATCAGGGAGCCAACCTATTCTAGTAAAGTGAGGGTAATTTGGGAGAGTAAGGAGGGAAGCAGAATGTAAGTGTTTTGGACTTCCAGGGGGTGTAGGGGTTAGGGCTTTGCTTTCCAATGCATGGGTCATGGGGTTTATTCCTGGTGGAGAGCTGAGGAGACTGACTTAGTTGACTTCGTTACTCTGACACATATAGCGTTTGAAGGAGAGCTAAGGACTTAGTTACTCTGATACATATTGTGTGCTAAGGAGAGTTAAGGAGACTTACTGACTTACCTACTTACTTACTCTTGACACATAGTGTTCTAAGGAGGGCTAAGGAGACTTAGTTATTTACTCTGACACACATACTGTTCTAAGGAGAGGTAAGAAGACTTAGTTACTTAGTTACTCTGACACATAGTGTTCTAAGGAGAGCTAGAACCAAGGAGACTTACTTAGTTACTTACTGTGACACATGTAGTGTTCTAAGGAGAGGAAAGGAGCACTAAGGAAAGCTAAGGAGACTTACTAAGCTACTTACTCTGACACATATAGTGGTCTAAGGAGAGCTAAGTAAAGCGAAGGAGACTTCCTTCGTTTTCTCTGAAACATAGACTATTCTAAGGAGAGCTAAGGAGACTTACTTAGTTACTCTGACACGCAGTGTGCCAGGAGAGCTATGAATACTTACCTACTTACTCTGACACGTATAGTGTTCTAAGCAGACATAAGCAGAGCTACAGAGACTTACTTACTTCCTTACTCTGACACGTATACTGTTCTAAGGAGAGCTAAGTAAAGCGAAGGAGACTTCCTTCATTACTTATTTTCTCAGACACACAGTGTTTTAAGGAGAGCTAAGGAGACTTACTTCATTTCTTATTGACTCTGACACATATAATGTTCTAAGGAGAGCTAAGGAGACTGGCTGACCTACTCTGACACATAGTGTGCTAAGGAGAGCTAGGGAGACTGACTTACTCTGAAACATATAGCATGCTAAGGAGAGCTAAGCAGACTGACTGACTTTTTCTGACACATATAGTATTCTAAAGTCTAACAAGACTTACTGCCTCTCACACATAGTGTCCTAAGCAGAGCTAAGGATATTTACCTACTTACTTACTTACATACCTACGCTGACAAATACTGTTCTAAGCAGAGCTAAGAAGAGGTAAGGAGACTTACTTATTTACTCTGACATATAGTGTTTTAAGGAGAGCTAAGCGGAGCTATGGAGACCTACTTATACTGACACATATAGTGTTCTAAGGAGAGCTAAAGAGGGCTAAGGAGACTTAGTTACTTAGGTTCTCTGACACATATAGGCTTCTAAGGAGACTCACTTTCTCTGACACATAGTATTCTAATAGAGCTAAGGAGACTGACTTACGCTGACACATAGTGTTCTAAAGAGAGCTCAGGAGAGCTAAGCAGAGCCACAGAGTCATACTTACTTCCTTGGACATATTATGTAGTAAGGAGACTTATCTACTTACTTTATTACTCTGACACATAATGTTCTAAGCAAAGCTAATGAGAGATAAGGAGACTTACTTACTTTGACACATATAGTGTTCTAGCAGAGCTAAGGAGGGCTAAGGAGACATATTTAGTTACTCTGAAACATAGGCTTCTAAGGAGACCTACATACTCTGACACATAGTGTTCTAAACAGAGCTAAGGAGACTTACTTATTTACTATGACACATAGTGTTCAAAGGAGACATCAGGAGAACTAAGCAGAGCAAAATAGAGCTAGGGAGACTTACCTACTTACTTACTCTGACTCATATAGTGTTCTAGAGAAAGCTAAGGAGCGCTAAGGAGACTTACTTTCTTACTCTGACATACATAATGAGCTAAGGAGTGCTAAGTAGACATACTTACTTACTCTGACACATAATGTTCTAAGAAGAAATAAGTAGACTTACTTAGTTGCTTACTTACTCTGACTCAGTGATCTAAGGAGAGCTAAGAATGGCTAAGAAGACTTAGTTACTTATTTACTCTGACACTTGCTGTGTTCTAAGAAGAGCTAAGACAGTTGCTTAGGTATTTACTTACTCTTACACATGGTGAAGAAAGCTGAGCACCAAAGAATTGATGCTTTTGAACTGTGGTGTTGGAGAAGACTCTTGAGAGTCCCTTGGACTGCAAGGAGATCCAACCAGTCCATCCTAAAGGAGATCAGTCCTGGGTGTTCATTGGAAGGACTGATGCTAAAGCTGAAACTCCAGTACTTTGGCCACCTCATGAGAAGAGTTGACTCATTGAAAAAGACCCTGATGCTGGGAGGGATTGGGGGCAGGAGGAGAAGGGGATGACAGAGGATGAGATGGCTGGATGGCATCCCCAACTCGATGGACATGGGTTTGGGTAGACTCTGGGAGTTGGTGATGGACAGGGAGGCCTGGCATACTGCGACTTATGGGGTCACAAAGAGTTGGACACGACTGAGCAACTGAACTGAACTGAACACATAAGTGTTCTAAGGAGAGTTATGGAGACTTACTCAGTTACTTATTTACTCTGACACATAGTGTTCTAAGGAGAGCTAAGGAAGGTTAAGGAGACTTGCTTAGTTATTCTGACATGTATAGTGTTCTCAGGAGAAATAAGGAGACTTACCTACTTAAATAATTACTCTGACACATAGAATCTGTTAAGGAGATCTAAGGCAGCTAAGGACTCTGACCTACTTACTTACTTACTCTGACACATATAGCATTCTAGGGAGAGCTAAGGAGACTTACTAACTTACTCTGACACATAGTATGCTAATTAGACTTACCTGGTGGCTCAGATGGTAAAGCATATGCCTACCATGCAGGAGACCCAGGTTCGATCCCTGGGTTGGGAAGATCCCCTGGAGAAGGAAATGGCAACCCACTCCAGTACTCTGCCTGGAAAATCCTATGGATGGAGGCGCATGGTAGGCTACAGTCCATGGGGTTGCAGAGAGTCAGACAAGACTGATTGACTTCACTTTCATTTACTTACACTGACACATAGTGTTCTAAGGACAGCTAAGGATATTTACTTATTTACTCTGACACATACTGTTCTAAGGAGAGCTGAGGAGAGCTAAGCAGAGATATGGAGTTATCCTTACATACTTACTTTCTTGGACATATTATGTGCTATGGAGACTTACCTACTTACTTAATTACTCTGACACATAGTGTTCTGAGCAAAGGTAAGGAGAGTTAAGGAGACTTACTCTGCCACATATAGCATTCACATATAGCATTCTAAGTAGAGCTAAGGTAGGCTAAGGAGACTTACTTGGTTACTTAGGTACTCTGACATGTATAGTGTTCTAAGGAGTCCTACATACTCTGACACATAATGTGCTAAGGAGACTTAACTACTTACTTACTTACTCTGACCCATAGTGTGCTAAGGAGAGCTAAGTAGACTTACTTACTTACTCTGACACACAGAGTATTCTAATACAGCTAAGGAAACTTACTTACCTACCCTGACACATATAGTGTGCTAAAGAGACTGACTTAGTTACTTAACTTTCTCTGACACATATAGTGTTTTAAGAAGAGCTAAGTACTCAGTTTCTCTGACACATATTGTAGGGTAAGGGAGTTAGAGAAGGCGAGGTTCAGAAAAAGGATGAGACCGGTACTTTACAGGAACAGAGCACCTTTAATGAGGCGAGAAGGGGCAGCAGTCAGATTAGTGAGCTGCTGCACTCGCCCAAGAAAAGAATAAGTATATATAGGCATATATGCAGAAATCTACTGTCCTAAGGGGGCCTGTTCTTCCTCAAGGTCTTTCAGAGTAGTTATCTCTTAAATGGCTGGGGCAAGGAATTCTGGAGATTGGCCAGAGGCTGGACCTGCTGGGAGCTGGGCGTGATCAACCTTAATGTCCATTTTTTTTCCCTTTGGGTGAGAGAGTTCTTTGTTTTGCATAGAATGGTGGGGAGGGCCGGAGGGGAGTTTTAACTCCAGGCTATTTTGAGCCAGTAACTTTCCTTCACATATTGTGTGCTAAGGAGAGTTAAAGAGACTTATATACTCTGAAACATCATGTTCTAAGGAGAGCTAAGGAGGATAAATGAGACTTAGTTACTTGGTTACTCTGACACATACATTGTGCTAAGGAGAGCTGAGAAGACTTACTTAGTTACTTATTCTGACAGGTATAGTGTTCTAAGAGAGCTAAGGAGAATTACCTACTTACATATTTAATTACTCTGACACATATAGTGTTCTAAGTAGAGCTAAGGATAGTTAAGGATATTTACCTTCTTACTTACTCTGACACATACAGTGTTCTAAGGAGAGCTAAGGCAGCTAAGGACTCTGACCTACTTACTTACTCTAACACATACAATGTTCTAAAGTGAGCTAAGGAGAGTTACTTACTCACTCTGACACATAATGTCCTAAGGAGAGCTAAGGAGACTTTCCTAGTTCCTTACACACTCTGACACATATAGTATTCTAAGAAGTAATGAGGAGACTTACTTGGTTGCTTACATATTTACTCTGACACAGTTATAAGGAGAGCTAAGGAGGGCTAAGGAGACTTACTTACTCTGAAACATATAGCGTGCTAAGGAGAGCTAAGCAGACTTAGTTACTTTCTCTGACACATATAGTATTCTAAGGAGAGCGTACTCTGACACATAGTGTACTAAGCAGAGCTAAGGAGACATACTTCCTTACTCTGACATGTATAGTGTTCTGAGGAGAGCTAAGGAGAATTCCTTATTTTCTTACTTACTCTGACACATACAAGGTTCTAGGCAGAGTGAAGGAGAGGTAAGAAGACTGACTTCCTCTGACACATACAGTGTTCCAAGGAGAACTTACTCTGACACATAGTTTTCTAAGGAGAAATAAGGAGACTTACTAAGTTGGTTACTTATTTACTCTGATAACAAAGTTCTAAGGAGGGCTACGGATATTTATTACTTACTCTGACACATAGTGTTCTAAGGAGAGCAAAGGATGGCTAAGGAGACTTACTTAGTTACTTAGGTACTCTGACATGTATAGTGTTCTCAGGAGAAATAAGGAGACTTACCTACTTAAATAATTACTCTGACACATAGAATCTGTTAAGGAGATCTAAGGCAGCTAAGGACTCTGACCTACTTACTTACTTATTCTGACACATATAGTGTTCTAAGGAGAGCTAAGGAGACTTATTTACTTACACTGACACATAGCATGCTAAAGAGAACTAAGCAGACTTACGTACTTTCTCTGACACATATAGTATTCCAAGGAGAGCTATGGAGACTTACTTACTGGACACATAGTGTTCTAAGCAGAGCTAAGGCAACATACTTCCTTACTCTTGACACACAGTGTTCTAAGGAGAGCTCCGGAGAACTAATCAGAGCTACAGAGTCATACTCACTTACTTCCTTGGACGCATGTGATAAGGAGACTTACCTACTTACTTACTCTGATACATAGTGTTCTAAACAAAGCTAAGGAAAACTAAGGAGACTTAATTAGTTACTTACTTACTGTGACATGTATAGTGTTCTAAGGAGAGCTAAGAGACTTAAGTTACTTACTCTGACACATATAGCGTACTGAGGGGAGCTAAGAAGAGCTAAGAGAGTTACTTACCTACTTACTCTGACAGGTACAGTGTTCTAAGGAGAAAGGAGACTTACCTACTTACATACTCAATTACTCTGACACATATAGTGTCTTAAGGAGAGGTAAGGATAGTTAAGGAGACTTACTTGCTTACTCTGACACAGTGTTGTAAGGAGAGCTAAGGAGGTCTAAGGAGACTTAGTTACTTAGGTACTCTGACACATATAGTATTCTCAGTAGAGCTAAGGAGAGCTAAGTGACATACTTAGCTACTTATTTACTCTTACACATATAGTGTTCTAAGGAGCCCTAAAGAGAGCTAAGAGAGTTACTTAGTTACTTACTCTGACATGCACAGTGTTCTAAGGAGAGCTAAGGATGCTTACTCTGTTACTTACTTACTGTGACACATACAGTGTTCTAAACAGAGCTAAGGAGACATACTTCCTTACTCTGACATGTATAGTGTTCTGAGGAGAGCTAAGGAGAACTATTTAGTTTCTTACTTACTCTGACACATATAGTGTTCCAAGAAGAGCTAAGGAAGGCTAAGGAGAGTTACTTAGTTTCTTAGGTACTCTGACAGATACAGTGTTGTAAGGAGAGTTAAGGAGACTTATTTAGTTCTTCTGACACATATAGGCTTCTAAGGCGAAGTACTTACTCTGACATATAATGGGCTAAGGAGACTTATCTACTTACTTACTCTGACACATAGTGTTCTCAGGCGAGCTAAGCAGATTTACTTTCTCTGACACATAGTGTGCTAAGGAAAACTAAGGAGACTTAGTTACTTACTTACTCTGACACATATAGTGTTCTAAGGAAAGTTAAGATCTCTGACACATATTGTGTGCTAAGGGGAGCTAAGGAGACTTCTTACTCTGACACATATTGTGTGCTAAGGAGAGGTAAGCAGACTTACTTATTTACTTACTTGCTTACTCTGACACATAGTGTTCTAGGGAGAACTAAGGAGAGCAAAGCAGAGCTACAGAGACTTACTTACTTACACTGACACATAATGTGCTAAGGAGACTTACCTACTACTTACTTACTCTGACTCTTATAATGTTCTAAGGAGAGCTAAGGAGACTTACTTACAGACTCTGACACATAGTGTTCTAAGTAGAGCCAAGGAGACTTAGTTACTCTGACACATATAGGCTTCAAAGGAGACCTAGTTACTCTGATACATAATGTGTTACGGAGAGCTAAGCAGACTGACTTACTTTCTCTGACACATAGAGTATTCTAATAGAGCTAAGGAGACTACTTTGACATATAGTGTTCTAAGGAAAGCTAAGGAGTCTTAGTTACTTACTTACTCTGGCACATATAGTGTTCTAAAGAGAGCTAAGGAGAGTTTCCATAATCAAGTGTTCTGATTGCCTCTCTGCAGTAGCACAAGTTGATTTCAAAGACTTCTTATTTCTCCTCCAATTTAATTCAACTGAACCCCAATATACTAATAAGTACTTTATTTTCTTGACAGTGCTTTATTTATTCAAGAGTCTGTCCCAGTTGACATGCCTGCCAACAATATTTTGTGTAGATTTTTTTGTTGCTGGCCATTCTTACCCCCTTTGAGGTGGTATCTCATTGTGGTTTTGATTTGCATTTCTTTTCCTATGATGTTGCACAGGTTTCAGAAGCAGACATAAAAGGTAAAATCATAACCAGGAGCAGCCAACTTCCAAACCAAAACCAAGATCTAGAAACACCTGCACACACTGCAGGCAACCCATACACCCGGCCATATTTGATTTAATAGCCTATATAAAAATGAAGTCCAATCAAATCCTTAGCATTTTTGAAGTAGCACATCAAACTGCACTACTGTGGAAAGCTTCTTTGTAGTGGAAAGAGTTAAGAAATATAGGATAGCGTTCAACTCACTTTATTGTACCTATTGGAATGGAAGATTGGCAGTCATAAAAATTTGGAAACTTCACACTTTTCCTACCATAGAGTAGCGCAAATTGCAATGATTTGGAGAGTGACATAGATCACAAACTGTATCATAGTCTCTTACTGAAACTGCTTCTCCATGCAGACACTACTACCTCACATGTGTCTATGGCTTCATAATGTAAGTTATTTCCAAATATATGATTCCTCATATATTGTGGTATTGTATTTACTACAATGATCCTACTCAGGCAATATTCACCTCATTTACAACATACAGACACTTAGAAACAGAGATACTCCTTGACTTTCTCAAAATAATCCTGTGAGAAGAGCTCGTATTCCATATCACACTTCATGGTACCTGCTTGAGAGGGACTAGCATGGTCTCACTAGGTTTAGTCAAAACTAGAAAAAAATCTTTAAGCAGAGAATATGTTAGCAGTAATGTCAAAACCTGAGGACCTCACAGTAAAGCCAATTGATTTTTGACCAGGTGCTAAGATACTGCAATGGAGGAAAGAATTGTCTTTTGTGCTTTAGCAACTGGATATCCATAAATAAAAGGATAAAGTCAGATCCCTATTTCTCACCATACATAAAACTTATTTTAAAATGGCACACAGATATATATGTAAGAGATAAAACTTGCAGAGGAAAACAGAATCATACATCTTCACAACCTTGGATTAGGTTTCTTAGCTATGATACCAAAAAACACAAGTGACAATAGAACAATTAGATGTCATCAAAATTAAAAACTTTTATGCTTCCAATGTCACTATCAAGAAAACGAAAGACAGCCTACAGAATGGGAGAAAACATTTGCTAATCACATAACTAATAAGGGACTGTGTACCCAAAATATATTAACTATATAAGGTAAATGGCCCAATTACAAAAAGAACAAAAGATCTGAATAGTCGTCTCTGAATTAGGTACACAAATGTTCCATAAGCACATGAAAAGATGCTCAACATCTTTAGCCATCAGGGAATGCAACTCAAAACCACAATAAGATGCTACTCCACACCCACTATGATGAATAAAACAGAAAAGACAGACAGTGTCAAGTGTTGACAAGGATGTTGAGAAATTGGAAGCCTCACATACTTGTTCTTGGAATCTAAAATGATGCGGCCCCTTTGGAAACCAGTTTGGCAGTTCTTCAAAAAGTTAAACAGAGTTGACGTGTGACCCAGCAATTCTTCTATACTCAAGAAGAATGAATACATATGTGCACACAGAAATTTATACATGAATGTTCACAGTGATACTGTTTCTCAGTAACCAAAAAATAGAAGCAACCCAAATGTCCATCTACTAGAGGATGGATAAACAAAATGTGGTGTATTACTTCTGTAATAATATTTGGCATAAAAAGGAATGAAGTACTGACACATGGTATGACACAGAGCAATCTTGAAAACATTATGCTAAGTGAAATCAGCCAGACCAAAAAGGATCATATATTGTTTGATTCCACTTATATGAAATGTAGAGAACAGGCAAATGCATAAAGAGACAGATCATAGACTAGTGGTTACCTATGCCCTCAAATAGGGTAGGTAGTCAGAATATGGAGTTACTGCAAATGGGTATGGAATTCTTTAGGGGATGTGGAAATTTTTCTAAAATTAGATTGTGATGATGATTCTAAAACTCTGAGTACACTCAAACCCACAAACTGTACACTTTAAATGGGTGATTTTTATGATATACACAGAATATTTCAATAAGGCTATCAGGAAAATAAATACCCTGCCCGCTAAAAAGAATCATGAAGACATACTTCTGTGTCTACACAGTCTTAGGAAACCAACACATTCAATACCTGCATATTACCTACTTGCGGTATACCAGGATACCTACTTGCCTGATTACATATTACCTTGTCTCTTGTTGGAAGGTCATTTTCACTATCTAGTCATTGGACAAATAGTTTTTGAATGCCTATTCTGTGTCAAATATGGCTCCAGGTGCCTGGAATAGATAGCTCATGTCATACAACACCCAAAGATCCCTATAAGGAGCTTGCCTCCAGTCAGATTTACCTTGATTATATGTTCATGTTCAAATACAGCTTAGCTCTTAGGGGTCATGCCAGGAGATATGTGTAAGGTGCTATTTTCCACAAATTTCACTTTCTCCATCATAATTGATCCATGGTTTCAGTAGACTGCCATCGTTTTCATAGCTCGGTTGTCGTCAGTTATTAAATTCAGTGTGATGTCAAAAGGAATGACAAGAACTCCTGACCCCACTTCCGGTTTATCTCATTCATAGAGATTGAAATTACTCTAGTTAAATAAAGTATGCCCAATCAAAAGGGCTACATGTCTGGGCCCTGTCTCCTCCCTGAGTTATACTGGAATCATCAATTGTCTATTGGCATTCTTTATAACAGCACAGCCACTTCTCCTGTGCTGTGTTAACATCATAAAATTCAGGCCTGTCCTATCTCCATCTCCCACAGCTGTGGTTTTTGGGTCTCTATGAATAACATTTCAGAATCATCATGAAGTGGAGGACACAGCCTGTGTACAGTACTTCCCAAGCCCAGTTGCCAAGAATGAGCTAATGTTAACCCTTTCTTGCATACAGTGAGCCTTACAAACTTCAAATGCAAGCCATTCGACAATGATCGACCTTGCCAGCAGAATGGCAGGCTTTCATGGTAGATCCCCAGACTTCCAGAGATAATATTTAAAATTATGTCATAAGATTAATTTTAACCATCCTTTTCCTTTTTGATGTTTTCATAGTGACTAAACACAAAGTTTGCATCTGTATATAAAAGACAAGTTAAATAAACGTGATGTCACCTTGCTAGCTTGCTTTTGGAAAATGTGCCCAAAAGATATTGATCATAATCTATCTTCCATAAAAGAAGAGTATGAGTTTAACTTTTGTTTAGTAGTCTCAAACTGCACTTCCCTTCAAAATATAAAAACAGGAATTGCAAATATCACTTTTCAATTAATTGGTAATAGCTACATACATGGTGTGTTAAGAACGATCCTGAGGTTGAGCACGGCTTAGCAAAAAGAGGTGGCTATCATTGGATAATAAATGTTTTCCAAGGATTGAAGGTAGGGAGTAGACATGTAAGTCTTATATTTGCCATCCCTGCATAATTGGAAGAAGAGTTAACATTGAAAACATCTTTTTATCACAGATTTAGAGAAAAAACTAGTAGTTACCAGTGGAGAGAGGGAAGACATAGTAGGGGATTAAGAGGTATAAGCTGTGAAAGTGTGTTACTCACCCATGTCGGACTCTTTGTGACCCTGTAGACTCTAGCCCACCAGTCTCTTATATATGATTGTACAGTAACTTTTCCTCAAAAAATTTTTAAGTAAATATCTTTTCAGCAATTAATAGAAGTTTACTAGTCTACATCTTAAAAGGGAGCATTTAATGGAAAAGAGACACTAAATTAATGCTCACCATTTTATCTATCCCAAAGGTCAATGCATCACGTCAAGAAGCCAAATTGATGGAGGAATGTGATCTTCTTATTGAGATCATTCAGCAAAGACGACAAATCATTGGAACCAAGATCAAAGAAGGAAAGGTACGATTTCTAGGGCAGAAGGTTTCAAATTCTCTACCTGGAGAAAATATACTCCCATGCAAGCCAATAGCTTAAGAAATACTGAATGCCTCCTTTTTCTGTATTTTCTGTGGTTGTACTCTTTAAGTCTTTAGGATGTAGGTCAAAGCCCCTTCGTGGGCCAATTTTTGCTCCACCCTTTCTTTGTGTGATGGTCTCCTGAATACACCTGCAACAATTTATTTCAAAATGTTGATAATTCTAGAATCACTTTATTCTATTTTTTTTTTAATTTTTATTTATTTATTTATTTTTGTTTGTTTTTATTTTTTTAATTTTTTAAATTTTTTTATTTTTCAGTGGGTTTTGTTATACATTGATGTGAATCAGCCATAGAGTTACACGAATTCCCCATCCCGGTCTCCCATCCCACCTCCCTCTCCACCCGATTCCTCTGGATCTTCCCAGCCCAACAGGCCCGAGCACTTGACTCATGCCTCCCACCTGGGCTGGTGGTCTGTTTCACCACAGAAGTAGTCGTATTTGTATTGATAAATTTTTGATCCACTTTATCCCATTTCTCTGCCACCCTCAAGACAATTTTGTAAATATTTAAAAATAAAAAAGTTTGGTCATGATCAAATCAATTCTTGAATTTATCTTATTAGTGCTCATAACTATAAGGAAATATGTGTAATTAAATCCAATCAGCAAGAATTAAGTAGTATATAGAGATTACAAAAGCAAATGTCTATGCTCTTTGGTTTTCTATAAAATTTGAAAGACACTTCTCATTGTATAATGTTTTAGACTGCTTTGTCTGTGTAGAATGAAAAACATTTACACATGTACATTGTGATGATCACAAAAGTTAAGGTCAAATCAAATAGGTCCTGAAGTTGTGGATTATCAAATTAATATAAAATTATTCCCTGACTTGAAGAGATAGTTTGGCATGGACATATACAGTCTGCTATATTTAAAAAAATGGATAACCAACAAGGACCTACTGTACAGCACAGGGAACTCTGCCCAATGTCATATGGCAGCCTGGATGGGAGGGGAGTTTGGGGGAGAATGGATACATGTATATGTATGGCTGAGTCCCTTTGCTGTTCAACTCAAATTATCACAACATTGTTGATCGGCTGTACTCCTATACAAAATGACAAGTTTTTTTAAAAAAAATTATTCCCTGGCCAAGGATGGACTCAGATGTGTTAAACAATTACTTACCCCACATAGAAATTATATTGTCAGTCTGAAATCTGTACTGGATCTGTGTCCTCTTCCATCATCAGGCACCATGTGTATATTTCCTAATACCTGACATCTTCCAGAGAGCCTGAAAACACGAGAGCCTGAAAACAACTGTAATTAATTATTAATATGCATATGGAAGGCAGTTTGTTTGCCCTTACATGGTCATATGCAGGGATCAGCTCTCAATACACATTACTTTCTTATTGCTGCTCAAACAAATTACCACAAACTTAGTGGCTTAACACAACACAGATTTATTATCTGACCTTCTGAAGGTCAGAAGTCTAAAACCAGTCACAACTGTGCTCCTGTCAATATTTCAGCAGTGCTATTTCTTTCTGAAGGTGTACACGGAATTCATTTCTTTTTTGGCTTATAGGAGCCACCCGCATTCCTTGGCTGGTGGTTTCTTCATCACATCACTCTGAGCATCACTTCCCGCCTCAGATCTCTTTTCTCTGGCAAAGACTCTCCTGGTTCTCTCTCATCAGGACCCTTATAATTACATTGGGATCACCCAGATAATCCAGGAAAATATTCCCTCAGCTCCAGATTCTGAATTTAGTCACATCTGCCAAGACTCCTGTGTAAAGGAACATGTAAGGTCACATTTTTTTTTAACTCCTGGGATTAGGATGTGGGCATCTTTGGGGGGCCTTATTCAGCCTGCAATGACTCCACCACAACCTCCTGGCCAACAGGTCCTCGTTTCTCTTACTTACCTCCGCAGCATGAGGGTTACTCTCATAAACTAGATTAAAGTAGCGAAAGGGTGTCCCCAGTTCCAGCCATGATGATACGTGGGCTTCATGCTCTGGTGTATCCACTCTGCCCTGAGTGTGTCTGTGATCCAGAACATAGTAAAAGAGAAAAGCAAAGAGACACACAGCTGGGCCCCAAACGAGATAAGGCTTCTCAGCTCACTGAAAGGGACTGACAAAAGTTTCTTGCCAGCCTCCACCTTGGGTCAGAGCTTTTGGCAAACTTCAGGCTTGGGAGTCTGGAGCAAGTCAGTTGGGTTGGAGCCTGGCTTTGCACTTACTGTTTCTGATACCTACACAAAATGCAAGAGCCTCAGCAATGCAGAGATAATACAAGATTCCTGCATGAGGACCCCAAGGATGAGGTGACCGTGACTGTAAGACAGACAGGCTAGGCTAAGCAAGGTGAGTGAGGGAGGAAAAAAACTTATGAATGACTGCTGCCCTTTGAAAACTGAAATACAAACCACAATTCCAAAGCATATAAAGACATCTTGAATTTCTAAAACACCCCCAACAAAATCAACGAAGACATTTTCTCACCTCAGATGAAAGGAATTTGATGGGAAAATATTTAGATGTTCAAAGAGATCCACAGAGGAATAACTTCTATCTTAGAAGAGCAAAAAGTTGTGAAACCACAAAAAGGAGGATAGGAAATAAGAAAAAATAGATATAAAAACAACAAATTAGAAGTTTTGGAGGAGAAAATGCCTACACTGAAGTTGCAAAGAAAACTCAGCTGGAAGGCAGTTTTGGAAGCTGAGTTTCAGCCTCCACAGGGGGAGACTCTACACATAAGAATAGGTAACTTGATCTGTACTTCACACTACATACAAAAATTAAATATACATGGGTGATATACTTAAATGTAAAAACTATGAAGACTCTACAAGAGAAAACAGGAGGAAATCTTGGTGACCTTGGGTTGGCCCAAGATTATATACAATGGCAAAAACATAAAAGAAATATTTACAAACTAAAGAGATAATTATACATTTTGTATTATCAAAAGTAAAAGCTTCTCAAGGCACTCTTAAATGAGTGTAAAGACAAACCACACATTAGGAAAAAATATTTATAAATGGTTTATTTAACCAAGTACATGTATCTGGAATATATAACAAATTTTCAAAACTCAAGATTAAGGAAATAGATAACCCCTTCACCACAATGGATAAAAGATTTGAATAACTACTTTACCAAAGAAGGTATCAGGATGGCAAATAAGCACATGAAAAGATGATCAAAATCATTAAGTCATTAAGGAAATGCAAAGTAAAACTTAGTGAGATACAACTACTTACCTCTTAGGATGGTTGAATTAAAAAGATGGACTATGCCAAGTGCTGGTAAGAATGTGAATTAACTGTAACTCACACACGGTTCTAAGAATGGAAACTCTATTTTAGAAAACTGATTGACAGTTTCTTCAGTAGTTAAATATACACATACCCTTTCATCCAGCCATTTTAGGTGTTTACCAAGAAAAATGAAAGTGGATGTTTATATAAAATTTGAACATGAATTTTCATGGTAATATTAAGGGTAATGACTTCCGAGGTGGCACTAGTGGTGAAGAATTCACCTGCCAATGTAGGAGATGTAGGAGATCCCTTGTTTAGGAAGATTCCCTAGAGAAGGAAATGGCAACCCACCCCAGCATTCTTGCCTGGGAAATCCCATGGACAGAGGAGGCCAGTGGGTTACAGTTCATGGGATTGTGAAAGAGTCAAATGCAACTTAATGACTAAACAACAACAATAGCCCTTGACTGAAAATGACCCAAAGGCTATCAATAGATGAATACAGAAATGATTAGTGGCATTTCCATATAATGCTATTCAGCAAGGAAGCCCATGTGACAACATGAATCATGAGTGAAAAAAGCCAGACAGAAAATAGTATATACTGCATGAGTATATTCATACAGAATTCCAGAAACAACTCTTTCTAATTAGCTACAGTGACAGAAAACAAATCAGTGAATGCTGAAGGATGAGTGACAGAGGGGTGGGCAGGATAAATGACAAAGGGGCAGGAAGAGAATTGGGGGTATGAAACATATATGTATATGTATATGTATATATATGTACACACATACATACATATATGATACACATATATACACATGTATATATATATATTCATTACCTTGAAAATAGGGACTCTCTCATGGACAGCAAGGAGATCAAAACAGTCAATTCTAAAGGAAATCAGTCCTGAATATTTATTGGAAGGACTGATGCTGAAGCGCCAATACTTTGGCCACGTGATGTGAAGAACTGATTCATTGGAAAAGACCTTGATACTGGGAAAGATTGAGGGCAGGAGGAGAAGGGGGTGACAGAGGATGAGACAGTTGGATGGCATCACTCATGACTCGATGGACATGAGTTTGAGCAAGCTCTTGGAGTTGGTGATGGACTGGGAGGCCTGGTGTGCTGCAGTCCATGGGGTTGCAAAGAGTTGGACACGACTGAGTGACTGAACTCAACTTGTGTATTTATACCATGGAATAGTCTTCAGATATTAAAAGCAACGAACTGGGGTGATACATATTTATATGGACGAGTCACAGAAAGAGAAGCAAGGTTTATAATGATTCATAGAGAATAAGAAATATTATATACAGTTTGATGAACTACAAAAAATTGCATACACTATTGAGGCAAACATACATTAGCATGCTTGGGAGTCATCAGAAGTGTGTTTTCCTCTAGAGAGAGACATGAATGGAATTAGGGAGGGACATTCAAGGGCTTCAATGTCGTCAATAATATTTTACTGCCTTCTGAAAAATCCTATGCTACAATGATGAAAACACTGACATTTGCTAACGCTGGTGCTGTGTATGGCAACATTGGTCATATGACTTGAAAAACTGTACTTTTGAGGTGTATCCCTTCTTAAAAATGCACGTTTTCCCAGGGACATGATCTCAGAAGAAAGATGAGGGCCCAGTTCAGCTTTCCATTGAGTTACTACCTTGGCACATGACCAAGGACTGCTGCTGCTGCTGCTACTGCTAAGTCAATTCAGTCATGTCTGAAGGACTAGTTCATCCCTAACCTGGGAATTCACAGTGACTAAGTCCCTGGCCAGGGAATTGGGTGTCAGAGAGACATTTTAAAGAAAAGAAGAGCATGCATGCCAACTCCCTGCCCAGCATCTCCAAGTATGGGCTTGGGGCCCAGTGAGGGTGTCCAGGGTGGTAACTGGGAAGTCTGATGACATGCAATCCAAAGAAGTGCTCGGACCAGCACTTAAAAGTGGGGAGCTGAAAGCAAAATCATGGAGCCCACAAAGGTTAATCTGACCCACCTCTTGGCTTTGCCTCTGTATTTAGTGCTAACAACGCCCTAGACCCAGAGAAAACAAACTCACTGCGTATCCTCCAACCACGGTGGGCAGGGGGTGGGGAAGGCTGCCAATCAGATGATGCTGTTACCCATTAGCACAGACTGGTAATTCCTTCCCTCAGACCATTGCGCCTTCTTTGAAATAACAGCTCAACAGCCTTTATATTTGGACTGACTGAAGGTATCTATGCCACAACTAGATACACCAACATGACTTACAATGATTATATCAATTCTCAAGCTCTGAGACTCCCCAAGAAAGAGCTGGCTTATTTCTTCAGCAGTAGGGGATAAATTTCACATCCACACATCAACACACGGAAAGCTGACAGCAGACTCCAGGTTAAGCAAACAATGTACTTATGTTCAGACACATATCCGAGAAAGCTGCAGCTAAAAACAAAAGGGGGTCCCTTCTCATCACTACTTTTATGTGCTCTGAGTCTCCAAAATTGCTGGTAATTACCCTGGAGTCCATGTCAGGGCTTTTGTATAGCCTTATAAAAATGCTCAGTACAGTCCTTATTGTCAGTTCAGATACTTCTTTTAATTGAGGATCAATGGTTTGAACCAATTTTGGGGTGAGAACCCATGTAGATAATAAAAGCACTTAAAATACACTTAAAGAAAAATAAATGGCCACTTTTAAAAGCATCTGTAAGGTAAAATAAACAGCAAGTAAATTGATATAAATATGCTTATGTCCCCAATAAAAGGAGATTCCAACAAAGAAAGTATTTCCATGATGACTGTGGAAGTGAACTCCACAAATTACAACATTCAGTCACACTTCCCCAAGGGAAAAAGAACACTGCCAACTTGGAAAAAAAATTAAGTAATATCTTTTAAAAGGTGTTTTCTAATGAAGGCATTTGTAGTTTGCTAAATACTCAGTGTCTGATCCTGAAGTGTGGTACCATGTAGGACAGTGTTTCATATAATGTGATCCAAATCATGGCCATCTGATTAGAATCATTTAGTTCAGCAAACTTTGTAAAGGGCCAGGTATAATAAATATTTTCAGTTGTGACCTATAGACTGTCATTACTGCTCACCACTGCCCAGCGGTATAGTGTGAAAGCAGCCATAAATGATTCATAAATACATGCATGTGGCCCTGTGCTGATAAAACTTTATTTACACAAACAGGTTTTGTGCTGGTTATGGTCCATAGACCATAGTTTGTGAACTAACTTAGGAAAGTGGTTTTCTTTTCTTTTTTCTTTCTTTTTTACTGAAACCCACAGTAAAAAATACATCAAACCCAGCATTGACACACGAACACAGAGAAGTAAGTTTTACAAAACCCAACTTACCCTTTCTACAAGGAATGCACTCTGCTACTGTCTTTTCTCCTCTCCTCTTTCATTTAGTTTTTTTAAAATGCTAATCCCATCCATTCTAGTGATTCATCACCTACAGATCAAAAAATATCCATTGCTTGTTAAAATGCAGATTCCCACAGTCTGCCAATTACAACCCCTCACCTAGGATTTTGAAGTGTTGGCCCAGACATTTACAGGTTTTCTTTAAGAGATCCCCAACTAATTCTTGTGCACACCAGGCTTATAAAGCTCCAGTCTGGTCTATCAGATGGAATTCTACACAGAAGTAAAATTAAAATTAAACCAAGTTGTCTTCTGTAAAACATTTGTATATTTTCTAAGGTGGCTCTCATTTTGGCTTGAATTCAACTTATGCATGATTTAGGACTTTTTTTCCTTTTCTTCTTATGTCACTTTGAATTTCCAGCATCATGACAGAATTTTATGTGTTTTTTATTCTAAAGAAGAAAGTGCAGGTCAAGCATTTTTCCATTTGTAATCTGTGTGATCACTACAACGTGTACTGAAAGGACATGAAGTTATTCAAAAGGAATACTTGGACCTTATTTGTTTTGTTGCTGTTAGAATTATACTAAATATCTTCAGTTCTGCCATGTAACTTGTGATTAAGTATTCCTTCCTCTGACAATTTCTTCTGGATGTGTTCCAACATCTTGAATTGGACTCGATGCCTTTCTGAGCTTTACCTCTGGATATAATGCTGTTAGAAGCTAAATTCTATTTGGTGTACAATAAGTGTCATTTTATTCAACTAACAAACACAGTTAATTGGCAGTGATGGTCACTGTAATTATATATAATGTGGTAAATCTTTTACCGGGCTTAAGATAACATACTCTATGCTCCAGAGTTTTGACACTTCATTTCTCTAACCCTTGACTTTCAAGAATCTCACTCTTGCCTGCAATCTTGTGGCTGCCGCCTCACAGTTCAGCATTCATTTCCTTTGTCTGCTCTGGTACAACAGAGCTGAAATTGGACAGTCCTCAGAGACCTCGAGTTCTGACATCTCCTTCCTTCCTTTACTTCGATTAGACTTGCACAGGGATGATAATGATGACTTGGAGAAAGGAGGAATTTCTTGGAGTTAGCAGGAATTCTGGAGGGAACCCGAGCCAGCCTTGTCTGCAAGACAGATGAACTGGCCTCCTCCCTACCCTTTCACCCCAGGCTGTTTTCCATTCCGGAATGATCAGAAAGCCGGCCAAGACCTGTCCCAGGCTGTGTAGACTTGAGCTGGGACGGAGGGGGCTGGGGCGGCGCGCACAGGGTGCACTGCTGTTCCAATTAGCACTCTCATTTTCCCCTGGCTTCTGGCCAGAGGGCTTCATCTCCCAGCACACTGCAAACACCAGAGTGACCGGTCAAGTGGGTTACCATGGACTTATCACAGCCTGCCCTAAGGTGATGGTCAGTTATGTTTGAGGGTCGTTTTCAAGCAAGACAGAATCAGAAGTTGGAATGGAGGTTGGAACCAAATGAGCATTTTTATCCGGACTGGGAACTGCTTATCAAAATAGTTTTAGTTATCAAGCAAGCACAAAGTGCCTGGAAATGACGTTCCCGGTGAGGGGAAATGGTCCAGCTGTGCTTTTTTTGGCTTTCTCTCATCTGTGGAACAGGAAAAATATTAATCAATGGAAAAAATGCTCCCTTTCTGTTAATTTAACACATGAGTTTGTGATAGTGTGGGAAATAGTACTATCTAATGTGTTTACATCACCATTCTCTTACATGGATGGCAAAGAACTTTTGATTTGACTTAAGCCACACGTTTTGCACCTACAGTGATGTTTTATTTTCTCATTGGCTGAAAAAATACGATAGAGAAAGTTCCAGGGTTCCCTGTGATCTTACAGTCATTGTGTTAGAATGGCTGAGGGAAGAGGCCCAGTGACCCTCTAACTCACACTGGGCAACACCTTTTTTCCCCATCAACAGGGAAGCAATTCGCAATTCAGGGCTTCCTCCTGAAACAAATTAGTGACACTTCTCCAAGAAGATAAAGAATAGCTCAGACAAGAGTGCCATGACTGGGGTTCGCAGCTTTCTCTGCCTCCTGTTTGAACTTTTAGTGAAGGGTGACTTGCACACAACCAAACTAGTACACTGCGAGGGTCCAGCACAATGCATTTTCACTAAGCAAGCCTACCCAGGTAACCAACCATCTCCGTGCCTCTTTTGTTCCAGGTGATGAGGCTTCGCAAACTGGCTCAGCAGATTGCAAACTGCAAACAGTGCATCGAGCGGTCGGCATCACTCATCTCCCAAGCAGAACACTCTCTGAAGGAGAATGATCACGCGCGTTTCCTACAGACCGCTAAGAATATCACTGAGAGGTGAGTGCAGGGGCTGCTGGGAAATTCTCAGCGCCTGGGCTCCCGTGTCTGGGCCATGATTGGTTGGCCTTGCCCTGCCTTGCTTTTGTTTGCATTTTCAAGGCTGGGTACCAGAGAGAATAGAGGCTTTGAGTTGCTTTGTTCCAGCTCAAAATGCTTCCCTTTGACCTGTCAAAGCCTTTTCAGTATCAGCCGGGAGTTCAAGGCCTTTGAAACAAGAGTCTGCCAGTTAGAAAGAATAAAATCTGCCTCCTTTTACTGGGGAAGAAAGCTTATGATGGCACAAAACTGCATTTACTGTGACTTTCAAACCTGATCTTATCATATACTTAATAATGAAAAATCAAAATGAAGACCAAAACATAAAAGGGAATCTTTTCTTCCATCTCAAGGCTTATCTAGTTTTAAAAACCACCCAGGTGTTTTTCTCTGTGAGTCCTGTTTTTATTTGGTTGAGAAGCTTTGCCTTTCCTCAAAGGTCAAGACCAACTCATGTGGGAGAGAGAGGACCCAACTGTCAACTTCATACCTCCTTCTTTGAAAATCTTCTTTATTCTATGGTGGGGGACATAAACATTACATGATTTGAAGGGACAGCTCAGCAGTGAAACTGACAGGGGTCACTGCCTTCAGTGCACATACTTGATAGGCATAAAATTACTCGCCTTCACTGATGCAAACACCTATAGCAAATCTTAGGGAGCCCAAGAAAAGCACCTCCCGCCACCTAAATGCATGACATCTCCAGCCAATGCCATTGACATTGACTTTTCATTCAGTGGAATTTTCAGAGTCAACTCACCTTTATCCAAAGCAATAATTGAAGCCTATCCCTGGAAGACCCCAGACAGCTCTTTCTTCCTGACCTTTATCCAGAAGCAGGGCTCTGCAAACTCTGCTTATAAAGGACCAGAGAGTAAATATGTTTGGCTATGAAGGTTATCTAGTCCCCATGACAACTACTCAACTCAGCCATGATAGGTCTCCAGCAGCCTAGTATAGATGCAAATGAATGGGCAACAGTGTGTTCCAATAAGACCACTGGCAAAAACAGGTGGCAGGTCAGATCTGGCCCTTGGCCAGGGCTTCCCAGGTGGCGCTTAGTGGTAAAGAACCCACCCACCAATGCAGGAAACATGGATTTGATCGCTGGGTTGGGAAGATCCCTTGGAGGAGGGCATGGTAACCCAATCCAGTATTCTTGCCTGGAAAATCCCATGGACAGAACAGCCTGGTAGACTATATTCCATGGGGTTTCAGAGAGTTAGACATAACTGAAGTGACTTAGCACACACACTGGACTTTGCCAGCCCTTGGCCTAGGGCAAAAAAATACTTACCATCTTCTGACCTGAATTTCTTCAGGGAAAGAGAAAGAAAACTACAGCTTATCAAGGGCTTGCTTACATTGCACACTGTGCTGATTCTCAAAATACCACACAGAGGTCAGCAGTGGTATTTCCGCTTCCAGTATCCCTTCAATGGAAGGAGGTATAGTCTCTTTATGGCTCTAGTCTAGTATCCAGCCAGTTTCTTTGTGTTCTTTCTTCTTTTTGAGATTTCCTCTGCGACTGGTTAGATACTTATCTCTGCCAATGAACATGGATAACAGCTGGTTATCATCCCTTTTATATCCTTAAAATGATCTCCTCCCTCCTCCAAAGGCAGCCAGCTTCTTTCCTCAGGACTCGTCAGTTCCAAGTGTTTAATTGTCTCCACTGCTCTCATCTGGACTGCTTCCAGGTGCCTGAAACATTCATGTTAAAGTTAAAAAACTGCAAACAGCACTAATACTCCAGTGCACCCAGGACACTCAAGTAGACAGCATTTACACTTACATCATGGTTTCCAACTGGGATCCACTAGTACTTTTCTCCAGCTATAAATTGTGCAATGTCCAGATGAAATGGCTAGTATGAGTTGAATTTCTCAGCACTTCTTAAAAGTCTGAGCCAGTCTAACATGGATAAATTCTCACCTAGCAGGAGAGAGAACATGTCCCTATAACAGTTAAGATAGAATGTTCTGAAAGAAGATCTGCATTTGAAGTCTAACACAAGAGCATGGATGCCCACATGGCATCTCCCTTTGACCCAGCAGGTCATACCTGGACCCATTCAACTCTACCTCTCACAGGCCCATCTCGTCAAGAATAGAATCGTGACCCATTGCTCTTTCCACAAATGAATTTTACCATATATAGGGTTCACCAGAAAGTTCCTGTGGCTTATTCCATAACAACTTATGGAAACACCTGAATGAACTTATTGATCAATCCAATACTCTATTCTCAAGCCTCACTAATACATAATTTTTGGTGTGATTGTATGTGCACTTTGCTAACATGATGTTAAATAAGCAGAACTCTTCACTAAATCCATAAGAAACTTGGCATAGTACTTATGAAAAGTTTAAACCTCCATCAAGTTTGAATGCGTATTACCTGTAAAAATTTGCTAGGAGCCCTTGTCACTCTGTTTCTTCATCCCATCTCTGTCTGTCTCTATTTGTCAATCCTCTTGGTCAATTCTTGAGCCCTTTGCCTTTTCCAGCAACCAGAATGTGGTAAAAGGGCGATGACCTTGAACTTGTAATTTGGAAACCTGGGTTCAAATCCTAGCACTGTCACCTTTTAACTGTGATTCTTTGGGTTTGTCCAAGAGCTATTTTTGACTCAGAAAACCGGACTCCTAATAGCTACCTCTATCTACAGTTGTGATAACATTGCTGGCCACTCCTATAAACATGTCTTTGGTGTTGTAGATACTCCACAATGTTCCTTGGATTTGTGTTTTCATATTACTTAACATTCTTCTCTAAAACGTGACTTCACAGCTCTGTTCCTGTCTGTCTGCCTTGGGTTTTGGCACCTGTGTACTTGTAAACCATCTTTACTCTTCTAGTCAAGGATAGAATGACCACAGGAAACTTAATACTGCAGGCCTTCCTCAAGTTAGAATTGGATGCAATTTTTCTGGATCCTTACATCACTTAAAGTGCATATGTTTGCTACAAACTGAATCAGACTGCAGAAAGATTTTTCAATTCAGAAACATGAAAAAAAAAAACCCAAGAGGGGAGAGAGCCTCGAGTTTTACATTGTGAGAGATGCATATGCTTTAGAATCAAGCCCTTGGCTCTATGCTAATTGTTCAGGAATAGTGCTGACTCACTGAAAAAGGCCCTGATGCTGGGAAAGATTGAGGGCAGGAGGAGAAGGGGGTGGCAGAAGATGAAATGGTTGGATGGTATCATCAACTCAATAGACATAAGTTTGAGCAAACTCTGGGAGTTTGCTCTGAAGGACAGGGAACCTTGGAGTGCTGCAGCCCATGAGGTTACAAAGAGTCAGACATGACTAAGCAACTGAACAACAGTAGTGACAGCTGGCATTTGGGGCTGCTCCCTGATACTTACAGTTTCCTCATGTGCTCCCAGTGGGCAAGACCCCCAGTCATCTTGTTTTCACCATGAAGGCCCCATGACACAGCAAACTGCCTGATCTGAATGAATTCATGAAGACATCTATAAAACAGGGTGATTATTCATTCCTACCTAATACAGTTCCTGTAGGGATAAAATGAAATAATTTAACAAAGATATTAACTGAGATCCTGTCTCAAGGTAAATGCGCAACAAATGCTAATTTCCCTCCTTCCCACTCACTAAATGGATCCAAATGGATTGTATAATGGACTATATTCTCAAGCCTTGCTAATATATCATTCTTGGAGTGGTTTTTTGTATACTTTTCTAAAATTATGTTAAATATGCAAAATTCTTAACTCAATCTAAGCCTAAGAAAGTTGGTGTACTACTTGAGACATCTAAAATTAAAATCGCATTTAGCAGCAAATTATCTGTATCAAGGGACTTCCCTGGTGGCTCAGCAGTAAAGAATATGCCTGCAAGGCAGGAGATACAGGAGCTAAGGGTTCTATCCCTGGGTCGGGAAGATCCCCTTGAGAAGGGAATGACAACCCACTCCATTATTCTTGCCTGGAGAATCCCATGGACAGAGGAGCCAGGCTGACTTCCATCCCTAGGAGGGACTTAGATTCTATCAGATGAAGTCTTTGTCCCACAGTACAGTGGGGCAATTCAAGGATCCAAAAGACTTCCCCAGAATACAAAACCGAGAATGCCAGTCATCCACTGGAAAGATGTCATTTCATCATAAGAATCAGAGTGCATCTGATGAGTGATTTTTGAAATGTGTTCTACTGGGTGTTAATTGGTCTGAAAACAACAAGGCTCCAGAGTCAAACGCATTTGGTAAATCCTGAGTTGATGAAAGTAAGCCACATTTTGTTACTATGAGACCTCACCAGGTTTTCCCATGGTGATGTGCATTGTAGCCCACCAACCTGTGAGGGACCCATTTCAATTCCATTGTCAGGGGTCTGGCATGTGGGCAATATTAAGGCAGCAGGGTAGAGAACCTTCCCCATTGACTGTTTGGAGGAAATGTTGTAAGCACTGTAGCTCTAGACATGTATTCCTTCCACAACACTGGCCCCAAGTGGCTCCTAGCAACTGAGTGTCATGGAGATTAGGGGCATCGAAGTCAAAATACAAAGAAGAGGTAGGGACTTCCTTGATGGCCCAGTCGCTAAGACTCTGTGTTCTCAATGCAGGGGGCCCAGGTTCAATCCCTAATCAGGGAACAAGATCCCACATGCTGCAACTAAGACTTGGTGCAGCCAAATGAATTAATTTAAAAAAAATAGGAAGAGGAAGTAATGTGCATCCCACCCTATGAGGCATCAAGGTAGGATGCAATACCCTTATTTCCTCCAGCATGGTAAGAGCTTGACACACACATACCTATAAACATGTGCACACATATTCCCATACACAGAGAGAGAGAGAGAGAGAGAGAGAGAGAGAGAGAGACATGACTAAAAGCACAGAACTGAGAAAGTAGTATAGTCTGAGGGCCCTGGTAGATTTGGGCAATTTATCTGAAAGGCCACAAGATGGGCAACAAGGATTTGGGGAATAAAAACATGGCCTAAAATGTTGAATTTGGCATATCTCCACTCCCCTGTCACTCCAGATAAGAATTTGAAATTGTAGCCAAAGATAAATATCTTTCCTTCCATCAAAAAAAAAATAATGTGTAGGTGTTAAAAGCTGCAGTCATCTCCCAAGAGTCTTTTTGTCAGTCTTTGCCCCCAAGGCTTAGGAACTTTCATTCTTTTTGTTCCCACTCTATCAAATCCCCACCATCAAGATGGCATGCATTGGGCTTCCCTGGTGGCTCAACGGTAAAGAATCTGCCTGCCAATGAAGGAGACACAAGTTCGATCCCTGGTCTGGAAATAGCCCACAGGCCATGGGGCAACTAAACCTGTGCTCCACAACTACTCAGCCTGTGCCTAGAGCCTGGGAACCGCAACTACTGAAGCCTGCACGCCCTATAGCCCATGCTCTGCTATACAGCCCATGCTCCCCAACAAGAGAAGCCACTGCAGTGAGAAGCCTGTGCACTGCCACAGAGAATAGCCCCTGCTCGCCACAGCTAGAGAAAAGCCCACATAGCAACAAAGACCCAGCACAGTCAAAAAATAAATAGAATTATTTTTAAAAAAGGATGGCAGGCATTGTCAACAATGTCCCTGACTAAAGCATGGTTTAGTTGATTATTTCTGGACAACAGAACCAGGAGAAACTTGGCAATGAAATCTATTTTGGATGAACGTGAACAGAAGCTGGTGCCATAGGACAGGGGAAGTACTAGCTCGAGATTATCTGTTCAGAGCATTTGAGATCCTCTAACTTGGTGCGCACAAGGTCTGTGCCACATGGGAAGAGCAGAGAAGCACAGCAGAAAGTTCAGTGCTTGCTTCATAATAGCTTGGCACACTTCTTCCTGTTGGACATCATAAAATAGAAATAACTGGGGTTTCACTTTGAAATTTTTATTTGGGGAGTTCAAATGGCACTGCAGCATTTCTTTTTACTTTTCTGCATGGATGCAAATATTTGGGGCTCTTCAGTAAATGACATAATTGGAGGGCTTACTCAATATTCATTGAATAGTTGTTGACTAATCCTAAGATCTGAGTTTGAAGGAGTTTTGTGATAATAGGTCATAAGGAAAGCATTTCTTAAGTTCAGTTTGACCATGTGTGAAAACTGCCTAGCAACCATTCCTTTATCCATGAGTCTGAATTAGCTCTTGTCATAATAATTAGTCTAGTTCTCTTTGGTACAATAATTAGCTAATAAAATCACACAACTCTGCTATCTACTGTTTCTTGGTGAAAAGCTAGAGTGGTGAATTTAGATTCTCCATCTTCATTCAAACACTTGAAACTTTTCTTTCCAGGATTTAGGTCTCTTCAAACTTTCATCTGTGGACCTCAGTACCATTCCAGTTATGACACTGTTGATTGTCCTCTCTACTTCCCTCCCTCTGTAGCATTGAATATGTGTCAGAAGTACAATAATAGAAACTTTATTTCTAAGGATTTCAAGCATTTCACAGGACTTTTTCTTAATCAAGGTAAATTTTGCATAACATAAAATTAACCATTTTAAAGTGAGCAGTTTATTAGCATTCAGTACATTCACAACAGTGTACAATTGCTGCCTCTATCAAGTTCTAAATGATTTTCCTCACCCCAAAAGAAAACCCCACACCCATTATGTAATCACTCTCCACTGTCCCCTTGCCCCCAACCCCTGGCAACCACCAGTTTACTTTCTATCTCAACAGAGTTGCCTGCTATGGACGTTTCATGTAACTGCATCATACAAGATGTGACCTTTTTTTATTTTGGACTTTACTTTGACATTCATATGATAATTCATTTGGATATGCTTTTTTTAAAATAATTTTGTATTTTACAAACCTTTCATTTCAACAATAAAAGAGTAGTTTAAAAAAAAAAAAGATGTGGCCTTTTGTCTCTGGCTTCTTTCACTTAGCATAATACTTTCAAGGCTCGTCCACATCATAGCATCTAACAGTATCTCATTCCCTTTTATGACTAAATAATAATTCCATTGTATAGACATGCCCACAGATGTAGTTTTTATAACCAAGATATATTTCTTTATAAAATCCAAAACTTTAAGAGCCATTAAGAGATGTAAGAAGAGATCTACCTCATAGAGTAACCTGACTGAAATTTTTCTAGGCTAAATGGAAGAGTACAGACCTAGAATCCTCTTCCTGGCTGCTCCCAATTAGCTTTATGGCCTTGTATACATGAGCATAAGTGCCCTTAATTAGAAAATAAGTAACTAGGTAAAGGTTGTTTTCTTTGCTCAAAATTTCCTAGCATGTTACACATAATAGGCCCTTGGTGGTGTTTGTTTAATGTCCTGAAATACCAGAATCAACAAGATTACGAATCTAGCATAGTTTGATGCACTCAGAAGTGGTTTACATCATCCCATAATTTTCTTGTTCTTAGAAGGATCACTTGTATTCTTTAATGAGTCAAAATGGTCTGCTATTGATAACAACTTTTCCAATCAATGTGACAGTCCATTGCAGGAGATTGATACATACCAATAGCTTGCTTTATAGAGTATACATGAGAAGTCTCACTAGCAACCCTAATGAAGAAGAGAAACGGTGGATCCATCAGTGGAATGTGTGAGAAAGCTCATACATATTTTCTACGGCATCTGCTGGGAATATGGTACAAGAAAATGAGGACAGGGAGAATGAAAACGAGCCAGACCAAAACTCCTTTTTTAATGTTTATTTTAGACGGAGGCTAGTCATTGATTAAACTAATCCAATATCTGGGAACATTCTTTTTTAATCTTCACTTTGCCTTTTATGCAGCTTGAAATTTGGGAGGCTCCTCTTTGAAGTGGAGCAGGGTCGGGTCTGAAAGGAACAAACAGTTTCCCAGACAGATGTGTGAAGAAATGCCTGGGGCCGTGTGCTTCTTGGTCGGGTTAGATGTGCGGGGGCCAGGCAGTTACATACACAGCAATGTGAAATATGAATATTCTTTCACCTCCATGGGGAATTTTTTTCCGATAGTAAAAAGGAAGAGAGGAAGCCATTCTGCTGTTTTCCCACGTCCTCTGCCTTCTCTTGAAGCTTGTACTCATTTGCATATGTTGCTGCTTGTGCCATTCCGAGATTCTTTTTAAGGGTCACGTATAGAAATGGCACTGGTTTTTGTGTTTTTTTTGACATTTTAAAAAAATTATTTTTAATTGAAGTACAGCAGATTTACAATGTTGTATTTATTTCTGCTGTAGAGCAAAGTGACTCAGTTACACATGTATATATTTTTTCATATTCTCTTCCATTATCGTTTATGTTTTTATTTTTTCATATTCTCTTCCATTATGGTTTATCACACAGTATTGAATATTCTACAATTCCCTGTGCTATACAGTAGGACCCTGTCATTTATCCATCCTATAAATGAGCTTACATCAATAACACTATTTTTAAATGATATTTCTTTTCCTTTTATTTTTTCATTCCTGTGCAATGATGGTAAAAGCCGGCTTGACATTTCTAAAAAATTGTTTTGTTTCAATTACAGAGTCTCCATGGCAACAGCATCATCCCAGGTCCTCATTCCTGAAATCAACCTCAATGACACATTTGACACCTTCGCCTTAGATTTTTCCCGAGAGAAGAAATTGCTAGAATGTCTGGATTACCTTACAGGTATTGTCTTTGGTGTCTTCTTTAATACCAGGTACATTCAATGATACAAAACTTTGCCACTAGATGAGTTTCCTAAAACCAAAAGTATGGACTTCTGGTGAGGAATGAAGTCTAATATTCCTGTAAAAACTGTTTGATATTCCTTTTTTTTTTTTTCTAAGCAAAATAATACAGCCCAAGATTCATTGAGGACAGAGGCAAAAAGACAATCTAGGTCACTAAAAGCACACTTACCACCATTTTTTCTCAGAGTATGGGTACCACACATGATACTTCTGTCAGCCAGTACAGGGTTAGCGTGGCTGTTTTCCATTTCATGTCCACAAGGCAGATGATTCTCACAGTCCCTTGGCCGAGAAAAACGTGGCAGCTAACTCTGATGGTGTATCTACCCTGCTCTACCTCTTGGTGTTTAACCTTCACAACATCGAATTGAGGTCAGGAGGTATTATAATCCTCATTTTGCAAACAGTAGAGGTCATGCATCTTGCTGGAGGTCAGATGAGCTAGGGAGAGGCAGAATTGGGATATACCTCAGGTTTGTACACACTCCAAAGACCTCCACCTCTTTCTACTAAAAGACTGGATTTCATCTCGGCAAAGGTCACCATAGCAAATGTCCCCCAGATCACAGTAGGATTCCTGGTGCCATGTTTCAGTTCTGTGGTTTCTGGCAGGCTTTTTCTTGGTGGTCAAGCTTAAAAAACAAAATCAACCATAATACAAGAAAATCTTAGGCTACTCCTAGTCCTAACCATGCTCCCAAATTTTTCTTTGTTGTCAACCCTTGGGCTTCCCAGGTAGCTCAGTGTAAAGATACCACCTGCCAATGCAGGAGACTCAGGTTCAATCCCTGGGTTGGGATGGTCCCCTGGAGAAGGAAATGGCAACCCGCTCCAGTATTTTTTTGCCTGGAGAATCCATGGACAGAGGAGCCTGGTGGGCTATAATCCATGGGATCACAAAAGAGTTGGACATGACTGAGCAATTATACAACTAAGGCAAGAACAGACATGATAGAATGTGGACTGAGTAGACAACTTTATCTGTGTTGTCCAAGGCTGCAGATGCCTGTGACTTCAGAGAAGCTCTGTGTACACAGTGAAGCCAGGTGTGCACTGAACTTAGGATCTACCACCTTCAAGAGACCACATCCTTAACTGAGCACAACATCAGTGTCTCCACTCTGATTGTGTATGTGTGCGTGAGAGCGAGAGAGAGTGTGCGTGCACATACATGCAGCTGGGAAAAGGGAAGCAGGGGAGAGGGAGCATTGGGTAATAGGTATTTTTCTAGTCTATTGTTAGAAAGCAGACTTGTATATTAAAGGGTGTAGTACCCAGAAGACCAGTTTTTTCCTTACCTGGACCCAAGGTGTTATTTTTTAGCCTTTGTGCATCTGCAAGGGAGGCAAGTCACTCCAGAAACATATCGTAGGGAATTCTTTCAAACCATATAATTCCTAGGAAGAAGGAAAGAAATTGACTCAGAAAGCATGTCAGTAAGGAATCAAACTTGATTTCAGTCATTCATGGATATAACTCTGAGATTTATCTAAACTAACACTATTCCATAGAATTTTCTAAGATGGTATGAACAGTCTCTATCCACACTGTCCAGTCAAGTACCTGCTAGCCACATAGGGTTATTGAAAATTTGACATGTGCTGAGTTTTTACATGTAGTTTGCTTTAATTAAAATTTAATTGCAATGTCAAGAGCCACATGGAGCTCATGACTACTAAATTGGACCATTCAGGTCAGTCTTTCTGGCACTGAAATGCTTTATATTATAGCATCCTATTAAATAAAAGTCTCCTTTATTCTTGTATCATGTGGGAATGGGTGTGTTTGCAACAAGAGAAAATCCAGTGAGCAGTGACTGAACCCCTCAGAGAGGATTCCTATCACAGAAAACAGGATACCAGAGGTGTGCCACTTATGGCTGGACGGCAGTTCTGTGATGACTTCAGACACCAGGCTCTCTTTTTCTGCTTTGCTATCCTCATCCTGCCACATGATTCCATAACGACTCCACCTCCAAGCATTATGCCTAAGTTACAGACAAAAAGAAAGGGACAAGAGGGGAAATGATAACCAAAAGCTCTGTCTACCAGGTTTGTCTTTATTTAGGAAAACCAAAACCTTGTTCAGCAGACAGACCAATCCAGGGCTTCCCTGGTGGTCCAGGGGTTAAGGATCGCCTGCCAACACAGAGGACATGGGTTCGATCCCTGCTTCTGTAGGATCCCACATGCCACATGGCAATGAAGTCCATGTGCCTCAACTACGGAAGCCCATGAGCCCTAGCACCTGTGCTCCACAACAAGAAAAGCTACTGCAATGAGAAGCCTGTGCTCTGCAAATAGAGAATAGCCCCTGCTCACTGCAACTAGAGAAAGCCCCTGTGCGGAAATGAGGACCCAGTAGAGCCAAAAATAATAAGTAAATCTTTTTTTTTAAAAAGTGAAAAAGACACATTCAGGAAATTTCCACTTCTGTCTTATGGGCCAGATCCATGTTGCAAGGTCATGCCCAAGGGCAAAGACGACTGCAAAATGTTTGGCTGGGCATGTGGTCATTTCTGCACAAAATCAGTGTCTTATTGATAAGAGTGTGTCCTCCCCCTTTCCCAATAGCTGTTTAATAGCATTTCAGGAAATGTATGCCCATTCTCATCTGTGTGTGAATGCCAAGGTACTGACTGCAGGGGAAATTGTGACCTTAGTTTGCACTGACTTGTAATGTGTACACCATATATCATCCCAATGACTGTTTATGCCAAACGAGAGACCATATGGGGTACCTGTTATTATGCCTTCTTAGCTGTCAACCTCCAATACAAATTTAGACCATTTCTAGACATAACATCAATCCTGGCCATAACATACAATGCTTGGCTGATATTGCCAAGTCCAAATAGTTTATCAGACATTTGTAAGCAGGAAACGAAGTGTTTGTGAAGTATTAGCCCACCATTGCTTGTGTCCTGTTTATGATAGAAGCAAGAAAATAACATTTATGGGACCAATTGCGTGAATATTGAAATTGGCAGCCCGCTGCTGTTCTCATTTACAGTAAATTGGATATTGACTTTTTAGGACAAAGCCATTGGCTTTATAATCAAAACAGGGTTAGCCTGCCTGACTATGAAAACAAGATTTTTTTTGCCCCTGACATGCCTCTAGATGGTATGTCAAGTGAATAAGCCAAAGAGGTGACATTTCCTCTCTGATTACAGCTGCAGCCATGTGTCTCCAGCTACCTGCCTATTTCCAACACTTTTCTTTATATGTAATCATATATAGCAGTGCAGAAAAAACCAAATCTCTCTACAGTAGTTGACAGAGAAATAATTCCAGCAACTATTTAGATGATGGGAGAATAAATATTTCTCCACTGATCCATGCAGGGTGATCCCACACTAACAGGGACCACACATACAATAACAAGCATGTTTTATGATGCAGCTGGGCCTCCCCCATGGAAGGTCATCTCTTCATCCAAGTCACAGCACATGATATCTTGCATGTGGATACTTTGGGAGACAGATATATCAAGTCATATTGCAGAAAGAATGCTTTAAATGGGCTCTGTAGAGTCCTTTGATCTTAATGAACAACTTTTTTTTCAAGTTATCTTTTTTAAAAATTGTATTTTTTCAAGTACAATTGATTCACAATGTTGCATTAGTTTTAGGTGTACTGCAAAGTGATCCAGTTATATATATACATATATCCATTCTTTTTTTTTATTTTTTATTTTTTTGGTTTTGTCATACATTGACATATCCACTCTTTTTAAAATTCTTTTCCATTATGGTTTATCACAGAATATTGAGTATATTTCCCTGTGCTCTACAGTAGGACCTTGCTGTTTATCTACTCTAAAAGTAATAGTTTACATCTGCTAATCCCAAACTCCCACTCCATCCCTCTCCCACCCCTTGGCAACCACAAGTCTGTTCTCTATGTCTATGAACCTGTTTGTTTCATAGATTGTTTCATTTATGTCATATTTTAGATTCCACATATAAATGATATCATGGTATTTTTTTCCATATGGCACTTAGTATGATAATCTCTTAAATCCATGGCACGTGGCATTATTTCATTCTTTTTAATGGTTGTGTAGTATTTCTTACTGCACACCTTAATGCAGTGCCTGCTGCATGTAAGTGCTCTACAGTGTTCGTGGAATTCAATAACCAATAGACTAAGCTGGGTTAACTGACTTTATGTTGCAGACATAAAAGTCAGTTGGCTTCATATAATATTTGTCCTGGAAGTATCTTCAGGTGGCAAAGTGAAGACTACTAAAACAATCAAAATTTTAAATTTTACCATTTTCATAAACTTTGCTCCCTCCTCAGGTTTCTTTAGGAGTCATCCATCCTAACCAAAGTTTCAAGCAGTAAAGAATTCTCTTAACAGTGTAAGCAAACATGGCTCCTCATCCGTCAGATGCAGATTATTTCTCCTTTTGAATTTAGGTTCTGGTGTACAGTAGAATGAAAATAAAGGCCTAGATCGATTCTTTAAACCAGGGCTCAGCAAACTTTGACTATAAAGGACCAGATAGTAAATAGTTTAGGTTCTGCAGGACATATGGTCACAACTATTCAACTCTGTTATTGCACAAAGGCAGCTAGAGACAATACGTAAAGGAATGAGCCTGGCCGTGTTCCAATAAAACTTTATTTACAAAAACAGGCAGTGGGCCAGATTTGGCCCATAGCCATAGTTTGCCAGCCCCTGCTCTAAAATATTATTGCCCATGCAAAGCACTCAATGCCTAGGCTTTTTCTTGCTCACAAACTCATCTCATAATATAACCATAAATAACTCATAATAAACCATAATAAAACTCATAATAAAACCAGTTATTGAAATCAATCCAGTAGAAGTCAACTGAAAAATCGTCATTTGGGTAGGATTTAGACTTCTCTGCTGCAGAATGTGTTCAAGACATAAAACAGCAGCCTTCCCAATGATAAACTTAATCAAATGCCAAGGTATCCTATTTTTCTTGGGAAAAGAGAATGTACTTCTTAGATATGACTGATTGGTAATCATGTTCTTATTTTGAAATATCACCTATAAACTGAAAAATGAGAGGAAAATAGAACCCCACTAACAAATTTTCATAAGGCATCAACACATCTAACAAAAGAAATTTTTTGAAGAATTATTTAACTGATTTGTTAAGGGTTAACAAACAGCAGCATTTTTCCAGATGAGTGGCTGCATATAAAAATCTGTGGCATGTTGGAACTCAGAAGTTGGCTAAGTTTGGCTCCCATGCCATATCTGGTCTTCACCTGTTTTTGTTAATAAAGTTCTACTAGAATCTGGCCATGTCTCTCAGTGGACAAATAGTCTCTGGCTGCTTTCTGTACAAAGGCAGAATTGAGTAGTTGCAGCAGAGACCAGGGAAGCAGAAGATGAAATGCTTGGATAGCATCACCGACTCAACAGACATGAACTTGGGCAAGCTCCGGGAGACAGTGAGGGACAGGGAGGCCTGGCATGCTGCAGTCCATGTGGTCGCAAAGAGTCGGACACGACTTAGCAACTAACTGAACAGCAACAGCAGAGACCGTATGATCCACAAAGCCTAAAATATTGACCATCTAGCTCTTTACCGAAAAAGTTTGCATCCCCACAATGGGGGCAAAATGACAAAAGTTCATCTTGGTTACTTTTTGTTTAAAATGCTTTCTTCCATGAATAAAAGAGTCTTGTTTGCTTACCCTTATAGACATGCTTTCATGATACACAGAGAGAAGATATTGGCTGGCTGAAGTCACACCACCTGGGAAAAATCTCAGTGATAACCAGCCAACGAAATGTTCTTTGGATTGGGATCACTGTCTCTAGAATAATAGTTCTGATAGATAGATTTTAAAAGGCCTGCTTTGACTATCAAGACAACCCCTCTGAAAGGGATCCCAGACGTGTCTGCTTCTCTGCTGATGACCTTCTTGTTCCCCACAGCTCCCAACCCTCCCACAATTAGAGAAGAGCTCTGCACGGCTTCCTATGACACCATAACCGTTCACTGGACCTCCGATGATGAATTCAGTGTGGTTTCCTATGAGCTCCAGTACACCATCTTCACTGGACAAGCTAATGTTGTGAGTGAGTATCGCACACCCCATTGATTTCTCTATTGGGCGACTGTTTTCGGATAGATTGCATTCCTGAATTTAAATATCAAGGGAAGACAAGGAAGGAGAGAGTACAGAGTATTTATTGGCTTGTCTTTCCTGACTAAGATGATAGCACTCACTTGTACTATACTAGTAAAAATAATAGGCCAAATAGTGTTGAAAACTATTGATCTTTAGCAAACCATATGGACGAATCTTACAAACACATTGTTAAAGAAATCAGGAGACAAAAGAATCGATGCACTATGAGTATCTATACATGTATAAGTTAAAGATAAAAATAAACTATTTTGTTTAGAGATGTACACATGCTCTAAAAACTATAAAAGTTAGGATGATGGTTACCTCTGTGATGGGAGGGGAGTAGCACCACTGGGGGAAAATGTATGGGAGTTTATGGGGTTAACAGCATTTTCTGGTGGAATTATATGGTTTAGTCATTATATCATACATTTAGTATTATTTTCTTTTTGAGTGTTATTTCATCATTTTTTTGTTGTTGTTGTTGTTACCAACCTTGAGGGCTTCCCTGGTGGCTCAGAGGTTAAAGCATCTGCCTGCAATGTGGGAGTGCCGGGTTACCAACCTTGGGTCTATATCACTTTATTTTTTATTTTAATGTTTGTATTATAGTTGATTTACAATGTTGTGTTAATTTCAGGTGTACAGGAAAGTGATTCCGTTATACATGAACCCGTATCTATCCTTTAACAGTTTCTTGTCACATATAGGTTATTAGAGAATGAGTATAGTTCCCTGTGTTACACAGTAGGTCTTTGTTGATATCTATTATATATATAGTAGTGGATATATGCTAATCCCAAACTCCTAATTTATCCCTCCCCTGACCTCTCCCCATGGGTAGCCACAAATTTGTTTTCAAAGTGTTTTTCTGTTTTATAAATAAGTTCATTTATGCTGTTTTTTTTAGATTCCATAAATAAGTGATACCATATGATACTTACCTTTGTCTGACATATTTCACTTAGTATGATCATCTCTAGGTCCATCCATGTTGCTGCAAATGGTGTTATTTCATTTTTAATGGCTGAGTAATATTCCACCATATATCTGTATCACATCTTCACTGTGAATTTATCTGTCGATGGACATTTAGGTTGCCTCCATGTCTTCACTATTGTAAATAGTGCCACAGTGAACATTGGGATGCATGTATCTTTTCCAGTTATGGTTTTCTCCAAATATGTGCCTAGGAGTGGGAATTGCTGGATCATATGGTAGATCTATATTTAGTTTCTTAAGGAACCTTCATAAAGTTCTTCATAGTGGTTGTACCAATTTTCATTCCCACCAACATTGTAGGAGGGTTCCCTTTTCTCCACATCCTCTACAGCACTTGTTATTTGTAGACTTTTTGATGATGGCCATTCTGACCAGCGTGAGGTGATACCTCATTGTAGTTTTGATTTGTATTTCTCTAATAACAAGTGATGTTGAACATTGTTTCATGTGTTTTAAACCATAGATTATTCTTAACTGTTATGCATAGTTGTTATGATTGAAGGAGACCTGGATTTGAATCCCAGCTTTGGTCCTCACCTCACTAGTACTATCATTTGGGACAAAGTATTGAACATCTTCTGAATCTATTTCTTCATCTGTAAGAAGAGGTAATGTTTTAGCTTCACATCATTGAGATACTAAAAGTAAAGGTCTTAGCCCTGTGTTTGCCAGTGTTAGCACATAGCTATTCAAGGTTACTATTCCTACAAAAATATAGACTAGACCCACTGTCATTATATCTTTTGCTACATGGTAAAGGTCAGTCATGCACTTTGCTAGGATCATCTACATCAGCAGTCCCCAACCTTTTTGGCACCAGGGACCGTTTTTGTGGAAGCCAACCCTCTCACCTCCTGCTGTGTGGCCCAGTTTCTAACAGGCCATGGACCAGTACCAGTCCGTGGCCCAAGTGTCGAGGACCCCAGATCTACACAATAGCATTTAACACAGTCTTCACATGAAAGGCCTTCATTGAATGTTGTTTGTTCTTCTATCCTGTCAGTTGAAAAGACTATCCTTTGCAGATGTTCTACTGAATGATAAGATCTAAGAGTATAAAACTCTATGGAAAATTAGGAGAAAGAATGCTCCAAAGCTGGCTATAGCTCCATGTGCCACGAGGCAGACTTTTACTGTCCTAAGTCATGGTTCCTTCACTTGTCATAATAAATTCTAGTTAATTGCCCTCAACTGACTTTAGTGAAGGAGAATTAGATACTATCTATTAAGCTTTTTAATCTTATAAAAAGACTATTCGTAATTAAATTCATACACTCAAATGCAAAATTAATGACAATGTTAATTTTTTATTTTTCATTTTTATGAACAGGCTTATGACTATAGATGTTAACGAATTGCTTGTTGAGACATAGATATGTATTTAATTTTACAATGTTTCCATGTTTTTTCCAAAACGATTTTTAATGCATCGTTGAAAATCTTCCATTGGAACCTTTTCCCGGCAGCCTATTTTATTATTGGCAAAAGTCAAAGGATCCATGTCTTCAGGCTTTCATGCAAAGTAGTTATCTGTATTTAATTTATTTTAGTCATTTTGAAAATATTCATGAAGGTTTTTAGACATATTCAGAAGAAGGAAGAGAACATTCACTTCTCTCCAGTCTGGTCGAAGAGACAAAGTGTGTTAGAAGCTTGTATGCAGTCTCTCTAAAGGGTGTCCATTGTTGCATAATGTTTTATACATAGTGTTTTACTGTAAGATGACAGACAGTTGCTCTACAAGGCTCTGAAATCCCAAACATAACTAGGATCTTGTAATGAGCACCATCGTGCAGGGAGATGCTTCTGATCCATTGTGAATGAGAGGAAAAAAGTACAAAATCACCTAACTCGACTGTTGCCATGTGAACTAATTATCTTCCAAGTTCCACTGTTGTTTTACTACTTCAGGCTGAATTGGAGAAGGTGAGTGTTGGCATCCCATCAAAGATTATTGAAAATGACTTTAGAGAGAAGTACACATTTTAGTTGGGATAGTTATGCGGGTGTTTCATAAAGTGATGAATAAAACCTGGTCATCAGTCCCAACACAGTGGGGTATCGAGGCAGAGAAGTCTGGTGCTTGGCGCCGTATGCGAGAAGTTAAGTGATGCTGGCACTTGACCAACACTAGCAATGTAATAATGGTGCACTTTGAGGCATCCGACTTACTCCAGGCCTCACCAGAGAATGGTCGACGTTGCTTTCTTGGCATTTATAATCAACTTCTCAATTATGACCTTGGCGATAGAGGTAAGCCTAAATTTTAAGAGTTAGCATTCATGAAAGCAGACTGTCCCAGGGTAAAGTTATCCAATCACATTTTACTACTCTATAAACATTTTGTTCTTTTAATATTCACAGAAAAAATTAGTGACCTCTTTGAAATAATCAGGATGGTCAGGGTCTCTTTTTAGTTTGGAAAGGGTTTCTGAAGCATTCAATCTTTTTGTTTTGGGTTAAGACTTCAGACTGTAAGCCAAGTTGCAGTTTGCAGCAATTTCAGACATCTGCTTTACAATGTTGCTGAAAGCATTCCCCCACCACATGAAACCCAGCATCGGGATTATACAGTGATGTAAAGTTTATTGAAACATTTTTACATTTGCTTTCTTTGACCGCAATAGTCATTTTGCTGTGACATATGCAATTAAACAGGAACAGTGTAAATGCACTGACATTGATAGAATTCTCATTTGATTCTAGTGAAAGCTGTTAATTGTTCACGTGCATGCCAGACTGCTATTGACAAAGGTCTAGGAATATGAGTGGGTTATCCTAGAACAGAAAAGCTCATTCTTTCATTTTTTAATTTTTATTGAAGTATAGTTGATCTACAATTTGTGTTAGTTTCAGGTGACCAGCACAGTGATTCAGCTATACATATTTTTTTTCAGATTCTTTTCCCTTACATGTCCCTGTGCTCTATAGTAGGTCCTTACTGATTACCTATTTTATATATGTTTGTGTATGTCTGAGTTAATCCCAACTTCCTAATTTGTTCCTCACCATTCCCCTTTGATAACTTTAAGTTTGTTAGTTCTGTCTGTTGTTTTATTACTATTGTAATAGTATTATTAAATATCTAAAGTGAGTTACAGGCTTCTTAGGGCCCAGAGCTCAGAATTCAAAATGACCCTTCTTTGGTTGGATCAACATCTGCTGTTTGGTCGTGACACTAGCCTGAAGTGTTGAATTTGTTACCTCTATGTTCAGGGAAAAGGGAAAATGAGAAAGGATCAAGAGAGATATGTAAGTGGGAGAGTCCCATGTTACTAAGCTACGTGTGGATGTGTACCTGGGCCTTATACAGGTGAGAACTGGTAGGAGAATGAGGGGGCTGCTGGGGGTGAGGGGTGAATGGGGCCCTAGTTCTCTAGTACATCTCTAAACACTGACACACCACCCTCAGCCTCTTCTCTGAGCCTCACATTGCTTCCTTGCTTTATGGCAACTCTGTGAGATCTGGAAATGAAAAGAGTGTGAGAAATTTCATAAGGTTTCTCATATATGTGAACATGTATGTTTATTTAGTTAAATACTCACTGAAGTGTGGCTGAAAATACTGTGTACCCCAGATACATATCACATTAAGTTCTTCTGTGAGATTCATGAACAATGATGAATGGAAAACTTGGAGATGGTATTTAGTAGGATTCAGAGACAGCTGTTGGGGCATGAACATCTTGAAGTGCTATGCAGATACTTGTGGGTTGGTATGGATATGCATTTGTGATTTCCTTGTACATTTCATTAGAAACTCAAAGAGGTAAGATGAAGTATGGTTAAGGTGTAAGTTGCCTCAAGATCAAAAGAACTAACCCTTTGACTTGCAAATCCCCTGAAAGGGAAGGAGGGGTGGCAAGTTGAGAAGCCCCTCAGGAAGTGGAAGGGTTCTGCCTTCTACTGAGAATTAGTAAGGGAAATTCACCAGAGTCAGGAAACAGCCATGACAACCCAGTCACCAGGGGGCTGGGCAAAGGTTTGATTAGAGTGGAGATTGATGGGCGGAGAGGGAAGAAACGAGAGTCGGGCTCAGTACCAAAGAGATGTTTTCAGCATCAGCCACAGCTGCACAACAAAACAGCTTCCTTTTTCCTCATGTTCTTCCTGGCATCGTAAATCCACAAACTGCTCCTCAAACCACATCCTGCAGCATGCAGCCAGAGCATTGGCCCTGCTCTGCTCTGGAACCAGCCATACTGGGGATGCAGCTGGTCACAGTCCCTGGTGATGCTTTTGTCAGAGCTCCACTGGACCCTGAGTTGCCTTTGGGTGCCACACGGCTCCAGGGTTCTCGTAGGAACACATGACCTGAATCAATTACAACCAGACCAGTACGGGGCCACAGATAAGCTCCATAATAATTTTCTTAGCTCTCCTGTCCAAAGTTGGGGTGGTGTTGGCCAGTTTCTGCTGGTCTTAGTCCTGAACTGGCTGGGCCGTTGAGCTGGTCCCTGTGTCTCTGCTCCCATTGGGATGAGCAGACTATCCAGAATGTTCTTCCCCTGGCAGAGGCCCAAGAGGGCCACAGACTCTCAAGGGCTTGTGATGTCTCCTCTTGCCACTGGTGTGTTGTCAATGCAGCCTCGTTTTCTTGGCCAGAGCAGGTCACATAGCCAAATCCAAAGCCACGAGGTAAAAGACAGCATATCTATCCCATCTCTTTAGAAGGAGTAGCCACAAAGTCACTTAGATATGGATCCTGGGCGGGGTGGAGAATGAGAAGCAAAAATATGGAACCTCCTATATCTCCATTAGTGAGGTCAATGTCTCATACATGATCTGGGTCTGTTCTTACCCTCTGTGAGTCTCAAAACTGATGAGATCCAAGACTGAATGTTCATCATGATGTGAGCAGGGGGGAGGGATGTGTGGTCACTTGCTTTCTTTCCGTCCCACAGCACCTAGTAACACATGACCAGGCATGGCACTTAAGATACTGCTGCTCCCATCCACGTGGAACAGAATTTGCAAAACAGTCATCTTAGTTGATCTTTCCACTTAGAGCACATGGTGGGAATATATAGTAATAAATATAGGTTGCTGTCCTTATTGTAGGCAGATACTGAGCACTTGAGTGGATTGGTGGGCACCTGAAGAAGTCACAAAGCTTTTCATTGCTGATCCCAATAACTGAAAATTCCACAACCTTAATATACAGATTTGCCCCGTGCTTGCTCCAAAGAACTCACCACGTCTGCTTGGCTTTGCAGGTCTGTGCAACTCGGCTGATAGCTGGATGATCGTGCCCAACATCAAGCAGAACCACTATACGGTCCACGGGCTACAGAGCGGCACCAAGTACATCTTCATTGTCAAGGCCATCAACCAGGCAGGCAGCCGCAGCAGTGAGCCTGGGAAGTTGAAGACGAACAGTACGTGCCATGAACTCAGCAGAACTATGATCTCTAACCTGCTCTCCTTCCAGCTGCCCCTGGCCCCCTTCATTTCCCTTTTCTCTGTCCCAGGCACTGCTTACAACCTGAGACAGCCAGCATGGAGTCAGGGTTTTTCCATCCAATCCTCTATTCCAAGCCTGGCACAGAGCTAGGACTCTTTGTAAATTGCCAACAGTCTTCTTTTCCATATGTGTGTGTGTGTGTGTGTGCACACTCAGTCATGTCCGACTCTTTGTGACCCCATGAACTGTAGCCTGCCAGGCTCCTCTGTCCGTGGGATTTCCCAGGCAATAATACTGGAGTGGCTTGCCATTTCTTCCTGCAGGGGATCTTCCTGCCCTAATAGCAGAATCTCAAATTACTAAGTCTTTCTTCAGGTAGCTTCTAGGTCTGTGATTCTCAATCAGAAGTGATTGTGGTCCCCAGGGGGACACTGAGCCACATCTGGAGTCATTTCTGGTTGTCACAGCTGGGTGTTACTGGTGTCGAGTGGTTAGATGCCAGGGGTGATGGGAAACTCCCACTGTGTCCAGGATGGTCCCAACAACGAAGAGTGAACTGGGCTATGTGTGCATGCATCTTGTAACACTGTCATCTCCCACTCTCTCTCTCTGCCCACATGTGTTTTATTTTATCCTCCTCTTCTTTCTCCACATCTTTTTGGTCTAGAAATATTATGCTATATAATATGGTATTTGTTTGCATAAGACCTCCCAGGAGAAAGTCGATTGGAGTATGTCAACATCACATCATGCTTTAGGGTTGCCAGCCAATCTATAGGAACTACTTTTTAAGAAGAACCCTCATTTAACCCAATCTGTGATTTCAGTAGTCAAGTAACTTAATTTTACTCCACATATCTGTCCTTAAGACACATACTCTTAAACATAAGCTAATTTCTCAAGGGTTCTGCTGGTAGAGAAGGAAATGTCTTTGGAGAATAAGGGAAAAAATGAATACATACTGGAAAAAACCTGTAACAGCGGATGGGAAACCCGAATGAACTTTTTGGCCAACCCAATATATATACTGAGGTTTATTCTGTAGAATGGATCTTTGAGGCTTCTTATTTGTGCCTTATTGGTTTTACTAAAGATAATGTATTCATTTCATATGGACAGGTAATCTTGTACTTCTAGACATGCAATCATTGATCAGATGTTATTAAATTATGTACAAGAGGTTGGTAAACTTTTCCTGTAATGTGCCAAATAGTAACTATTCTGGGCTGTGCAGGTCAGATGATCTTGGTCACAGGTGTTCAACTCTGGTAGAAAAGCAAGGCCTGGCCACGCTTCATTAAAACTTTATTGAAAGACACAGGCAGTGGGCTCAATATGGCCTGCGGGCTATAGTTTGCCGAACTGTTAGGTGTACAGATCTTACAATGCATTGAATTCTTTAGCCAAGTAAATGATTAATTTCTTCTGTGAACTAATCTATCCTCATTAAAGCAAAAACCTTGAACCTAGACAGAGTAGGTCATAGTTTCCTTGAGAAACACATCCATGGCACAAGTGGAATTTGTTCCCTGTGGAGGCAGGGGGTTGGACCTAACACCAGATGGCAAGACCCTGCTCCACTTATGTGTGGGTAAGGGTGAGAGCTGAGGAAAACGTGATGGATCTCACCATTATAAGGCCAGTCTTTTCAATGGTTGTGACATTCTGATCTTCCTCACTGGGAGAAGGGTAAATAACACAGCCTTCATCTTCAATGATGGCTGCACCTTTCTTTATGGACTTCCTTCCTAACCACCTATTAGGGTCCAATTATTTTTAAGGCACATTCTATCATCTTTTTTTTTTTAATTTGATGGAAGTACAGATTTACAATGTTGCATTGATTTCAGCTGTAAAGTGATTCAGTTGTACATGTAGATACATTCATTTCTCATATTCTTTGCCATTATGGTTTATCACACCTTTTAAGCCAATCTATCTTCAGACTCTTTTTGTCTTAGCTGATGTGATCATTCCTGAGGACCTTTTCTTTTTTTTCACAAGCTAGGCCAAAATTTAAACTACACATGGACTTCAATAGGTCTTATAGTCTTTGAGAATAGAATACCCCTGCCTGCTCAACACTTGAGGATTTTCTCAGCTCCCCTTTAAGGTTTTCTTTGATATGAACAGAAATCTAAAATGGGTCAGCAAACTACTGCCCATGGGCCAGATTCAGCTACCTGTTTTTGTAAATAAAGTTCTATTGGCACATAGCACTGCCCGTCTGTTCACCTGTATCTATGGCTGCTGCCATGTTTTGACAGCAGGGTTAAATAGCCCCAGAAGAAACCACATGGCCAACATAGCTGAAAATAGGAAATATCTGGCCTCTTACAGAAAAAGTATGCTGGTCCCTGCCTGATCTACAAGAAAGAATTTTAGAAGTGCCATTGTCATGTTTTTATCCAAGGAGTGACACCCTTTGGCCTACCTGCATATGATGTAACACACACAATTGCTCCAGGCTGTCTGCCTCAGTTTCTCAGCCAGCATCTTGTATTGCGATAGTCAGACTTACCAGAAGGTTTCTGGTGATTGTCTGAGCACTGTGTGGAAGCGGCCTTTCAACACAGCAGTGGAGTTTGAACATCATGGTATTTGCATCCCATTGTAATCCGTTTCCTGCCTTTAAGTGTCTGGTACCCACCGTGGTGTTGAATGACAGGATGGCCCCCACACCAGTGTTGAATTTTCAAAGCAGTAACAGTTAATGAGAGGATGGATATTCAGGTGTGATTCGGCCAGAATTTTACAATGGTTCAATGTTCAAAACACAAAGACAAATAAATGAAAGAGAGGACCTTATTATGTCTATAAAGGAACTTTTACGTCTATAAACGAACTTAGGACTCAAAAACCCAGGTAGGTAGTAACCTGTCACATTTTCCTCCTGATCTTATGGGCTGAAAAATAACCCTTTTGATCGTCATTTTAAGCTCATGAGAATACTGCTCTAATTTGGAACAATCTCAAAATAATATAAGCCATTAGAATGTTCTGTACATTAAAACCTGCAGTCTTGATGTGTTTGGTTTCTGAGGTCTATTAAGCATGAATTCATCTGAAGCCAATTGAACAGGGGAATGGATGAAAATGAAGTCTTCGTTTTCTCCTCCCTCCCAGGATGACATCAGCCAGCACATTAACTGTGCTGCTGGTGTGTAGCTGGGATCCCCGGCAAAGCTTACACCACAGGCTCTGCTTGATCCTCACCCATGCTATTGTTGAACAGTGAGGGAAGCAACCTTGCATCCACAGCTCAGAGCTGACTGACTGCAAGCTCTCAGAGGCAGGGACATGTTTGTCCTCATGATTTTACTGTACTTTTTAAAGCTTATTCTGAAAATATGTTCTTGCTTAAGTTAAAATCCACAGTTCTTTTCATCTACCTCTTTTGTGTCTTGTAACCCTGTTTCTAGGCCAACCATTTAAACTGGACCCCAAATCTGCACATCGAAAGCTAAAAGTGTCCCATGATAACTTGACAGTAGAACGTGATGAGTCGTCATCCAAAAAGAGCCACACGCCCGAACGCTTCACCAGCCAAGGCAGCTATGGTGTAGCTGGAAACGTGTTCATTGATAGTGGCCGCCATTACTGGGAAGTGGTCATAAGTGGAAGCACATGGTAGGTACTTTGATCGAAATGTATTCTCTTTCACATTCTCCTCCACCGTAGATGATCACAAGAGATTGAACATAGCCCTCTGTGCTGCACAGCATGACCTTATTCCCCACATTCTATACATAGTAGTTTGCATCTGCCAATCCCAAACTCCTAATTTAGCCCTCCTCTCTCCCCGCTTTGGTTATCACAAGTTTGTTTTTTGTGTCTGTGAGTCTGTTTGTTTTGTAAATAAGTCCATTTGTGTCATATTTTAGATTCCACACATAAGTGATATCATATGATATTTGTCTGACTTACTCCACTGAGTATGATCATCTCTGGGTCCATCCATGTTGCTGCAAGTGGCATTATTTCCTTCTTTTTTATCGCTGAGTAGTATTCCATTGGGTGTATGTACCACATCTTCTTTATCCACTCAACTATTGATGGATATTGTCCTACAATTATAAAAAAAAAAAAAAAGCATATCTCATTCTATACTTTGTTAGAACATCAACCCAGGCCAAGGTCCATCTTGAAGAATAATATGCACAAAAGCTTTATCAGTCAACTGTTGCTATAGTAATGCTGCATAAGAAACACCCCAAAACTCAGTAGCTTCAGCCAACAATCATTTACTACTGTTCACTGACACTCACATCTCTGGGTTAGCTGATCGAAGCTAATCTCAACTGGGCCTTGCTTTAAGCTGCAGGTTGGATCTAGGTCTGTTCCATGGGTTTCTTCATCATGTTTGGACACCTGGGCTGCTCAGGTCATATCCTTCTTGAGGAATCTGAGAGTAAAAACTCAACTATGCAAGCACATTTCAAATCTCTGCTTGTATCATGTCTTACTAACTTCTCATTGGCCAAAGCCAGTCACACAGCCAGGCTCAATGCCAGTGGTACAGGGAAGTATATTCCTCCCATGGAGTTGAGAGGAGAGAGTGAATATGTACCAAGCAATCATTTAATCTACCATTCGGCCAATGAGAAAAATAACTCGTTTTAACTCCATCCATTTTTTATTTGCAGCAAGACTTGAGCCCCAGTCCCTGGGAAAGCTAGTATGCTAATACTGCCCTTTCATGCCTTAAAGCATGGGTCAGCCGACAACAGCCAAACCTGACCCACTGTGTGTTCTTATAAATAAACTATTTATGGGAACACAGCCAGGCCCACTCTCTTCCATATTGTCTATGGCTACCTTTGAGCCACACAGCAGAGTTGATTAGGTAAGACACAATTCTGTGGTCCACGAGGCCAAAATATTAGCTCTCTGGCCTTTACAGAGAAAATTCACCAATTCCTATTTTAATACCTGCTCTTCATCACTGAAATTAATTTCTGTTGCCTTGTATGTTTTGTGACTCTAAACTGGGCCCATCAGTGCTGGGGGGGAAGCAGTGATCCTCGGCCAGGACTCATTTCAAAGTGTCCCTTAGATCCAGCCCAGTGACTTAAGCCCACTGAGTTCTCTAAGCCAAGGGGTGGAGGTCAGGGCAGAGGACGTGGGAATTAGTGAACTCTGCCAAGTTCACCTTACAAAACTGACCTTGCCCATTCCACAACCGCAAACTGTACCTCATACCCTGCCCTTCTGTCTCATAGATGCCCACTCAAATAGCTCTCTTTATGAGCAATTATAATTTTACTAACCAGCCTTTATCTGGCACAACTATGTGCCAGGCATTGGCCTAAGTATTTTACAAATGGTAGCTCATTTATTGATCCTAACAGTTCCAGAAATGTAAGTACTAATACCCCATTTTACAGATGAGCTGACTGAGGCCCAAGGTCACACAGCTCATAGGTGCAATCAGGGTACAAGCTGTTAACCAAAGGTCCACAAATGTTGTCTGTAAAGGGCCAGAGAGCCAGTATTTCTGGTTTGCAGGCCAGTTGATTTTCTCCCAACTGGTCACCTCTACTGTTGTGGGGGGAAAGCAGCCATAGACCACACATTCACAAATGGGTGCAAATAAAACTTTATAAAAACAAGCCAAGGGCCAGATTTGGTAAAATGCTACAGCCACTATGGAAACCAGTATGGAATTTCCTTAAAAAAAACTAATAAAAATAGGAGTACCACATGATCCAGCAATCCCACCCCTGGGCATACATCCAGAGAAAAGCATGCTTTGAAAAAATACATGTACCCCAAAGTACACAGCAGTGCTAGTCACAATAGCCAAGACATGGGAGCCACCTAAATGTCCATCAATAGAATAAAGAAGATGTGGTCTATATACACGATGGAATATTACTCAGCTATAAAAAAGTGAAACAATGCCATTCACAGCAGTATGAATGGACCTAGAGATGATCATAGTAAGAGAAGTAAGTCAGACAGACAAATACCATGTGACAGCACTTATATGTGGAATCTAAAATATGATACAAGTGAACTTATCTAAGAAGCAGAAACAGACTCAGGTAGAGAACAGGCTTATCGTTGGCAGGGAAGGAGAGGATGGGATGGACTGGGAGTTTGGGACTAGCAGATGCAAACTATTACATATAGAATAGATAAACAATAAGGTCCTATTATATAGCATTGGGAACTGTATTCAATATCCTGTAATAATTAGTCATAAAAAGAAGAATGAACTAATGCCATATGCAGCAACATGGATGGACCTAGAGATTATCATACTGAGTGAAATCAGACAGAGAAAGACTGATATATGATATCACTTATATGTGGAATCTAAAAAGATGATACAAATGAACTTATTTACAAAACAAAAACAGAGTCACATATGTAGAAAACAAATTATGGTTATCAGGGACAACTGACAACTGCTCGTTAAATTGGGCAATTGGGATTGACACACATTATTATACTATATATAAAACAAATAACTAATAAAGACTGATGGTATAGCACAGGGAACTCTACTCAATACTCTGTAATGACCTATATGGGAAAAGAGTCTAAAGAAGAGTGGATACATGTATGTGCTAAGTTGCTTCAGTCATGTCCGACTCTGTGCAATGCTATGAACCAGAGCCCACCAGTCTCCTGGGTCCATGGGATTCCCCAGGCAAGAATACTGGAGTGGGTTGATATGCCCTCCTCCAGGGGATCTTCCCAAGATATGTGTATATGTACAATTGATTCACTTTGTTGTACACCTGAAACTAACACAACATTGTCAAATCAGCTGCTCCAAGAGAAATTTTTTAAAATATATCCTGTAATAAACCATAAAGGAAAAAAATACACTTTAAGGCTTACTGTGGTGTACTTAATAAGTGATAGTTGAATCTTTGCTTTAAAAAAAAAAAAACTAAAACTGAAAACTGCCTAATTTGCAGATGATGAGTATGGTAACAGTATTTAGTTTTGAGATAAAGATGCTAAAACACTTATTTTACAAAAAAAGAAACTTTTCAGTTCAAGTCTATGCAAATAATGCAGTATGTCTAAGTCCTTTACAGTGTTGATACACATTCATAAGCTTGGGTGTTGTCTTTTTCCAAACAACGGTTTGCATATTAGCCAAGCAAGTAGGTTTTTTCCCCTCTTGTGACCCTCAAGGTTCTCTTTGCTCAGAACATTCCTGTTTCAACATCCCTCTGAAGGATGAAGGACAGATCCTCCCCCTGTATTTGGCTCTGGTCCAGGCTGGCATTTACAATGTGTAGCTGTACTGGGGCAAGATAAAAGCCCAAAGGAAAATACAGTGAATTTTTGCAGGTGCAAAAGAGCAAACATTTCTAGTTAATTAACGGGCTCTGTTAATCTGGGACAGAATCCAGTGTCAAATAATTACAACCCCCTTAATAATTACTTGTGATAAATGATACCTGATCGTTATGATCTCATCCCCATTGATGAATGGTGCGGGGAATTCCACCACACCACTTCAGTTATACAAACACAGATCAGCATTACCTTGAAAACACCAGATGTCAAAACCAACTCATGAGGCAGGGGGAAAATATTCTCACATTGATTGCCACGCTTCAGATCTTTACAAACTCATGTCCGTTTCAGAAAATTCTCACGTAGAAAGTAGTTTAACATTTCCTGGGAGGTGTTAGCGAGGAAAGGGTGACCTTTATTATCAAACGCCTGTAATACTTTGATTTGCAATAGCTAATAATGCATGTATTTTCTTGTGAAGTATAGTGCCGACTTGAAATTTACTTGTATGTTATAATCCATGCTATGGGGCATGTTAGCATTGCTCTGAGAAGCATCATTTTATACTGTTTGAATTCTCTGAGTCTCACTGCATACCTTAATGGAACATTGCCTTCTGCCTGCACCTTTCAAGCTCACTGGAAATATGCACATAATTTTACAGATTAATGATAATATAATGGTATTTTCCGTTGCTTAATGGACTAGACACGTAGTTATTTTCTTACTCTAATGCTGTTAATGTGTTCTCAGTATTTTAGGAAATGGTGTTAACTAAATGTGGGTTCACGCAAAGATTACAGGAACCCAACATAAGGGGGAAGGGGCGAGATTCTAGATTTTGCTCATTTTAACCTTCTCTTGGTTTTCCCATTTGCTAAATGCAGTCAGTAATACTTGCCACAGCTACTCCATAGGGGGTTCAATTAAGGTTCAAATGGGAAAGGAATGTCAAAGTTCTTTACTAAAAAATAAAAATGGTGTACAGCAGCAAGAAGGAAACAATACAGACATTTGGCTATTTTGTGATTCAAATGCAAGTTTCAAATTATCTGAAAAGGGAAATGGTGTCTGCCGGGACAGACAGAATGTCTTGCGGGAGAATACTAAAAAGTGAAAAACAAAAACCTTTCCAAAGTGTCTGTTAGGGTTCAGAGAAAAAGAAAAGTCTTTTTCTAGGTACACCAACAGAAAGAGGGCCAAGGCTTCTGGGAGCCCGCTACTCCTCTCCTGGAAGGCGGAAAGCTATTCACAGCCCAGAGGCAAGGTACACCCAGGAGTCTGCCCAGAAACTTCCACAGACCTCATGTGTGCTGTCTACTGTCTGGAAAACAGTGTTTCTCCTTCTCTTAGAACTTCTGGATCTTGTGTACAGACGGGTGTCAGTGGCAGAATCTGACCCAGACTCCATATTGGAGAGAGGATTCTGGGAAATGCAGCCCCAGGAGTGTCCCTAAAATGCTGAACAGAATTGACGAGGGTGAAGTGCAGAGGTTTGACAGCACACGGGCTGGTACCCTATGCTTACCAGAAGATCAATTCTATCCTCTCTTAATTCAGTCATGGTGTCTTTTCTTTTTTGAACGCATCACTCTTTAAGTGATTATATTCTAAATCCAGCACATGATGTTTGAAAGAATATCATTATGTCAAAGACCAGTGAAGTTTTTCTCTCTACGGCAGGTAAGGTACCATATGTCAACATCCAGTTAGACTGGTTTCTACTATAACATGTTAAGAATTGAACTCCGAATCATTCAGTATTTACTAAGAATGATGGGTTTTGCTTATCTTGTTGTTTAGTTGCTAAGTAGTGTCCAACTCTTTTGTGGCTCCATCCCACCAGGCTCCTCTGTCCATGGAGTTCTCCAGGCAAGAATACTGGGGTCGGTTGCCATTTCCTCCTTCAGGGGATCTTCCCGACCCAGGGATCGAACCCACATCTCCTGCAATAACAGGCAGATTCTTTATCACTGGGAAGCCCTTGCTTATCTTAATAACTGAGAAATACTACATTATAGAGGCATGTTTCAACAGGCTGAAAAGAGATTAAGAAGCTTAGAACACTGTAGAGAGAATTCAGAACTTTTTTTTTTTTGAGTGGTGAGAGAACATTTAGATTAACTAGGACATCCACAAGCTCAGAGACATTCTGGATGTTTGTAAATATAGTAGGAAATAAAACCAAAAGGGCTCCTCTGGTGAGGAAAGGCATTAGGGAGTGTTGTTTAAGTCTGTGGCCTTTTAAATCATCCTCGGGTCAAATTCCTATTCTGGTAGTTATTAGTCATGTGTCATTGGGCAAGGGTCATAAAATAACAATTACTGACTATTCTATGCCAGGTCTTAGGCCCAGGATCTTACACATATTCTTTTCTTAACTCCTCAAAATAACTCTGAGACACAATGACAATCATTGTCCCTGTGTTACAGATGAGAAAACTGAGGCTGGGAGATGACAAAGAACCTATCCCCATAAATGAAACTAATTTTCCATGCTTGCCTTGTGAAGTCATGGAAGATAACAGGCAAGATGTCAGTTGAAAAATTCAAAGAAGGTCAGAAGACTTTTAGAAGGTCAGAAGAAGTCTAGGGCTGTGCTGCCCAAGATGGTAGCCATGGGCCACGTGCAGCTCTTGAAACTAACTTGACTATAATTAACTTAAAAGTGCAATTCCTCAGTCTCACCAGCCACAGTTCAAGTGCCCAATAGCTACATGCAGCTCGTGGCTACCATACTGAACAGAGCAGAACATGTCAGTCACTGCAGAAAGTTCTACTGGATGCCATTGGTCTCAAGAATCTACTGCATGGGTCTTTATGAATGTATTAAAAAAAGACAGCCAAATACAAATTTCCAATTTTCTTATAACATCTTCACTGTAAATAGGAATTTGAGTCAATATAATGGCCCCTTTCTGCCAACTCTATGTCCAGAAGGGAAGAAGATGGGGAAGAGGGTTCAGGGTTCTTGCCTGAGCTTTCACTAAAGAGTGAACAGGGATGACTAAGGATCACAGAAAGGACTTCATATATGTGTGCAACATGGCTCATGGTTCTTGTCATTGCTCTTTTGCATCTGCAGGTATGCCATTGGCCTCGCATATAAGTCAGCCCCAAAGCACGAGTGGATTGGCAAGAACTCTGCTTCCTGGGCACTGTGCCGCTGCCACAATACCTGGGTGGTAAGACACAACAGCAAGGAGATCCCCATCGAGCCAGCCCCCCACCTCCGGCGCGTCGGCATTCTGCTAGACTACGATAACGGCTCCATCGCTTTCTATGATGCCTTGAACTCCATCCACCTCTACACTTTCGACATCACATTCTCGCAGCCCGTGTGCCCCACCTTCACTGTGTGGAACAAATGTCTGACCATCATAACAGGCCTTCCCATCCCCGACCATCTAGACTGTACAGAGCAGCTGCCCTGAGCACGTGGAGCTGGTTTCTGGGGGATATAAAGGGTGGTGGCCACCATTTCGGAGACTGAGAAAGCACAGGCTTCCAGAATGTGGTTAAATCTCACTAAGAAGCATCCAGAAATCAGCTAAGATAGGACTCCCAACGGGCGATCCCCCCCTTCCACTGTGTTTGTATTAAGTACAGGCTTTAATAATTTCTTCACCCTGTTTTTGTATTTACAGGAAAATTTATAGATTATTTATAATAGGAACATAACCGGGGATTACAACTCTTGGAAAATCTCTGGTTTTGCACATTAGGAGGCCCGTAAGTTTTATCACTTCTCGACAACCTTTATTTTCAGCACAAGTCTCTGAGCTTGAGAAACAAGATCTTCTATAGTTTTGTGTTTCTCCACCTTCTCACATCCTCTTTCCTACAGATCTCATGGCGGGTCCTGCACCGCAACACTGTGTAACGATATGCTACTATTTTCAAACTAAAAACATTAGTTTTGAACCAAGTAGGGAAGTAAGCAGGCTTTCTGACTCTGGTTTCTTGTGAAGCGTTCTGCGATGTCAGAAGGATTTACTGGATCAAGTAGGGTGGAGAGAGCAACAGAGAGGAGGGAAAGACTTGACTTGGGAGCCAGGGATCTGCTATTGCAAAACCTGTAATTACCCTTCCATGGCTGGTAGAATGATGCTGGGAGAACACGAACAATGAGATTGCAATTGAAAAAAGTCACCTTGAATCCTACTGATGATTCAAAAATTCAGGCCAATTTGTGTTTTCTCAGAAGTGGGATTCTTGTCATGATAGAAATCTATTTCCTTCTTCCTTTTACTAGTTTCTTTAGGCCTGTGAAGTTTCTTCACTATGTTTAATAGCTGTCTTGTGTCCCACTCCCCCTGAATAATTTTTGTCACTGGGGCTAAGGAAATAAACATTTTCTGTCACAAATGGCAGCACCACTTTGGATCGATTTTGCTCTCTAGGACATCAACATATGGCCTCAACTGTCAATACCACATCCAACCATAAGTCACCAAAAAACATTTGTATTTATGAGTTGGTAACGACAAGGGACATTGCATAAAGTACTCTTCTCTAGTATACGTACTTCAAAAGTTATAATAAACAGACCTTTAAACACATCTCGAAAGATGTAGAAGTCCCTCTATATTCTAGTATAGTTAATAGAGTTGTAAGAAAACAAACAAAAAAAAAAAAAACAAAAAAAAATCAAACTCACTATTCTCACTTTGGAACCTGCTAGTAGAACCTGCTAATGCCATGTCAGATACAATGCTCAGTGTGCTGACCTAAGGCATTGGAGTGGTCCATGACGTAAGGCTTTTTTGCCTTCCCTGGTGGCTCAGTGGTAAAGACTCCGCCTGCAATGCAGGAGACCCAGGTTTGCTCCCTGGGTCGGGAAGATTCCCTGGAGAAGGGAATGGCACCCATTCCAGTATTCTCACCTAGAAAATCCCTTAGTCAGAGGAGCCTGGCGAGCTACAGTCCATGGGGTCACAAAGAGTCAGACATGACTGAGCAACTGACAATTTCACACTAAGCCATCCTTCGACTTGAACCAGGAATCTGGCAATGGTTCTACCTTGATGAAGGGCATGACATCTCTCAACCATTTCATTTGCTAAAATATTTATCTGGGCTGCTGGGGTGGCTGTTTTGACAGACTGGGGGATTTAGACACTGTTTTTATTGGTTTTGTTTTTGAGCGGATTAACCAATTGTTTCTTTGAAATTCGTCCAGTTTCAGCATTGCATTATGTGATTGTGAGTCTGGGTTTCAGGGGCAGCTTCCCCAGGGCTTCTGCCTCTACACTGGCAGATGCACTCCTTTTTCTTAACAGATAGATTCTATATATTTACTATATTATTTATACCCAGATGAATATTTTGATAGTGACTTAGGACAATTTCACATCTAAAAGATGGATGCCTCAATGGAAAAAAAATTACTCAGTCTCTGCCAATTTAATGGAATTTTTTTCTTTTTACAATAGAAAAACAATGTGCATTAGGCTTCCCTGAATAAACCAAAAGGGTTGGCTTAGTAATTTTTACAAACATTTTTAGTAGCTGAATAATGGATATTTTCATGCACTTTGTACACTAACAGGTTTTGAATAAAAGGGTCTAAAACTCAGCTTCTGAAATTTTTTAAATCATGGTCTCCAGGTACAATAAATGCTCCAGTTTGCCTTATGATGTTAATCTAAAGCATTTATGAGGACAATATTGCCACGGATTATAATGCTTTTTCAATATAAAGAAGTTACTACTCCAGTTTTCACTGCAAGCCATTTAGGTTATGTTTTGGCTATTTTTATAAGGACGAGGGATTATATTATCATTTTGTTGTGGAAGTCTCACTCTTTGCTAACTTAAAAACATTGTGGATAGTAGCAATTACTATTTCCATGTTGTCATATTTACTGGAAAATATGTATATGATGAAAGGCCACAGTGTTTACTTTCATTACTGTAATGATGTAGACAAAATTTCCATGTGGATTTTTTTTGAAAGTGAAAAATATATGCTATCAACATTTGTTGCGGTAGAATTCTTTAAAAGGATTTGGGGGCATGGCATCTTGTTTTTGAGGTTCTTACTTCACAGAAGACATCACAATACAGGGGGGAAAGAGCTGGCAGTGCCAGTTAAATTAATACACAAAATTGATGCAACGCCAACCAAGGCTGCCAGGTCCAACGTCGTGGCTGTGTGAACACTGCTGGCACCATCTTGAAATGCTCAGTAATGCCTGGACGAGGGGATCTACACTTTCCTTTAGCACTGGGCCTCGCAAATTATGTAGCCAGTCCTCAAAACTGAACTCTGAAACATGGTACCTCTCTCCGTCTGATGGATAGAAATGAAGAACCCTGAATCCACTGTCAAGTGGCTGGCCATATAATTCAAGTAGGAATCTAGATGGATTAAGATGGAGAGTGGGCTTGGGTGAAGATTTTCTTTCTGGCTTTAAAAGAAAGTGACTTCAAAAACTGCACATGTTGATGAGAGTTTCTGCTGGAGAAGAGGCAAAAGCCTGAGGACCAACAGGCATTTTATTATGGTACTGAGATCTCGAGACTTTCTGAGGAACCAAACCAGTGCCCCCCAGCGAACGTGGAATTACATTTCGGCTCCAGGCACACGGGCAGTGCCTGTGGAAACACACACATGTATGCTCGCATACATGTGCTTTTGGTGTTGGGAACCAGATGATCTGCTCTACTCTTATAAAATGTCTTTTTAAAAAAAGATACAAAGATGGTAATGGGGATGGGAGAATGTTTTTAAAATAGTGCTTCTGAACATGGGGGTGATCTGGCAGTGTCTGGAGTCATTTTGGGTTAGTGCAACTTGGGAAAGGTGCCCCCGGCATCTAGTGGGTAGAGACCAGAAATGCTGCTCAACATCCTATGGTGTACAGCACAGCCCCATGATGGATTATCTGGCCCAAAATATCAATAGGGCCACAAGTAAGAAACTCTTACTATTTTTTAAGCAAAACTCTCACCAAGTTTTTTTTCACTCGTGATTGATTCAATGCCTGGTATATCAAAAAAGAAAGCGGGCACCAAAACCTTCACCTTTAAAAGAATATTTACAAAATTGTTCAGAAAATCTGAAAGGCAATGCAAACCTTTGTAAATGGGAATCCACTGACAAGTGTCACAAAAATGCAGATGTGATTTGCTTGGTTAGGAAATGAAAGTCTCTGTATGCTGCTCTTTTCACACGAACAAGTTCAGTTCCTGGTACTTGAGTCATGCTATCACACCCTCAGCCCGAGCTCTCCATTGCTATTGCTTTCTGGTTTAAAATAAAATCATTTTTGTGGTTCCCACGCCCTCTGTCTCTGCCTGTGTCTGTTGCCTTGTTACCAAGGTGTGTTTTCACCTTCACTGTTTCTACACATATTTATTCAACTTCTACTAATCCTTCTACCACCTTGCAACATATAATCCATTTTCTTTTATGCTGAAAGGTTCCAGTGTCCACCATCCAGCCTCTCCCTAATCAAAATACAGGTAATTGACAAGATGCAAAATAGTATCTCACCCTCCCCTCCCCCTGGGAATTTAAAGACACAGTAAGAGAAAACCTGTACAGGAGCAGAGATCAGAACAATGGCTTGATTTCTAGACTTCCAGAGCGGGTGGAGAAGAGGAGGGCAAGGAGGATGTGTGTGGATGGGTGAGGGTCTTGACAGCATGGTCTGGAACCACCCCAGCAGTTGGTTATTAAATCTATCCCCAAACCCTTCCCCTGGCTAACAGGACTTGACTTTCATAAGCAACCCAAGCCTTTTGGACCTGAGTCAGCACTCCGAAGGCTTGGTCATGGGTCCCAGGCATAAGGGGCACCTGTATACTTGTATACTTGTGCCAGCCCTACCTACCCCAGACCCACCCACCAGACAGAACCTGCGGGGCTGGGATCCAGCCCTCCAGGGGATTCTGCTACAAGTAGATGTGTGTGAAGTGCCACTCTAGGGGGCTTTCTTCAGTCTCATATCCCATAGAAACATGCATGTAGAGCCTGAAACATCTTCTCAAGGTCATATGCTTTAGAGGCACCATGATGTAACACACTGACTTTAATCTGGCTGAATATGAAAATCTTGTCCTATTGCTGCTGCTTTGCAGGTGGCGCTAGTGGTAAAGAACCCACCTGCCAATTTAAAAGACATAACAGATGTGGGTTTGATCCCTGGGTGAGGAAGATCCCCTGGAGGAGGGAATGGCAACCCACTCCAGCATTCTTGTCTGGAGAATCCCATGGACAGAGGGACCTGGCAGGCTACCATCCATGGGGTTTCAGAGTCAGACATGACTGAAGCAACTTAGCACGCATGCACACTGCTACCTCTTAGACAAGGATGTGTATGTGTGTGATAGTCACTCACTCGTGTCTGACTCTTTGCAACTCCATAGACTGTAGCCCACCAAGCTCCTCTTTCCATGGAATTCTCCAGCCAAGAGTAAGTGATTGATTCAAAAGGCAAATAAAAGTGAAAGTTAGTCACTCAGACGTGTCTGACTGTGACCCCATGGACTGTAGCCCACCAGGCTCCTCTGTCCATGGGATTCTCCAGGCAAGAATACTGGAGTGGGCAGCTATTCCCTTCTCCAGGAGATCTTCCCGACCCAAGGATCAAATGCAGATCTTCCATGTAGCAGGCAGACTCTTTACTGACTCAGCCACCAGGGAAGCCCTTTTTTAGCTCCAGGTCTGAAGACTTCCCAGGTTATCCTATAGGCCTCAATGCCAAGAACCACAAATTGCAAATTTAATAGGTCATTTTGTATCAAAAGGTGAATTATGAAACACCTGCTGTGTGCTAAGTCACTCAGTTGTGTCTGACTCTTTGCAACCCCATGAACTGTAGCCCACAAGGCTCCTCTGTTCATGGAATTCTCCAGCCAAGAATACTGGAGTGGGTAGCCATTCCCTCCTCCAGGGGATCTTCCCAACCTAGGGATCGAACCCAGGTCTCCCATATTGCAGGAAGATTCTTAACCATCTGAGCCACCAGGGAAGCCCATGAAGCACCTAGAATTTTTCAATCAAAAAAATATATTCTCTGGGTTCAGATACGGCCCAGACCGTGTTTAACATTTTTTTTTCTATTGTGGGTTTTGACTTTTTCCCCCAGAAATGGGATTCATTTGATGTACCCAAGTCTTAAGTTTCTCAATAAAGAAAAAAATCTCCATTAAAAAAATGCCAGTTTCTGGATCCCATCCTGAAAGATGGGCTGATAAGGTCTTTGGTGTGGGCCAGCACCCTGCACTTTTCTCTGAAATGATTCTCAAGTGCAGCCAGAACCAGCAGCCCATGCTGTCTAGCACCACAGGGCTCAGCTCCTTTTCTGTCAAGGTCAGAAAGAGACTATTTTAGGGTTTGCAGGCCATACCGCCTCTGGCAGCTACTCAGCTCTGCAGCTGGAGAGTGAAAGCAGCCAGAGAGGATGTGTCAACAAGTGGGTGTGGCTGTGTTGCAATAAAACTTTATTTACAAGAGCAACCATGAGACTACATGTGTCCCATGCTGTGACTGGCCACAGATACAGTACTGGACCAGTGGACTGAAACCCCCAGGGCACTGTCTGTCTATCCTTCACTCACGGGGTCTCAGCTATGTACTCCCCATGGCTTGGGGCCTCTGTGAGCTCCCAAGTCCTTTTCCAAAGAATCTGCCTGCAATACAGGAGACCCCGGGTTCAATCCCTGGGTCAGGCAGATCCCCTGGAGAAGGAAATGGCTACCCACCCCAGTATTCTTGCCTGGGAAATCCCATGGACAGAGGAGCCTGGAGGAAGGACTACAGTCCATGAGGTCGCAAAGAGTTGGACATGACTAGGCGACTAAGCCTTCTAACACTGAATTTCATCAATTCTGAAATTACAGAACTCATAAGAATTCATTGCGGAGTGCTTAAGACAGAACCATGAAAGAGGCTATTAAAAGATGCTTTCATTCAACAGAGTAGTGTGTGCCAGTTCTAATGATTAGCTTTACCTCCTTCATAATTCTGACTTGAATCAGCCCTCTCACAAGTGATAGGTATGTAAATAGATTTCCTTTAGTAAGAGTTTTCATGTATGTTTCATTTCAACTTTTGAAACGGAACAGATGCTGCTGTAATTAATCATCTTTCAAAGTCAATCTGAAGGGCATGTCATCCACTCTAGAGAGTAGCCCTCAGCCCCTTCTTTTACAAACTATTATTTTGTAAAATAGAGAAGCAAAGCAGGTTGAAGAAGAGAACTGCTTCTGATTATAACAGAAACATAAAGAGAGGCATGTGGAACTTTCAAGATCCCTTCCCCCAGAGTACCATTCTCACCATGGGATGTACATTCAAGAACATAAAGTAAAAACAGGGTCGAGGGCTTATGGAAAAACCTTTCTTGTAGTTGTCCTGTCTTAATATGGGTGATTTATGGAAAGGAATTCAGGTCTCCCTTTGAATCTTCATGTTCTCTAAGAGAACTATAAAAGCATGATTAAATAGGAAGTGTAGCAATTAACAAGCAAATCTGTCATGGCCAAAAACCAATTACCAATTAAGGAGAGACAGAGAAAAATGATTTAATGAACATTAGTTCTTTAGCACGGTCTATTTATCCTCAAAGCTCAGTTTTTGATTACAGTCATTAAATGCTGTTCAGTAAAATAGTTCAGATAATAAAGCTTATCTCACCTCTTCTCCAATCTTATTCTCCTTTCAGCTTCTATCCTCTCTGGCCTCCTCTTTTCCCTCAAGCTTCTCAAAGGACTGGTCATATGTTCTGTTTTTGTTTCCTCGCCTGTCATTACAGCTCCCCTCACTCACATCAGCCATCGAGTGTCTTTACTCTACCAAATAGTGCTCAGCAATGTCAGAAATACCATCTGCATCGATATATATTCCCATGATGGCCTGGCCTCATATTGGCACGCAGCAACTTTCGAGATGTTAACCCACTTCAGTTCTTTCTTAATCCCTCCAGAGGCAATGCCATCCACATCCAGAGGGAATGCCATTCCCTCCTTCACCATGCTGGGCAGATGCCCTCCAGATCTCTCTCTCTAGGTCTAATTTCTCTGCTGAGTTCAGCACTATATATTGACCTGATTGCTTGCTCATCGCGTTTGGATGCTTAAGTGAAAGTGACAGTCACTCAGTCATGTGTGACTCTGTGACCCCATGGACTGTAGCCTGCCAGGTTCCTCTGTCCATGGAATTCCCCAGGCCAGAATACTGGAGTGGGTTACCATTCCTTTCCCCAGGAAAGTTTCCGACCCAGGAATTGAACCCAGGTCTCCTGCACTGCAGGTGATTCTTTATCGTCTGAACCACCAGGGAAGCCCTTTGAATGCTCAAAGGGCACCTCAAATTCAACATGTCCAAAATGGCATCTGGGGGTCTCTCTCCCCAAACCATGCTGTCCACAACCAGTTTCATGAATCACAAACCAAAGGCTCATGTTTGATATCTTCCACACCCTGTATGTCCAATCCACCACCAAGTCCTGTTGATTTTCCCTCTCAACAACTTGTTGACCAGAAACATATTAATGCACCTTTTGTTACCGAACGTTATTTACCAGAGATATTTTAATATTCACTTACATTACGGAACCTCAGCCACAGGCATTTAGTTTCTTCAAAAATTCCCCCCATCAATAATGTGTTAAATATCTCTTTAACTGACCCCCTCTTCTCTGTGTCTGCACAAAAACTCCAAGCCCAAGCTTTCACATCTCTCACTCTATAGCTGATATAACTGGTCTACCTGTAATCCACACTCCATCCTCTCTTTCAACAAATGCCCATGAGCAGCCAAGCTAATCTCTGAAAGAATCATATCACACATATCCCCAGATGCTTCTTCCACCATGCTTATCCCCACTTCGACCCTCCCCCAACACTGACAAACTTTTTCAAAGTTTTCCATCTACTTTCCAAGAAACTCATCCACAAGGCCTATGAGTTCCTCCATGGTCTTGTTCCTGCCTATTTCCCGAGCATCATCTTGGATCATGCTTCCTTTACTCCTCACACTCCAGCTACATTGGTAGCAGCCATGCTGTGCTCTGCCACAGGCCTCTACTAGGACCACCCTTCCCTTAGCTTCTTAGTTTGGTTCAGTCGCTCAGTCATGTCTGACTCTTTGTGACTCCATGGAGTGCAGCATGCGAGGCTTCCCTGTCTATCACCAACTCTCGGAACTTGCTCAAACTCATGTCCATTAAGTCGTTGATGCCATCCAACCATCTCATCCTCTGTCATCCCCTTCTCTTCCCGCCTTCAATCTTTCCCAGCATCAGGGTCTTTTCCAATGAGTCAGTTTTTCACATCAAGTAGCCAAAGTACTGGGGTTTCTGCTTCAGCATCAGTCCTTCCAATGAATATTCAGGACTGATTTCCTTTAGGATGGACTGGTTGGATCTCCTTGCAGTCCAAGGGACTCTCAAAAGTCTTCTCCAACACCACAGTTCAAAAGCATCAGTTCTTCAGTGCTCAGCTTTCTTCATGGTCCAACTCTCACATCCATAGATGCATACTGGAAAAACCATAGCTTTGACTAGACAGACCTTCGTTGGCAAAGTAATGTCTCTGCTTTTTAATATGCTGTCTAGGTTGGTCATCGCTTTTCTTCCAAGGAGCAAGCGTCGTTTATTTTGGAACCAGTCTGTTGTTCCATGTCCAGTTCTAACTGTTGCTTCTTGACCTGCATACAGATTTCTCAGGAGGCAGGTCAGGTGGTCTGGTATTCCCATCTCTTTAAGGATTTTCCACAGTTTGTTATGATCCACACAGTCAAAGGCTTTAGTGTAGTCAATGGAGCAGAAGTAGATGTTATTTCTGGAATTCTCCTGTTTTTTCTATGACCCAATGGATGATGACCACTTAATCTCTAGTTCCTCTGTCTTTTCCAAATCCAGCTTGAACATCTGGAACTTCTCAGTTCGTGTGCTGTTGAAGCACAGCTTGGAGAATTTTGAGCATTACTTTGGTAGTGTGTGAGATGAGAGAAATTGTGCGGTAGTTTGAGCATTCTTTGGCATTGTCTTTCTTTGGGATTGGAATGAAAACTGACCTTTTCCAGTCCTGTGGCCATTGCTGAGTTTTCCAAATTTGCTGGCATATTGAGTGCAGTACTTACACAGCATCATCTTTCAGGATTTGAGATAGCTCAGCTGGAATTCCATCACTTCCACTAGCTTTGTTCATAGTGATGCTTCCTAAGGCCCACTCAACTTCCCACTCCAGGATGTCTGGCTCTAGGTGAGTGATCACACCATTGTGATTATCTGAGCCATTAAAATCTTTTTTGTATAGTTCTTCTGTGTATTCTTGCCATCTCTTATTAATATCATCTGCTTCTGTTAGGTCCATACCGTTTCTTTCCTTTATTTTGCCCATCTTTGCATGAATTGTTCCCTTAGTATCTCTAATTTGCTTGAGGAGATCTACCACTAATATTTTTATGACTTCTCAACCACCATTCCCACAGAGGCTTCCCCTCAACTCCCTGCTGGAGCCAAACACCCCTAGTATTGACTCACAAAGCCCTTTGTGCCTTCCTTCATAACTGCAACCTAGCTTTTCTATCTGTAAATTTTGCTTACTACTTCTGTTTCTTGGCCACCATCAGACTGTCATATTTCTGAAGTCTGAAACCAGCAGTGGCTTGGCTTCAAGTGTACCACATAGTATGTGCTCAAGAAATCCATAGAGTAGAATTCCCACTTCTCATGAAGATGTTCTACTTAAACCCACCCATAACATCTGCTATTGTCTTTAAAAGACTCATTTTAAAAATAAGTAAATGAGTGCTTCATACTGGCAGAAACCACATATACCCAGAGAATGAAAAATAACATCAAAATAAATGCTACACAATCTGTAGTCGTTTAGCACTACGTCATGTTGGACTCTTTGGACCCCATAGACTGTATCCCACCAGGCTCCTCTATCCATGGGATTTCCCAAGCAAGAATACTGGAGAGGATTGCCACTTCTTTCTCCAGGGGATCTTTCTGAGCAGGGATCAAGCCTGAGTCTACTGCATTGGTAGGCAGATTCTTTAGCACTGAACCACCTGGGAAACCGCTAAAAAAATCTAACTTCCAGCAAATTCCATCCTCTCTTCATAGCAGCCTCAGGTCATCAAGCAAAAAGAAAACCTCAAAACTGGGCAAATAAACCTGCCCATTAGTGTCTTTTTTAATTAATTAATTTAGCTGGATGCTAACTACTTTACAATACTGCAGTGGTTTTTACCATACAATGACATGAATCAGCCACAGGTGTACATGTGTTTCCCCATCCTGAACCCCTCTCCCAGTTCCCTCCTCATCCCATCCTTCTGGGTTGTCCCAGTGTACTGGCTTTGAGTGCCTTGTTTCATACATCAAACTTGGACTGGTGATCTATTTCACATATGGTAGTATACATGTTTCAATGGTATTCTCTCAAATCATTCCACCCTCATCTTCTCCCACAAAGTCCGAAAGTCTGTTCTTTACATCTATGTCTCTTTTGCTGTGTCTCTTGCATATAGGGTTGTTGTTACCATCTTTCTAAAGTCCATATATATGCATTAATATACTGTATTGGTGTTTTTCTTTCTGACTTGCTTCACTCTGTATAAAAGTCTCCAGTTTCATCCACCTCATTAAAACTGAGTCAAATGCATTTTATTTATAGCTGAGTAATATTCCATTGTGTATATGTACCACAGTTTCCTTATCCATTCATCTGCTGACAGACATCTAGGTTGCTTCTGTGTCCTAGCTATTGTAAACAGTGCTGCGATGAACATTGGGGTACAGGTATCTCTTTCAATTTTGGTTTCCTCAGGGTATATGCCCAGTAGTGGGATTGCTGGGTCATATGGTAGTTCTATTTCCAGTTTTTTAAGAAATCTCCACACTGTTTTCCATAGTGGCTGTACTAGCTTGCATTCCCACCAACAGTGTAAGAGGGTTCCCTTTACTCCACACCCTCTCCAGCATTTATTGTTTGTAGATTTTTTGACGGCAGCCATTCCCGTACCTCATTGAGGTTTTGATTTGCATTTCTCTCATTATGAGTGATGTTGAGCATCTTTTCATGTATTCGTTAGCCATCTGTATGTCTTCTTTGGAGAAATGTCTGTTTAGTTCTTTGGCCCATTTTTTGATTGGGTTGTTTATTTTCCTGGTATTGAGCTGCATGAGCTGCTTGTATATTTTGGAGATTAACTCTTTGTCAGTTGCTTCATTTGCTATTATTTTATCCCATTCTGAAGGCTGTCTTTTTACCTTGCTTATAGTTTCCTTCATTCTGCAAAAGCTTTTAAGTTTAATTAGGTCCATCAGTGTCTTCTATCACCTCCCACCTGGCCCCTGGCCCTAAATTCAAAGTCTGAAGTTATGCTTATACAATTCTTACTTATTGGTTCAACTCATCCCACACTGTAAGATAATTCAAGTGCAAATAAAATGAGCTCTAGGGTATCATGATCAACTTCAGTTTGAGAGAAGGTCCCCTCTGACCTTGGTGAACCACCTTTGCAGAAGGGCTACTCATTTTCTTAGAAACCAGATTCCCTATTATTTACAAAAGTATCACAGAGTCCCAGCTATCTTCCCAGTTTTTTGTTTTGTGTTGTTTGGCCTGGCACACGGCTTGCAGGATCGTAGTTCCCCAACCAGAGATAGAACCTGGGCCCTGTGTGATGGGAGTGCAGAGTCCTAACCACTGGACCAAAAAGGAAGTCCCAGCCTCCTTTCTCATTTCTTAGCAGGAGCAGCCAGGTAGTGACCTAAGGTTAAAGTGAGCAAGCAGGCAACACAGGTATTGGGTGGCATTCCAAGTGGAGAACTTCTGCTGCCTGCGAAGTTCAGAGTCCATGTTGAAGATCAAATCAGAAGGAGTTTAAGGACAGAGAACTCAGTTACTGTTGAGCTGTGTTGCTGTTTCTCCAGTACAGATGGTAAACAATATCAAACACAAGAATTCATCAAAAGAAAGTTGGGGTACCCGTACTAGCAGCAGACCAAGTAGACTTCCAAACAAGGAATGTTTCCTAGGAGTCAATTCACTGAACAAAGAAACCATGATTCCCTCCTCTTCCCTTTTACACTTACCCCCATAAGAAAGAAAGAGAGAGTGGAAACAAGGTTAGTTGAGGAATATATCAAACCAGTCAATCCTAAAGGAAATCAACCCTGAATATTCATTGGAAGGACTGATGCTGAAGCTGAAACTACAATACTTTGGCCACCTGATGCTAAGAGCTGACTCATCAGAAAAGGCCCTGATGCTTGGAAAGCTTGAGGGCAGGAGGGGAAGGCACTGACAGAGGATGAGATGGTTGGATGGCATCACCAATTCAATGGACATGAGTTTGGGCAAACTCTGGGAGATAGTGAAGGACAGGGAAGGCTGGTGTACTGAAGTCCATGGGGTCGCAAAGAGTCAGACAGGACTTAATGACTGAACAACAAGAAGGGTCTGAAATTGGAAAATCTGGGGAAAACCTATCCCAAAGGAGTTGGCCATGCATTTTTGTTGGCCACACTGCATTTTAGAGTCTGTTTTCAGCTCCCAATCAATAAGTTACTGTAGTTTATGACAGATGACTATACTGGGTTTAAATCTCTATGTCAGCCTTGGGGCGAGACCCTCTTGATGAGGCCAGGTTT